>NC_134415.1:6782870-7087688 GCF_030867145.1 Opisthocomus hoazin | reverse complement strand
CAGTACAACATGTACTCTAAGAGCTAAATCTGATTTTCTTTTTCTCCCAACAGCAAATCTCTTTTTTATTTTTCTTTTAACATGTTACGCAGGTGGCAATTCTGAATAGCAACATGGCGTCACACATTGACACACTGCATGCAGCCATACTGAAATATCGTGTGAACGAGCCATGCTACACAGAATAACTGAAGTCAAGTGTGAGAAAAGAAAGTAGCCAGTGCATGGAAAGCCTTCAAAGCATATGGTGCACCTTATTTGCAAAGAAAGCAGCTTTGTGTAAACAGCTGCTCTTAGGTATTATCTCGTGCTCCTGTTTGGTTTACGGCAGTGTTTCTCAAATTCCAGGCAACAGCCCCCTTGGGAGTTGCAAAAGGGCCCAGGGGAATCCTCCTAAAGGACAGGAAAGTGCAAAGCAGGCTGTAATTATGGTCTGGAAGTGTTTCTGTTGAGAACAGCTAAATGCTTTTAATTGCTGGACACCGGGCAGTGTCCATAAACACAGGTAGCCAGTAATTACAGAGCATTCTGATTTCCCTCCCCCAGAGAAACTGAGCTGCTGCCAATTCAGTGGCTGCTTCAAGACAGATGATGCAAAAAGGGGGAGGCCACGCTCTCACAGTTTGAGAAATGCTGATTTACAGGACTGCATGACTACTCTGGAAGCCAAAAGGTTGCAACAAATCCTTCCTCTACTATAGCCTCTAAACCCACACTTGTTTTTTTTTAATTAAAAAAATTGCAGCTATCGGTGTCTTGCCGTTCCTCTTTACTGTAACTACCACAGATTGTTTCTAATTCTCAACATGATGATGTGCAGCCAGGCTGTCTTGTCCCAATTAATAAGAAAGATTTAACAAGAGATGCTGTAGCTAATGCTCATTACTGTTAGGCGATACACAGTTGCATTCTGAGCTTCCTACTGTGCCACACTTAAGATTATGAGTAGCAGAACTAAATAACACCTAGCAAAAAATAAAATGATCCAAGTATGTTTTGTGTGGCAGCAGTTTGTGGGTTTTCTTTTTTTATTTTGAATTGGTTTCACTTGCTTTCTGCCATCTGAAATTGAGAAATCTGCTGGTTTTCTTTCACTTCAGATCTTGATGAATTGATTATTTATAAAGCTCAGCACAACTTAGGCTCTTGTTCGCAAGGGCAAAAGCAGAATATTCACGTGCAGCCCCCCCGAGACACCTGGTCAGCAGTGCAGGCCAGGCCCTGCCGATGTCTCCGCCAGCATCCAGGTGTGATGTGGAAGTGGGAATTGAACTGAGCTGCTCCCTTCGGAGCACTTCTGGCCGATCGTACCTCTCCTCCCACCACCCTGCTCATGAAGTGCTTCCTCACAAATGAAGGTGGGGTTACACAGGTAGGTGGAGGGCTCTTACCAGCAGCCACCGGCCCCATTTCTGCCTCGGGGGCTTTCGCCTGGCAGCCTACCAAGATCAGCCATCGCTGCTTCATCTTCCCAAAGCCTGCCTTGCGTGGAGGCAGGGCAAACAGGCGGCTGTGGAAAGCACTAAAAACTCTCCCATGTTCAGTTCGCCTCACTTAGGCCTCCAAATTTCTTTAAGTTTGAATGACTTTCCATCAAAACAAAGTAATTCCAGTAGTCCCCATCAACCTAAATTATTCTGTGCATCCAACTCAAGCATACTAAACCAGACAGGGGAGCAGCTGCCCCAGTCCTTCCAGCAGCAAGCGGCTGCACCCGCTTGGTGCGGACCCAGGCCCAGCACCACATCTTCTGTCAGAGACTCCACCACCTCCACAGCCTCTGGCACTGCACCCAAGGCGGTGCAGCTGCCTCACAGTTCCTGACTCAGCTCAAGCCACCAGCCCCTGGAGCACAGCTCCTCGGGGACAGCAGCGTGCCATGAAGCCCGACTCCTTGGCTGAGGCACAGCGCACAAGCAGCGCGGAGCAGCAGCCAAGGCAAGATTCAAAACTGGGTTCCTTCTCGTAGCCAGTTTTTATTTTGCTTTAGTTGTCACTGTAGCATAGTGGGTTCAAAAACCCTGGAGTGACCATTAACAACAGGAACAAAGACAAGAAAATAAACTGAAGATGACAGCGCAGACTGTCCCACATTACATTTCTCCATAATTTTGGAGATAGTGTGCTATCGTTAATAAGACAACTGCTGTACGCAGTGTGTTTAAATATGGGCCCATCACACAGAATAATCAGCCACGATGGTTAGAAATAACATCTGGACCTAGGCAAGAGGTTGCATTGATTAAACCCATCTTAGACCTCCCCCCGTGTTTGCATGAGGCAGAGACAGACCCGATTACTCTGCACATGACGGGAGATGCACTTAAGGCTCTGATGCACACAAAGCTAACAAACGGGTACCCAACCTTTACACAGGGCCTAATTTCAACAGTAAGCTGCTCAGAACAGCTCTGCAGAGCACCAAAAGGCACCCGAGTCTGCAGGAACACCATTCTCAGCACCACTGCCTACAGAGACACAACGGCTTTAAGCTGTATTTTTACTGCTGAAAGACCTAAGCAGCTTCATACTTAACCTCACACCCGAGGCGCTTCAGAGCTGCCAGCTGGAAGCACCTGTGGCACACCAGGAACCCCACCTCTTCAGCAGCTCTAGGCTCCGACTAAAAAGCAAAGGCAACTGCTTTTCAGTCAGCGGCGGCACTGGCGATCGGTTTCACCACGAACAACGCTGCTGTTACAGCTTGGCCCTGAAGCTGCTGACGCTGAACGGTTTGCCTACATTACTGCCTGATCTCTTGCCACAGCTGTGATGGAGGAAGGGTGGCCACCACCCACACGTAAGTACCTGTTACGTGCAGTTCCATTTTGTGTCAGTTTTGAAGATTCAGGTGCTATGCTTGCGATTTCCCAGAGCTGCGGAGGCCACTGACTCAGCAGGGGCTGAAGGCAGAAGCCTGCCCGGTGCTCGTTCAGCCAGCCCAGAACCTTCTTGTTTCTCCAACCTGCAAGGAGCGACGCTGCCGTGTCGCTGGCAAGCTGAACACATCCTCCGAGGAAACCAAGCACTCCATCCACCGGAGCATTCGGTACCCGGGGTTCTTTCACAGCAATGTCTGAAGGGACGATGAGATGGAGGCCCTGCCCGCCTCCCCCCAGCTCAACCCCAGATACCACCACCACAGCTGAAAAGAAACAGCCGGAGCGATTCTGTCCACCCCGGCTCAGCAGGGCCCTCGCAACCAGAGAGCGGAGAGTACAGCAGGGTGCAGGGGGGAGGGCAATGAGGATGTGGGAAAACAAGCACAAACGCAGCACTTCAGCCCTTGGATTAAATGTGGGACACTTAAGCCCTCCCCATTTTGTTTCCCTAAACTTCCCTTTCACTAGTCGGCTCTTGTTTACATCATACAGTAAAAAGCAGGTGCTACACTCCCAAGGGTGAAACGCATCCCCAAGATCCAGTAAAAAGCCTTTTCAGTCACCTTTTACCAGAGCCAACCCCAGGCTGCTCAGCTGCTCGCGTGCCCCAGGCTCGCTGGCAGCCCCCCACCCTGGCTTCAGCCCGGCTGTGTCCCAGCACAGCAAGCAAGGGGGAACAGCGACGGGCGCGATGTACAAAGTTCGCTTCCGTTCATCTAAAAACCCAAATGCCACGGGGCCTGCTGTTCCCTCCATTTTGAAGTGTCACACAGCCTCTTCTGCGTGAGGAGCTGGGGTGCTCGCTGAAAAGTCTCACCTCGTTCCCACAGACAGAAAAATCCTGGCATTCGTTGCATTTAAGAGAAATGTTACCAAAAAGGGCTTGCCAGTATGAGTCTTTTTCCCCTGACAAGATGGCCAGATACTCTCAATACCTATGAATGACATTCTGAAACTATTAACTTCTTAGCAGTCTCTGCGATGTCATTCACAGCTTTTCTAAAAAGCTGTTTATTAGAATAAAGGAAGAAATGTCATCTGCGTTTGGCTCCAACCCGCCAACTGACTGCTCTTCTCTTGCTGGGGAATTTAAGTTAAAGATTAGCTCAGTTTTTTGCAGCTCATTTTAGAAGATCAGAATTGCCAGTGAAATTCTCCAGCATGTAATAATCATCTTCTCATCAATGCATATTTTTTAACTACCCAGTTATTGCCATATTTAGATTACTCCCTGGATTGGGAGCTGGTATTTAATTACAATGTTTCACTAGTGCTTGAACATGCTTAAATCTGCAGCACAGAGGTATCACTTACAATTAACTTCGCAGTAGGTCCAGCGTTAAAGATTCACCTCTCTCATTCAGCCTTCTCAGAGCTCTGCAAGTCAAAAACTGTCTAATGCATGATAAATAATGCAGGCCCTGCTTATTCCATGCTGTGTGCAATTTTATGGTGGAATTACAAGCTTCCTTGCCAAAAACGTCCTTGATTCTCGGGCTTCAAGAGAGTAATTGGTACCTCATATTCTCCCCTTTTTTTGCGCCAATTAAAACCTGCAGGTGCACTGATGTTGTCATCTGGAATCTTGCTGCTGCATCAGAGGTTATTTTCACCAAATGTGTGCTATTACTAAAATCAGCCCATCAGGGGAATTGTGAACGCTCTGTTTGTTGTTACAGCACTCTCAAGGCTTTCCAAATATTTTACTAGTGCAAGACCAGACAATAAATTTTTACCTCCAAAGTAAACGCAGAGTGTCATAAAAACTAAGTTCAGTTGGAAATACTACTTTCTCACTCACTCGATGGATATCTGAAACAGGCGAATCATTGCTTCAGGACTGTCTCAGATTTAAAGGCCAGACGTGACTGGTAAGGTCATCTAGGATCTCCTGCGGAACACAGACCACAAAATTTCTCTTTCTTTCTCTTGAAAAGCACCCCGTAGCTCAGAGAGAAGATGGCCTTAAAAAAAGAACAACAACAAATTAAAGACTCTCACCAGTCTTGAGATTGGCAGCAGAAAGGAAGAGCTGCTGATGTCGGTAGCAAAAACTCCCGCTGATTTAAAAGGGCTGACACTTCACTCACGGCTCCAGACAAGGAAAAATCCAGCTCCATTTTGGAAGTTTGTCCAGTGGCTGACTACCCTCACTACGACAGGTCTTCCTTGCACCACGAGACAATGGCTTAAAAGTGCTATAAGCACCCTGGTCAAAAGTTCCCCAAACTTGTTCTGATTCTTTTTTCTTCCCAGCCTATTCAATGGTGGGACTACAGTAGGCATCATGGCATTATATGCAGGGCAATATATCTACTTTTATGAGGAACACATACCACTTTAAGTGATGAACTCCCACCAAGATTGGCTGAACTGGAATTTAGAAGACTGAACTCGGCCATCACTCCTGAAGGAACTCCCCTCCCCAGGCTCTACAGCAAAGTGCTGAATATCTCCATTTTATTTAGCTTTAAAGGTCAGTCCTCATTTAAGACTCAACTGCAGTCCCACTAAAGCCTTGCTAGACTTTGGGTAATTATTTAATCATTGAAAGAACTATTCTTTTGCAGTGTATTTTACAGCTTAAAGACTTAACCCTGAAACAGTAGGACATCCAACACTTGAGTGCAGAGAGGTTTCTGTTTGAAGGTCTATGGCGCTCAGCCCTGGAAAAGTTTACTTCGGTCCCAAGTCCTTCACCTCTAACAAGGTGTCTTCTCCGAGTAAGATGCCTGAAGTAATTAAGGGATTAGTGATACCTTCAGGGCACAGCCTTATTTTGCAGAAAGCAGACAGGAGCTGTACGCTCTCCAAGGAGCAGGACCCTAAGATGAATTCTCTTTTTCCCCAAGTGTGATGAAGAGGATACAACCATCCAAACGGCTTTGGGCAGAACAGCAGCGTAGTCAGGGAGCAAGGCCGCGGCATCCTTTGACGCAGCACGTACCTCCCGCCATCTGCGGAGGGGCAACGTCTGTACCAGACCCTCGTTCTGAAGATAGGGAAGAGAAAGGACGTTCCCTCGTGCTCCCAGATGTTTCCCGGGCACCTGTAAAAACGCCTGTCCCCACCCAGCCCCCTACAACTCTGGGTGTCAGTTTTACAGAAATAAATAACTAAAATGATATTTGAAAATGCCTTTAAATAGTTTGCTCATTTTAACAGTTGTTGAACTGAACAGAAAGCAGTTAAGAAATAACTGAATTCTTCACAACTTTTTACAGCCAGAGATGACTATAAATGGTACAATGAACAAGCGTGCACCGGCGAGGGAATTCTGCTTTCACAACACGCAAAACTGATGAAGTGGTAGCGCTTTTCCTGAGCACGTTTGCACACCTCACAGAGAAACACATTGTCTGATACTCTCAAACACTTCTTATTTCACCATTAAGCACGTACAGAATTGAACACGGAAAAAACCCAACCAAACAAAAAGTATCAATAAACGTAACAGATTATAAAACCCATACAGAAAAATGCAGGATTAACTTGATTCTGACTTAATAAACTCCGCACAAAAAAATACAAGTCAAGATTTGACTGAACTTCACGGACCTGAAGATTTTTTATATATATATATATATATATATTTTCTTTAAGGGGGCGCAAGGCAGGATTGCCTCAGAAACTAGAAAATAAATCCAAAATGCATCCCTCTTATCAACTACTGTCTGGGCCACTTAGGAGAGGGCAGAGTTGGTTATTTTTCCTCCGGAAGTGGAATTCTGTCAATGTCACTTGGGGCTACAGGAAATTTCCTCAAAATTCTAGATAACTCTTCTTACACTGCAAGAGGAGAGAGGAGTGTCCAGGGGTAGAGGCAGAGCATCTGCTTATTCCTTCTGCCTCCTGAATCGTCCGCACCCACGCTGAAACACGCCTGGACACACCTAAGCTGGGTCACCGGCACCAAAGGTATTTCTGCATGAACCAGGCAGAGCACACGCACATTTTGGGCAGGGCTCTGTTCTGTGACACCAGGGCTAAGTTCTGGATACTGAATTGCTCTCTGGGCAGAACAGTCCACACCACACTCTGAAAGACAAAGATCTCAAACAGATTTGACAGTTAATTGCTCTTCCATGGTGTAACTAGGATCAGAGTCAGACCACCTAACTTTCAAATACCCAGATTAGAACTGGATGTTAACTACGCGTCTGTTCAGTTTTTTGGATGGATCGGCTCGTGAACTGAATAAAGAATAATCCTGCTGTCTCATTTTCACATTTTAGAGCACTACCAGCTTTACCTTGCTTAGCCTGGTTTACCCAGTAAAGCCTCCAGAGGCTAAAGCAGGAAGGACAGACTCTAAAACACCCGCAAAATGTTGTAATGTTTTGTAAAAATAAACACTTTGGTGTTTACAGGCAAGAAGAGGTCTTCATTTTCTGCAGGATTCCACAGCTGCCAAGATGTCTTGCAGAATGCTGTTTCTGTTTTCCTTACTAACCTAGAGAAAGAGAAATTAAAACTGATGTAATTTGATGAATAACCTCTATATCAGTGTTTACTTCAAAAACAAACAAAGCAGAAATTCAATGCATTTCTTTCTCAGTGGAGGAATGTTGAGTGTCAAACACCTGCCGCCTGCTGCCACTGAGAACACAAAAAGCTAAATCCACAAACCTGCATACGTAATTGAATATTCAGTGATCTTTTTGATTTAATTGCCCATGGTATTTTGCAGTATTATTCAGGGCTCGAATAACTAACAGGAATCACTCGAAGAACCAGCATGTACTTTTGTCATTACTAGAAATGCTTTCAATTACCAAAGACAATTTTCCTACTATAAAGTGGAGTCCTTACGCCTTCAGTACTTGAAAGGGTTGTATTTATTAGGATGACAGACCCAGTCAAAACCATCTGCAATGAAAAAAATTACAACAGGCTTAGCAGCGCAACTCTCTATTCTGAGCAACTTTAGTATCGCGAGATAGAAACACCTTGAAAAAGAAGTAAGACTTGAGAAGGCTGGGGGGCTTCTGTAGCACGCTGAGGTCTGCTTTTGGTTGACCAGTCTATGGAAATGCTGGGCTTTAAGACTAGTAGGTGTGAAAATGCATATAGTCCAGTGTCCTGCCTTTTGCTGGGCCCATCTGCATTGCAGCACCTGCAGATTACTGTAAACTGCCACGCAAACGCTAGCACTTGCTCGTCAGCTCAGCTCCCAGGCGCAGCAACCACAGAGCAGGCGGGGGGGGGGCGAGGGGGTGGGTAAATCACCCCTTCTTGACAGACGGGGTCCTGATACAGAGCCCAGAGACCCGCAGTGCCATGCATTACTCACTCAACCAAAGCCTGGGGAGATGGCTGGAGTGGTGAAAGGGTTAAGAAGCAATTGTGAAGTGTCAGCAAAAGCCTCATTTTAAAAAGCATAAGAAATTTCCCCCACTGTTCAGATCCCTGTAGAGAGGGTAGGAAGAAATCAGACAAAGACAGATGAGCCAAAAAACAATAAGGACATTCATATTTTTAGCAAAGTTTGAGAAATGCTGTTTGATGAGGAAGGACACCACACTATGCACGGCACAAAACTCTCTGCTAGCAAGGTTTCACCGCATTCCCTGTAGCTGCATTTAAGATCTGAGCACAAGAGTTTGTATCCCTTCCAGTACTACAGGCAATACTGAACAGGAGAAAGTATTATTACTTTTAAATAGATGACAGTCCTACCTGAAGAATTTGGCCCTAGGAGCCTATTGCTATTTACAGTCACAGACATCCAACCCGAATGCTGGAAACCAACACCGTAAAAATCTAGAGATGGTGGTCTCACCTATGCCCCTTGAATTCAAGGGAGCAGATGAACATGGGAGTGATGAAGAAAAGTGACCTTAAAAAAAAAGGAAAGAAAGGGAAGATCTGCCTGAAAATGTTGCTGGGTTTATTGAGTATCATTCCAAGCCTATTATTAGATAAACATAAAACCCCACAATAACAAAGAGAGCAAGACAACAAAGAATGGAATTGCTCTTCAGCAAGGCTATTGTGAGACCCCAAGGTAAACAAGGCACAGAGCATAGGGAGCCAAACTCTAAATCTCACAGCAAGTGTCCTGATATCCTGACTTTCAAAGGACCTTCTGAACATTTAATAGCTCTTCCCACTGTCTCACAGCCAACAAAAACAATACTACATTTCATCTATCCCTTTTCCATACCTACATGCCAGAAGTCCAGTGAGAGAAGCAGAGAGAAAGTGCCAAGTGTTGGGAAATTTTCACAACTGTTTTACAAAGGCTGCTTGATAGATACAAGTCTCCTCTTAAGATCTGGAGACATTCTATGCAAGCAGCTTTCCCAGAGAGAACAAATCCCCCAGTATCTGTGCTGAATGTACAAACAGATGGGTAGACTTTTAGATGGGGAGTTGAAAATAACTGTAGATGCTGCTTATATTAAGCATTTAGGTAATCTGGAGGAAACTACCACCTAGACTCCAAGAAGGCAACAGTAGAGGACAAAAGCTTTCCTCCTCTAACTGTTGCAAGTACTGTCAAGGAAATCCCTCTTCTACACTCTGTTCAAATGGAATCTTTTGTTCTTCTGATCCATTTCACTATTATTTTCTTTCTTAAAAGGCCTATGCAACCAAACTTCACTAACGGGTTTCACGAAAGCAAAATTAATAGGCGGGAAAAAGGAAGAAAATGAATACGTGTCAGCTGCTACGGATAATCTGATCCTATTTATGACACCGTGTCTGCAAAACTACACAGACTCGGACAGTGCAAAAAGAGCCTCTGTAGTTCCACTGGAAAGTTTAGTTCTCAACAAAATGGAATTGGGCAACAATGGAAAGAAATGTGTTAAATATCAAAGCTCCTATCGTTAAGTGCTCTAAAAATAATAAATTAAACATTTGGGACCAAATCCTCAACTGCTCTTAGGGCATCTGGGCCCACTTACACCAGCTGAATATGCTTTCAAGACACAAGGGACTGTAAAACCCCAAAGAGCTGTCTCCATGCTCTTAGCGTCAAACATCAGAACTGTCCTTGCGACACCAAGAGAAGGATGAGAAAACTCCGCTGAGTTACTTGAATGCAGCCTAACTCCATATTAAGTGACAAAGCAGGCAGAACTCTTTGGGAAGGTAGCCACCTCCTTCTGCACATTTCCAGGCACCGTAAAAGTTAGTAAGGATTTACTGACCACGAACTATTTGGGCACTCCAGGTTCTCCCCATGCCACAGCCGTTGAAGCACACAGCTGGTGATCCAGTAACAGCCCCGGGCAGGTTCTGTTGCTGCTCGTGCACACACTTTAACTAGCTGTGAAGGAGCATGCCGTGTGTCACCGCAGCAAACGAGACAGTTGCTCTCCTGCACAAGACTTCAGCATAGCAGGTCCCTGCCACCCAGGAACGACTGCCGCCTGTCACACATTTCACACCCATGCTTTTGGCTAATGGATTCACCAGAGAACTCTATTTAAACAAAGAAACCTGCACATCCTAATCTCAGCAGCATAAACAGGATGGCTCATTTTTTCAGCAAAGTTTTTTTTAGGTAGAGAAAACATTGCTCCATTGAAATTTACAGGAAGACTGTAGCTGACTGTAGTCAGTCCTTCAGATGCATCGGCAGACCGACACGGCTAACAACCCGAGGCTGAGTGGCACATGTCCTCAGAACATCACCTGATAAGAAGAGACAGCAAAAGACTCAAAAGCTTCCTTGAAAAGCCAAATGCTGTTTTCTAGCACTCTGTTTCCTTCCCTGAGAGGACCAAACGCACAGTATTGCCTTGCCGTGACTGCAGCCTAAGCAGCAAGTGACTGTCCCCGTCAGCGAGGCGTTCTCCGTGCCCCCTTCCCCAGTCCTACCACTGTAACCCGAGTCATAGAAAATCCATACCCACGTGTTCAGCAGCCTGATAACTGACACACATCACCTTGTCAGCGGGAAACTTGGGGTTTTATCTCTGAAAGGCAAGGTAGCAGCTGAATGCTTATGTGAGGAAAGGAATCCTCTTCTGTCTTTGCTCCTAGGATTGCTTTAGTTAAACAGGCATTTAATTTAAAAACAGAAATTCAAGATGATGATGCGGCCACCACTAAAAGAAAGCTAAGAAACTTTTCTGAGCACTGCAGTTTCGTTAATCTCACTTTGAAGAGGAGAAAAGATGATGGAGGCTTTGCTTTCTCTGCAGTAACTAAAATCATTCAGTACAAAGCTGTTGAGATAGTGTTTTTTCCTTCCTCATTCACGTGAAAACAAAGTAAGCATTCTCACTGTGACCTGCGTCCGATAAAGAACAGGCTGCAACAGTGTACTGCTCTACAGCATATTACCCCTGTTAGTAAGCCAGGATGTGCAAGTCCCACTTACTGAATATAGAGATAAACAGTTCAGTTTTGTATATATAGCTTTACTCTCTACTATAAATAGTACACACTGAGCAGAAAAATAAATCAAAGGAGTGGGGGCTGCATTTAGCTTGTTTCTGTGAGGCATCCAGGACACTTACAGATGTTAAGGAAACCTCACACATGTATTCCTGCAAACAGACCACACTTTGTTGTAGCAAGTTTTTGAGAACCTCCCAGCAACTGATCAGAAATGCATTTTGAGGGTCTAATATTATGAAAATTATGTCTGTAAAAATAACATAATGACTTCCAAAATTGGTTCACTGACTCTAGAGAAAGCACACTCCACTTACAAGTGTCTGTCTTCTAGAAACCATTTCTGCAAAATCCACTGCTGTCTTTTTTTTTCCTTGAATATGATTACTGGTAATATTTCTGCAAGCTAGTCGGAAAAAAATATTTTAAATCGGACTGTACTATAAAAGATTTAACTCTTAGGAATAATGAATACTTTTATGGCAATAATACTACAGCAAGAAAACCTTTTAAAACAACTATATCATTACTTCTACAGGCCCTCACAAGCAAAGCCAGCTGTGTGAGACTGCTACAGAAAGTGCCAACTGTGATTTTTGTTTTAATAAGGTGAACACCTGCCCATTAAGAATAAAATGGAAACTAAAAAACTTACTTTGTACAAGCTACCCACAGCTATCAACTAGCAGTAACAGTTAAACAGACCCAAATACAAACCAGCAACCTAGAACAGAAGGCTCTTTAAGGCTATTTAATATTACTCACATTGAACACTTTAACATCTTTCCTACTTCTTATTTCTTCAACAAGATCCAGTGGTTTTCCCTTAGGTATAGGAATAGTTCCAAGCACCACGGTCCCTGAGCCAGCCAGCGTTTGACGAACAGCTTGAATAAAAGGCTGGCTGAAGAGTTCCATTTTACCAATCTCATCTATGACACAAATTTTTTTCTCTGCATCACTGCCATGGTTTACCTGTGGAAAAGTACATCAAGAGACTGTAAACAACGCAGAACTTAGACCAAGCAACAGAAATAATTTCTATGTTAATAAAAGAAATACCTCCAAAATAAATCAATTGTAATACTGGGGAAAGTGGAAGAGTCAAAGCTGCTGCTGGTAACTGACAGACTTAGAAATCTGTCATGTCTATTTCGGCACAGATTTTTGGAAAGAGGAGAATATATGTACAGCACAAATACCAACTACAATAAGAAATATCCATAATATCAGTTTTCCTTCCAAGCTGAATTCTCACAATGGTCCCATACGAGCTACTTGACAATTAAGAACTGCACTTTGCCTACTAGCAGCTCTCACTCAATCTGAGGGACGCCAATTTTTCAAAACCTCACTCTCCCTAGAAAATTATGCATTTAGAATCGATCAATACCCACACAACACAAGTATTAAAAAAATAAAAAGACCTGTATTAAATCCAGATTTGGAAGTTTGCCTTCCTGTAGCTGGGTCAAAAGAGGGTCAAAATTAGCATTCCTCTCGGAACAATTAGCTTTCTTCAAAGCTATCTGGATAACGACCAAGCCGTTCCCAAGCCTCTCTCACATGAGAAGTCATCTTCCATTTCTTTGTCGAGATATAGTTTATTCTATAATCCCCCTGGACTGCAGGATAGTCACCATAATAAAGATTAACCACATTTATGGTTTGTTTACTGTGCCAAACAGTACTGTGCTGCAGACTGGTGCGAGCAGCAGGGAAGTCTAGGAGACAACAAGGGTGACTGCCACTGAGGGAAAGGCAGCTCAGAAAGCAAAGGAACTATTCAACAGAAAAAGAAGTGCACTGCCTATCATCTCTTGGTAAAAGTAACTGAGAACTGTACTCCATTATTTACAGAAGCGAGGAGGAAATCAATTCAAGTCAAAACACCACTGTAGATCCATACACCAATACCAGCCATATTATACAGAACCTTAAGGAAAAAAAAGATTTAAATGTTTTCCCTTGTGAAGGCAAAGTATTTGCTTCTGGGAAAGTGGAAGAACCGTGTAACATGCATCCTAAAACCTTTCCAAGCTAAGTCCCTGCTGGGTAGCTGTTTTATCTAATTCCTTTCATAGATCAGTGAGCAATAAAGCCAATATTCGTCACTAGGTCACACACTGAGAAACAGAGCATTTTGCTTCGGAAAAAAATCCTCAGTCCTGCCTGGTAAAGTTTCCAGAACCAGAAGGATCACCCATTGTAGGATCTACCCTGTTCTCACCAGAGTGAACGAGATCCAAGCCTTACGAGCTGAAGCTGTCCTCAAGACTACATGGGTACATGCCCACTCCATGCTGCTCTCTGATCAAACCAGACCATACCTATGACTCTCCTGCCTCCCTTCTTTGTCTCATCTTGTTTCAGTTCTGCGATCTTCCTCACTCCCCTCCTCTCCTATTTTGTGCCACCTACATGCATGACCACATTCCCACAAAACTGATTAACAGCGCTTTCAATGAGAACAGGGCCATGCACTGTCCGAGCCTGCTGGGCCCTTCTTCTCTTCACTCTCTTGTACTTGCAGAAAGCTGTGTAACAACCAGAAAAACTCAACGCTGCCAACACCCTTCTAGCAAGGTCTCTGCTGGACTTCACATTCACGCAGCAGGAAAGGGATTCCGAGTACAGTGCTGGCTTAATGAAGTCTTTTTATTAAGCTATCCTTCTATTTACTAACATAGTAAATCAACTTTGAGTGAAATTAAACATAAAATGTTTGTCCCATTTCATTGGTATTTCCTTTCTCCCTCAGCCCCAACATCTTTGCTTCCCTACTCTCAGACCTCAGTGTTCCTTGACAAAAACAAGAATCAGATCCTAGATCTCGTTTTGCTCCTTGCACCTCTTTGGTTTTTTGATTTCTTCATTCAGAAGTCCCTTCTTCCTTGGCCCCTTGAGCTTTGGCAGCATAGAAAAACCACAACAGGATTCTTCTTGGTTGTACAGCTCAGCAGCTGCTGCACACCGTTTGTGGTACGTTACTGCCAAAACCAGATCTGTTCTTGTTTAATTTTGGAGAGGTGAAAGGTTGGAGTAAGAGAGGAAGAAGAAGAAAAAAGGCAGTAATAGAATGTTAGAAGAAGGATAGGAAAAAGACTGGGTAGAAAGTCCTGTCACAGCCAGAGCACTCCTTGTGCAGCAGGCTCAATTCCAAATTACCAGCCTGCTATTATCAGTTCAAACCTACCAGTCTGCAGGTACTTACACAGTGGTAATCAAAAATAACCACTGCATTCAAGAAACAAATGCTTCTACTGGAAGAATATGGGAATCAGAGCAAGAGGAAAAAAACGCTGTAAGGAAGAGGAGCAGCAGCAAAAGCCTCCTTCTTGGACCCGTGGACTCCAGCCAGCTCTGCGTGGTAAGCCACTCGCACATTTGGTTTGCTTTCCGATACGCAAGACATACGCAAGTGGCATAGGAAGAAACTGCCTATCGGCTATCTCTCAGGCCAAGATCCTGCTCACAGGACGATGTCAGATCAAAAGTGAGAGGGGATTGCAACCCCTCCAACACCATAATAAGCACAGGAGAAGAAGCCAGATTTGCCTTTCCAGCTTCCTGATCCTAAAGTCAATCAGAATCAGCAATACCCAAGAAACAGGACATGTATTAATATCAAAAACTAGTACTCTAGAAGGGCCTTCCAATGACACTGATTATCATAAAGCATCCATATTTCAGCAGCCTTCATAGAATACTCACATTTCTCAGCATAGGTAGGACCAACTGCTCAAATGAAACAAGGTCTACAACATACTGTCCGACCCGATATTCACGTCTTGAAGCAGAAGAATCAGAACTGAATTTGAAAGAGATACATAATTCCTTCTAAGTAATGAGTTTAGTGAGAATTCACTGCAGTCATTTCAAATGGATTTATGAGAAGTTATCCTAATAAGTCAAATCCCTTCAATTCCTCTAAGAAAAGGAAAGAAACTCTGTAAACCATGCATTAAGTGACATTGCAGGTAGCATACTTTGAGATAATAAATGCAACACAAGCTACCTTCACAACTACGTAAGCCTAAATTTTAACACTGTATGGAAGGATAACGGAATCTAAAAGCCAGCAGGTTTATTTACACTGAAATCAAAATGCATGCCTGCAGTTCAGACTCTGAATTGATAATGTGACACTACAGACCCCATCACAGCAGCAGCCCAAATCTCAGTACACATTAAACAATCTTGGAGAAATACTCCAGATAATTGGCATATGCTGCATCACACTATCCTAGGTGAATCTTCTTCATTAGCAGCACACAAATTATTTAGTCAGATCGACTATGTCTGAATGAGGTGCTAACGTCACACCTGGACCTAGACTAAGTTCTGCACAAAGCATGAAAAGCTAAGTCTAGTGAATCAGGAGAGATCGTGAGCCCCTCTGTACTTCAGAGGCCTCCATCTTAGCAGGTTCTGAAACGCTCTTATTCTTAAAATTCCCATGTGGGATTTGTGGACCAGCCAGAGGATCTTTAAAACAACGTTATATGCAATTTCCCTTTTATTTTCCACTTCTGTCCTCATAAATTAGCCGGTGGAAACAAAAAAGTCTTCCTCCCTGCCTACAGTGAGCTACTGACTGTATCCCAAAGAGACCTGGCCTCACAATAAAAGGCTCCGCAGTGCTTCCTCTCTATCTGGTGTGAAACAGGCAGCAAGAGAGAACACCTTTCTCTAGCACATTTTCAGTATTTCACTACGCAATAAAGACACTATATACAAAATCCAGGTATCAGCTAGGACAAGAGAACTGAACAAAGAACCATGAAACCATACCTGTGCTGGAAATCACCTTCTGAAGGAGCATTTAATATGCCGACAGACTGGAGCAGAAGCATAAAGCAATAAGCCACTTACAGTTATTAAAACCTCAGTACCTGACTCTTGATAAAGGTCCTCGTTTTCCAGACAAAGTGACAACATCAAATCCTGTTCTCCTGCCACCTTCTCTAACTTCCTCAGTGTAAAATCCATCAGTGGGAATACCCGAGGATTTTAGAGCTTGAGTGACTTTCTGGATCAAAGTAGTCTTTCCAACCCCTAAAAATAAAGAAGAAACAAAAAGCACACAGGATTAATCCTCTTCTACACTAACACCCATTTTAAACACCACAGTGATGATTCAGTTTAGCAGGAACATTAATTACTTTTTAAGTTTGCAAATTGTTTTTTTTTAACTAGTAGGAAAGGAAAGAACAGAAGCACCTTTTCAAGTTCATCCTGCACCGACACTGCAGTGTTTTATTAGCCCCTAAGAAGTATGTCTACAGTGAAGTCACAACAGAATGGTACCACTGTCCCAGGCTACCACTGCACTTGTTAGCAGAGATAGTGCGTGGGCGGGCCACAAAGCTTGCCCCAGGGCAGGTAAATACAGGAGAGCCATACTGGCTCACAACTGATACCCCAGCTAGCTGGAAGACCGACTAATGAATCTCCCTTTCTACCACTACTATTCACTAATTTTTAAGAACAGACCTGAGCTGATCCCCCTTTTAGGCCCTAAGGTCACAGCTGACTGCTGTTACCAGGAGCCTAACTGGCACAAAGAACACACTACTTCTGCTGATCTCATAGAAATCAGTGCCCCTGAGATATCACGTCTCACACGGCAAAAAGTATTTCCAACAACAGAAAAAAGCTTCTTATGCTAATTGAAGCAAGAGAGGTTTTGACTAGATACAGGGAAAAGCTTTTTTATCATGAGGACAATCAAGCCCTGGAGCAGGCCGCCCAGAGAGGCTGTATAGTCTTCACATCCACTGAGGTTTTCAAGATCTGACTGGATAAAGCCTTGAGCAACCTGGTCTGGCCTCGTAGCTGACCCTCCTCTACACCTCCTGAAGTCCCCTCTGACATGAATTATCCTGTGGTCCTATAATCCATTCTCTTACCCTAAGACAGAACCTTAAAAGCCTCGCCACCTGATGTCTGCTAGCACAGTCTGATGTTCTTTCTACAATGTGAACATCGGGCATGTTCATCCATCCTCTCAGTTCCCACAAAGGAGCTATTTCTTCTCCTTCACCATTGTACATGTACATCCCTTGACAATCTGTTTTACACTCAATTTTATTGCTGCTCATAAAACTTAGTGTTAGCACTCCATTTTTAATTGTTGTTGTCAAAAAAAATCAGAAGATAGAAAACATCCTGCAGAACAAACCTTTAAATTCCTGGAGACGAAGAATAGAGACCAAATGTGAGGTGCCTTAAGATGCCGACAGAAATCATTTCAACATGCACATGCCAAATTCCTCCCTTAGATTGTAAGCAGATTCAGGAACTGCTTTCTTAACAGTCAATATCAATGGCAAAATATTCCGTGGCTTCAAGGGCACCTCGTCAAACTGTTCAGCAAACTTTCTCAAAATTGAAGCCAAAGGCATTCCTGGCATTTGAACAACAATAAAATGACAAATGTGGCACCACCACTATCCACCATCTTTCCAGGGCCTTGTCTCTATCAGCAAATTTATACTAATTTGGCTAAGTAGATTTGCTATCCCTAATTCGGTTACCTTCGTTCAGCAAATTGCCAAAGAAGGCTAAAAAGCTTCAAACTGAGTTTAAGAAAGCTTAAAGGTATACATTTAGCTAATCAAAGCAGTACACTCAGTTTCAGTTAAGCGAACAGAGACAAGGCCTAGGCAGGCCTAACCTCTGCGCCTCCTGGCCTTTACCCAGCAGGTGGAAGGCAGAGGGAAGCGGGTGGAGGGTGTTGCTACCTCAGCCTAGCAGTAGCAGTTTAAATTCATTCCAGACAGAATCACAGAATGTTTGGGGTTGGAAGGGACCTCTGTGGGTCATCTAGTCCAACCCCCGTGCCAAAGCAGGGCCACCCTGAGCAGGCTGCACAGGACCGCTTCCAGGAGGGGTTTGAATATCTCCAGAGAAGGAGACTCCACAGCCTCCCTGGGCAGCCTGGTCCAGTGCTCCGTCACCCTCAGAGGGAAGAAGTTCTTCCTCATGTTCAGACGGAACTTCCTCTGCTTCAGTTTGTGCCTGTTGCCCCTTGTCCTGTCGCTGGACACCACTGAAAAGAGTCTGGCCCCGTCCTCTTGATACCCATCCAGAAGATATTTATAGACATTTAGAAGGTCCCCTCTCAGCCTTCTCCAGGCTAAACAAGCCCAGCTCCCTCAGCCTTTCCTCGCAGGAGAGATGCTCCAACGAGCAGAAGAGCCGGGTACCTGCAGAAGGTTCACAAAAAGGAGAACTAGGCCCGCTGCTTTACTTCCAGACCACAAAAGAAAGATTTACAACGTAATAACTGGTTTATTCTTTCATCAGCCTTGTAGTTGAACCCTCATACTCTCTGTAGCTGAACCCTCACACTCTACCTCCACAGTAATCAGATTCCCCTGCCACCACAAGCTACTCCCCGGCTCCAATCCAGGCCTGCCCACTCGGGACACCAATGATCACCCACAGCCGAGCACTGCTGGCGTTGGAAGCGCTAAATCCCTACAATTAAGTTACAGAAAAGATGAGCTCTCAAAAATTACTAATGGCTGCAGTTTAACTGAAGAAAGATTTGTTGTCCAGGGGTTTTTTACCACCCCCCTCAGCACTGAGCTGCAGGGCCGGAGCCAGGGACAAAGCAGCAGCGCCTGAAGATGCGATGTGGGGCCAGACGAAGACCCAGACCGGCCCTTCATTAGGAACAAGTTAATGAACGCTGCGGCTCCGACCTCCACAGATGCGGCCCGGGGAGGGGGGGAGCGGCCACAGGCCCGCAGGCCGCCAGCCCGCCTTATCCCGCAGGCAGCCGCCGGGCCCGGCCGCAACGGCCGGCGTCCCCGGGGCCCCCTCGCAGCCCCTGGGCCCGCCAGCAGCTCCCGCCCCCGCCTCAGGCCCCGCGCAGGGCGGCTGGCCCGGCCCCAGGGCAGCCCCCGCCGCCCACCCCGCTCCGCTGGCTCCTCCTGCCCCCCTTACCTGGGGGTCCCGTGAGGAAAACGTGCCTGGACATGGCGGGGGGCCGCGCTCCCTTCTCTCCCCCGCCCGACGCGGCCCGGATGGCGGAAGCGCCGCTCCGCCCCGGCCTCTCCCGTGGCAGCCCGCGGGCGGGGTGGCGGCAGGGCCGGCGGTGGCGGAGGGGCCCTCGGCGGCTTGCGGCAGGCCGCTGCTTCGGCGCTCCCCGGGAGATGGACGCGGGGGAAGGTTAGAGGAGAGGGGGGAAAACCCGATTAATTCCTAAACGTGGGTGAGCGCTGGCTTTCTCCAGTCAACTTGACCTGTTTAATTTCTGAACGTGTCAAGAAAGCTCTCCCTAGAGGTTTCTGCTCAGCGTGCCCCAGGGTGCAGCGAACAGGTCGTCTGATGCCTCAATGCGGGCAGCAAACCGAACTGGGGGGTTAATGCACAGCTGGGGGGTGTTAGAAATCTGAGCAAACTGGGTCACAGATGAAGAGGTTTGGCAGGTTTAACGAAGACCCTGACAGACACCCGCGTCCCAGCACGCCTCACAGAATCACAGCATGGCAGGGGTTGGAAGGGACCTCTGTGGGTCATCTAGTCCAACCCCCCTGCCAAAGCAGGGTCACCTACAGCAGGCTGCACAGGACCTTGTCCAGGCGGGGTTTGAATATCTCCAGAGAAGGAGACTCCACAACCTCCCCGGGCAGCCTGGGCCAGGGCTCCATCACCCTCAGAGGGAAGAAGTTCTTCCTCCTGTTCAGCTGGAACTTCCTCTGCTTCAGTTTGTGCCCGTCGCCCCTTGTCCTGTCGCTGGGCACCACTGAAAAGAGTCTGGCCCCGTTTTCCTGACACCCACCCTGAAGATATTTGTAGGCATTTCTAAGGTCCCCTCTCAGCCTTCTCTTCTCCAGGCTGAACAAGTCCAGCTCCCTCAGCCTTTCCTCGTAGGAGAGATGCTTCAGTCCCCTCATCATCCTCATAGCCCTCCTCTGGACTCTCTCCAGTAGCTCCTCATCTTTCTTGAACTGAGGAGCCCAGAACTGGACACAGTACTCCAGTGGGGCCTCACTAGGGCAGAGTAGAGGGGGAGGAGAACCTCCCTCGACCTGCTGGCCACACTCCTCCTAATGCACCCCGGAATGCACCTCACATGCCACCTGCTCATATGTGTTTAGATCGGGGTGATGGAGGGCTGTAAGAGAGCAGAGAGAGGGAGTTTGTGTGGAGGGCTGCGGTACGCCGGCAGAAGTCTGGGTGAGGCGATGCCCTGCCACTGAGGCGTATCGATCCCTGCCTGGTTACCCAGAAATACCGAGCTACGGAAGGGATACAACCCGGTTGTTGCTTGCTTCAGCTAGAATGGCTCTCTTTAGGTTCAGCACATCTTTGCCTGGCTTTCATTTTCAGTGATTTCCGAAGGATTTAAAGGCTATTGATCATTTTCAGTAAGATAATGAGTATCCTCTGCAGCTAGATGAAATGTGTAGATCAGCAGGTAGCGTGTATCGTCACAATAGACCGGTATTTCCAAAAATCGAATGAAATGGTTCTGATGCGTACATCACATATGGCCACTCTTCCTTGTATTGCTTTGTATCAGCAGGATGAAGAGCCACCCCCTATTTAGTGATTCTGCATCTTTAAATATGCAATACTTTCAGGTCAGCTAGGAGCAGGGTCTGTGTAGAAGGATGGGTCATCTAAAAGTAAGGGCTGTGATCAGCTGTTTCACTCTATAATAAAAGTACCTTGTAGCACTGTGCTCCTGGCTTCTGAGGAAAGCAGCTCTTTCAGTCTCCAGTTAAGGGTCAGCACTCATGTGAGGCAGAAATCATCATCACCGCTTGCAGAAGGAGAAATTGCAACAAAGATGTGGGGTTAATAAATTCTGCATTTGGTGCCTCAGTTGGCATGCAGAACCAGAGCTGATGCCTGGGGTCCCAAGACAGTGTGGAGGCAAAGGGAGGTGTTTCGCAGAGGGTATCAGAACCAGTATAGCTTGCCAGTAGGAAACGTGGGGAGGATGCTTAGAAACACTCCCTGCCCCTAAATCTGGAGCAATGTTTCAGGATGGTAGAGGAGTATTTCTCTTTAGCTGGGGTTTGTAAACCAAAACCCTTGACATCTGCTCTGTAGTTGCAGGTGAAGCACTTCTGCTCGATGTAACAGGCTAGCATTTAGTCAGGTAGTAGGGAGCATCCTCTTCAGCTCCAGCCTCGACTTAAGGGAGTTGAAATCCACATTGTCCATTTGCCAGGAGAGTATCCTTGTAACCAACTTCACAGGCTTTTCCTGCGAAGGCTGAGGCACGGCACAGCCACAAATTGAGGCTGATGGGGCCAGACAGAGCACAGTTAAGATGCTGATGTAGAGGAGGGAAGATCTAGTTTCTGCCCTCAGCAGCATTGTACAGTCACAGGATATATTACATATGGGCAGTACATTTCTGTTTTAAATAAGATCTGAGGAGTCATCAGAAGCAAAATTTAAGTGTTACTTATGAGCAGAACAGAGATTGTTTGTAGCATAGTTTAGAACATCTGTACCTTTTGTTGGCCTACCTGCTTCACTAGATCTGGCCAGAGGTCATTTCATATGGGAGACTGTAACTCCAAATTCTTGTTTGCCTATTATCTGCTTTCACTGATGACCACACTTAGTTAATTTATCTTTCTCTTAAACATAATAACTTTTATTCCTAATTTCACATGAGTAGTGTGGAACATGTTTCATGCTTATATACTTAATTAAAAAACTTTGATGACTCTATCATGCCTCTTTGGGGGTAGGAGGGTAGAGAGGTAACAAAGACAGCTTCCCACATCATCCAAAATGAAAACTGAGTTTTTATAGTTTACACTGCTTTCTTTGTTTTGTATTTTTTTTCAGGAGCAATGAAACTGTGATGTTAACTTACAGCTTACTGCAGGTGTGTGTCACGCATTTTTAATCTAAAAGAAGAACCACAGAGTAGAAATGCATATTTACTAGACTATTAACACAAGAATAACGCTTTATAAGTGGCTACTTCACCCTTGCCCTCAACTTCCTGTGCAGAGCTTACTGTGATTGATTTTACAGGTAGGTTTTCTATATCATGTTAAACTATTTCAGTCTACTGGCTGGTCGCCCAGGCAGGCCACATAAAGAGACCCAGACAATGTTGTTTTGTTCGACACAGACTTTTACTAAGTTTTATAAATCAACCTCTCGTTTTCAGAAGTGCATGTGGAGGATTTTAGGACTATCGCTACTGTTTGACAGAACCCTTGATTTCTGGTACCATAGTCTGAGAACTATTTTGTCCTGTTTTCAGGTACAGGACTCTGACAGTTGTTTCACTGCGTGGCTAAGACCTTGGTCTTGCAAACAAATATATTAGTAAAGCAGTTGCAGCATCAGGGCTTAAATTAATTAGCATTCCACTTTGATTTCCATTGTAATTTGTTCCATAAAACGTTCTCTCCTTCTGGATGCTTTGTCCAGGCTGAGATCATTTAAATGCACCAAACCAGCAAGCAGTTATGCCAGTTGTGCTTTTGTAGAGTTTTCCTGTTGAGGACCTTATGTTTGATGAATGAATTGGAAGTTTTATGTATATTTCCTCAAATATTTACTATTTAGGTTTGTTCCCGTTGATATATTTATTCTATAATCTAATGACTGCATAGAACACACAGGTTGTTCAAGAAGCACGAGCTGCAGCATGCAAGTTGTCTTCTCTGTAGCTGTGTGCTGCAACCAGTAGTCTTGGGAGTCAGCCTGGGTGCTCTCCTGATCATGGGATTTTTGCGTTCTTGGCTGGAGATGGTTAGCTGAAACAAGTAGAAACAGCACATACCCTAGCAGTGTAGGTAACTCTAACAGAAAATAGACAACATAGGTTTTACTCCTTTTAGGATGAGGTGAGAAAAACCCAGCTTTTCCTCTTTCGATATGGGTAGCTTAATTAGTAGTCATTTATTCCTAAAAGGTTGCCAGCTCAAAATGCTTTTCTGTCTAACTGCCTAGACTCTCTTTTCACTAGCTGAGGGTCAGTGAAATTTAACTCATGCTGAATTGAACTGTATGGTTGGGCAAGGCCATGAAAGAAGTATTTACAAAAGTCTGGTGCCTGGAAAAGACGCTCTCTGGAGTACCAGGGGCAGACTGTGATTCCGAGTGACCTGTGGAGATCTTGGAAGGAGCTGCCAATGATTGTTACAAACTGTTAGCTAAGCCTGGGGATGCCTGCATTTATTGCTGGATGTTCGCTAAAAAAACTTGGGTAGAGTCCTAGACCTTTATGTTGAATGGAGTAAAATTAAGTAACTGCAAGTTTCCAGACCAGTGGCTAAGAAAAGAGGTAATTTATGATATTTATGGTATTCCCTAGAGTAGAAGCTGGAAGGAACAAGACTGTGATCTGCTATCTCTGACCTGCACCCTCCACCCTGCTTCGAGGAAAGCTCAGCACATTTATTACAGTTTTAGCCCTTCATTTATCTGGTGTTAGGTTTGGGGGGTTTTTTCCCCTCATGGGAGAGAGAATGGTTAGGTTGAAAACCTTTTCTTGCTCTCCCACAGAACTTGTAATTTTGATTTTCAGTACCTCAAGTTCATATAGCATTTTGCTTACGTCAAGATAGGGAAGTATACTTCATTTTTTCAGAGGTTTCATTTTAGAGAGTTCCTTATTTTGTCTTTGTTCTCACTTGTAGAGGATGCTCCTGCTCACAGATGTTGGGTCTAGCTGTGTCCCACTGGCCATCTAATGATATTAGCGGTGGTATTTCTGACTTGACTTTGTTTTGCCTGTGGAGTAATCATGGTGCCAAAAAGTGTCTGAGAATAAGCACTGAGCATCAACAGCCTGCCAGTCTTTCATCCTAAACTTCCCAGAGAGATAAGCCATTAGCTACATGCAGGCCTCCTCTAGATGAAAACTGCGGTACTCCCTCTCCGTGATTTATCTATGGATCTTTTGTGTACAGTAGAAATCCTTTATGACCCTTCAATGGTTGTCTTCCCCAGAACAGAAGAAATTCCTGAAAGTATTTCCTGAAAATAGAGACATAAGAAATAAATTATATCAAATGTTATACATACCCTCTATATGGAAGTTGGAGAATATTTGTGAAATTGAATTTACTATTGTAAACAGAGACCAACAAACCTTCAAAGAGTGTAGTCCTCTTTCTCCACCAGCATAGCACATTTAACCTCCTGGGCAATTGCAGCCGGTTTGGCAGAGAGGAAAAAGTAAAAAATCTAGTAAGTTGCTCTACATATTTTTAAACACACATGTCTGGATATAAGAGGAAGGCCCTATTAATGGTCTGAGGGGAATTATGCAGCATAAACAGAATCCTTATTAGGCAGGAGAGAAGCCACATAGAGCTCAGCCCATAGCATAAATCCGTAGGAAACCAGGTTTCATTGTTTCCATTCTTGATGAAACAGCTTGCTTGTTTACTCTTTTCAGTAATCTCCCACCTCCTACTTCTTCAAAAAGAGAATAGCGTCCTTGAAACTGCATGACATTTTATATGGTATTCTTATATTTTTAGTAGAAATAGCAAGGACCATTCATTCTGAAAAAAAAAAAATCCAGTTCGATCTGTTGTGGGATGAGAAAAATGAATTTACTACGTTAATCTGTTACTTTGACATAGATACTCACCTGCAAATTTCAAATTTCAGCTGAATTCTGCTGCATGCTAGATGTCAGTGGAGTGATCTGTAATTGAGGAAGAACTTCATTGCAATAGAGAATAATTTTGATCGTATTACTAAATTTTTCAATTGCTGTTTTTTAAGGTGTAAGAATTTTGTCAAGAAAATGTCATTCTTGTGATTGCTGGTTTACATAGGCAGGAACATAAGTGAATTTCTATACTACTTTGAGTGACAGCTGGCAGAGTGCTTGGTACAAGCTGCTATACTGGAATAAATGCATCACACAGTAATTCTGTAAGACAGTTCAATCAGAGAAACCATAGGATAAAGTGAATACAAAAATCCCAGGAAAGTGAAGCAAATTATCTCCCACTGGGGGCTTAATCTCCTTAAATGCAGTTAAAAAAAAAAAAAAATCCAACATTAACAGCCATGAATAGTTAAGAGAGTACAAAGAAAAGTTAAGCCAGCCCAACAAGCTATACATGTATCTGTATTTAGAAGAATGTAGTTTCCAGATTTATTTTCCTCAGAGATGTTCCTTTTTTGATTAACAGCTTTTATGCATGAAGGATGCAGTGAAAAGCCCTGCAGTATACTGCTGGACAAGTATAAAGATGTTCCAGGAAGGCCTTCATGTCTCTTTGGCATCCACACCGAAGAGGGCAAACATGGAGTGATCATGTGGGCTGTTAGGAGTTGCTGAATCTGGTAGCTTGAATCATAGAATAACAGAACCATGGGATGCTTTGGGTTGGGAGGGACCTTTAGAGGCCACCCAGCCCAACCCCCCTGCAGTGAGCAGGGACATCTTCACCTGGGTCAGGCTGCTCAGAGCCCCGTCCAACCTGGCCTGGAATGTTTCCAGGGATGGGGCATCAACCACCTCTCTGGGCAGCCTGGGCCAGGGTTTCACCACCCTCATGGTAAAAAATTTCCTCCTTATATCCAGTCTAAATCTACCCTCCCTTAGTTCAAAATCATTACTCCTTATCCTATCACAACAGGCCTTGTTAAAAAGTTTTTCCCCATCTTTCCTATAGGCCCCCTTTCAGCACTGAAAGGCCACGATAAGGTCTCCCCGCAGCCTTCTCTTCCCCAGGCTGCACAGCCCCAGCTCTCCCAGCCTTTCCTCCCAGCAGAGGGGTTCCAGCCCTCGGATCATTGCTGGGGCCTCCTCTGGCCCCGCTCCCACAGCTCCAGGTCTGTCCTGTGCTGAGGGCTCCAGAGCTGGACGCAGGACTCCCGGGGGGGTCTCAGCAGAGCGGGGCAGAGGGGCAGAATCCCCTCCCTCGCCCTGTGCCCACGCTGCTGGGGATGCAGCCCAGGATATGGTGGGCCTGGGCTGCCAGCGCACACTGCCGGGTCATGTCCAGCTTTTCATCCCCCAGCACCCCCAAATCCTTCTCTTCAGGGCTGCTCTCAAGCCCTTCATTCCCCAGCCTGTATCGATAGTGGGGGTTGAGAGAGAAAAGGCTGCTCCCGTTCCATGTTCCCCCATTCAACCAGTAGTGACAATATATTCCCAGCAGACACACACCCACACACAGTGTAGGTATATACATACACAACTGAGCGGCCATGCAGATCAACACCAACAGAAAACACAGCATCAACGGGAGCAACGGATTCATCCTGTTCCCCTCTCTGGCTGATCAGGGTGAAAGTCCTTTAATAGATAATATACACACACACACACAGACATACAATATGAGTCCATCCAGAAGCTGGCCTGAGACACTCAATCTATCCAGTAGCTGGCTGCTGGGTTTCCTTCCCTCCCCAGTTGCTGGCAGCTGGGTGTACAAGCCCTTGAGGCTTGCTGTTACTCATACCCCCTTGTGTGCATGCACACGCACTCATGCATGCGCAGACACGTTATGGATCCTCCAGGAACTGGCCATGGACATTCAGTCTATCCAGTAGCTGGCGCCGGATCGTCTTGTCTCCAGCTGCATTGTGCACAGACACATAAATGCAAACGAGTCTCTCATTGATGCCCAGATTTCAGTCTTTCCAGAAGCTGGCTTGGACTACCTGATTCCACCAGTAGCCAACTTTCAGTCACAGAATCACAGAATCACAGAATCACAGAATCACAGAATGGTAGGGGTTGGAAAGGACCTCTGTGGGTCATCTAGTCCAACCCTCCTGCCGAAGCAGGGTCACCTACAGTAGGTTGCAGAGGACCTTGTCCAGCTGGGTCTTGAATATCTCCAGAGAAGGAGTCCCTCTGGTCTTTCCAGTATCTGGCCCAGACTTGTGGCTGCTTTGGTACCTGGTTCCCAAGCCTATGGCATTCCAGACACACAGGTCACTATGACCTGTGGTCCTCACTTCAGTTGCTGGCAATTAGACCTCCATATGCTCCGAGAGTTGGGTGGAGAGAAACCTGATGAAGTTCAACAAGGGCAAGTGCAGGGTCCTGCACCTGAGGAGGAACAACCCCATGCACCAGTACAGGCTGGGGTGGACCTGCTGGAGAGCAGCTCTGTGGAGAGGGACCTGAGGGTCCTGGTTGATGACAAGTTGACCATGAGCCAGAAGTGTGCCCTGGCTGCCAAGAAAGCTAATGGGATCCTGGGATGCATCAAGAGGAGTGTGGCCAGTAGGTCGAGGGAGGTTCTCCTTCCCCTCTACTCTGCCCTAGTGAGACCCCATCTGGAGTACTGCGTCCAGTTCTGGGCGCCACGGTTCAAGAAAGATAAGGAGCTACTGGAGAGAGTCCAGTGGAGAGCTACGAAGATGATGAGGGGACTGGAGCATCTCTCCTATGAGGAAAGGCTGAGGGAGCTGGGCTTGTTCATCCTGGAGAAGAGAAGGCTGAGAGGGGACCTTCTAAATGCCTACAAATATCTGAAGGGTGGGTGTCAGGAGGATGGGGCCAGACTCTTTTCAGTGGTGCCCAGCGACAGGACAAGGGGCAACGGGCACAAACTGAAGCAGAGGAAGTTCCGTCTGAACATGAGGAAGAACAGAATCACAGAATGGTAAGAGTTGGAAGGGACCTCTATGGGTCGTCTATTCCAACTGCCTGCATCTAGTCCAACCCTTCACTCTGAGGGTGACGGAGCCCCGGCACAGGTTGCCCGGGGAGGTTGTGGATTCTCCTTCTCTGGAGATATTCAAGACACATCTGGACAAGGTCCTGTGCAGCCTGCTCTGGGTGACCCTGCTTTGGCAGGGGGGTTGGACTAGATGACCCACAGAGGTCCCTTCCAACCCCTATCATTCTGTGATTCTGTGATCTCTCCTATTGCTTGCACCCTGGACATGGTGGCCCTTATGACTCATGGTACCCTCCCCAGTTGGTAGCACTTAGACCCCTCACTCCCTCCAGTCTCTCCAATAACTCCTATGATCTGCGGTCTGACTCCAGTTGCTGGCACTTAGACCTTCAACAAACAACGCCACACAGAACAGAGGGTCCCCTCGCCCAAGAAAATGCTTTTACATGGAGCTTGGTAGGAAGACGGCACAGACTGCACTGATCAGGTGCAGGACATGGACAGATAAAAGTGATGACCAGCAACCTGTTTACATACAACTGGCTATCCCACTATTTTTCCATGTTTGTTCCTCTCCAAACCACCTTCATCTCTCCTTTTCCCCTCCTTTGGTTCATGCAAGCTTTTTTTCTGCCCTCACAAAGCATTTCAGGAGGCCATACAGTCTATCCCACCTCTTGCCGGGTGAAATGACTTCAAATCTTTCAGAAATGGGCAAAAGGATCCAACGTCCTGCCCCACTGGCTGGATCTGCAGGTAGTACCATGCTTCACGGACTGTCATTCGGGTTTGGTTGCAAAACTATACCAAGCCTGGGTTGCTGTGACTCTGCATGTTTACAATGAATTGCATTGTTTTCCCTCATGTGTCATTTTATTGCTAGCCTTTCTGTATCATCAGTACTTCTGTAACTCTTGCCATTCAGCTTTTATTTTCTTCTATCCTGAATAATTTAGCATCAGCAGTGAGCCTTGTCACTTTACTGTCCACTCTTCCCTATATAATTTGTGATGAAGTTGAATAAAATAGCTCCTAGTGTAGATCCAGATGGACATCCGGTGATGAACTTCGTTGTGAAAAATGCCCATTTACCCCTATATTTTCTTTCTTGTATTTTATGCAATTATTTGTCCATGATAAGATTATTCCACGGCAGTTTGGATCTCTGAAAACTTCATGTGGGTGGCCTTTTCAAAGACCTTTTGGAAACCCAGATGGACTTTGGCATTCGGATTATCTATTTCCATGTGCTCCAACAAAATCCATGACTGGTTTCTTGCCAGGACCAGACCTGCATTCTTGTAGAAAGTCTCCAGACATGGGTATGTCAGTAGGTTGATTCTTGCTGGCAATGAGGAAAAACAAATTATACACCTGGCCCCTCAGCTTCAAGAATTTAATTTCTCAGATACTTGGTGTCGCATTTGTTTTTTAAATTAGCTATTAGTTTCTAAAGTTATTAAGTCTGAAGAAATAAAGAGACAGCATAACTACAAAATCCAATTTCCGTAAAACTGAAAGTTTCCGATTTTTCCAGCCTTGCTCACACTAGTGATACCTTGATTTCGGTTAGATTTTATTATCCAGTTAAGATACTAATCAGCATAAATGAAGTTGGCAGAAGGATCCATAAATTGTTTTCTTGTTCTCTTGTATATTCAGTTCGAGTTAAAGCTTTTGATCATTCAGGGTCAGCAGAGACCATTATGCACATCTACTCGTATCAGTGTTATAACAGATACCATGAAATATTACCCAGTTACTCTGTGTGAAACCTAATGCTTTATGGTTGTTTGAGGGTTCATCTTTTAGGAAGCTATCCAAGTGCGGCACTGAGGAATCTACCAATACACTAGGATAAAATATTCCAATAGTTAACTACCTTCATTTAAAATTTGCATTTTTCTTCCTGTTCAGATTTTTTTAGCTTTGGTTTTCAACCAGTGAACCTTGTTATGTCTTTGTGTGTTGAATTAAAGAGACTGGATGCTGTTCTACTAATCCGCTACTGTGCGTGCTTGCATTTGTGTCAATATCAAAGAAATGCCTGTATGTTTCTCTTGTTACATCTTCCCCTTCACCCTAGCTGTTAGTTTAAGGGAGATCCTGTACCGCTGCTCTTGTTATAAGAACGAACATATTTTCCCAAGAAAATTCAGTCGTTGGTAGTTACTTTTCTATTCCTTCTTTTTCAACCAAGAAAAGAACAAAGGAAAGAAATTCTGCCCACTAAAGAAATTCCTCTTAGTGCCACCTGTGGTTTTGCCCAGGCACAATGAGGAAAGTCACAGAGAGTAAACAGTCTCTCCTGTGCTAAAATCTATACAAACTCTGGCATGGCTGTCACTCATTTCTTGCCTGATCTGAAAAACAAAACCCTATTTCAGCATTAGCAGTTAATGGTATTGAAATTGCTGAATAGTCAATTCAGCTCAATATTGCTGGGGGAAAAAAAAAGTTATTTGAGCAATCAGACAGATGAAATTCATTTTTTAAATGATAAAACCATCTTCATGGTTACCATTTACTTTAGTTACTATTTTTTATCATGTGTTTTCTAGCTTAGCTGCATTTGTCATGTTACTGGTAATGTAGTTATGTTTAATTTCTCCTTGTAGAGGGCTGCGTATAATTCTGTTTCTGTCATTACAAATTCTGATTCATCAGTTTAGATTGTTGTTCAGAAGTCTTGGTTGCTAGGAACAGTGGTTTGCCTCTGCCAGGAACTGAGGATTTGTTTTCTTCCCAGAAGAAAAGCTTGTTATTTACTTGTTCGTAATACGTGCTTTGTCTGCATGACTGCTGCTTGGATCCATTTGTAGTTTAGGTGGTTTTCAAGTAAAAATCCTTCATAAGTGAAGCAAGTGGATGAACACCAAGTGGGTAGAAATATCATAGCAAGGCAATACACGTAACATTTAGAATTTAATAAAGGATGGATCCCTGCCTTACAACCTCCTGTCAGAGGCTGGCCATCATCCTGCAAGCACTGAGGTTTGTATTTAGTCTTACCGCTGTTGGTTGTTGTCATAGGTCCATGGACCAGCAGTGTCATGGCCTGTTCAGAGGGGTGGTGGAAGGCTCCTTCCTTCCAATTTCATTTGAAATACCTACTTTTGCACTTGGAAACTTTTCCCCATTTAGCATTACTCCTGTTCCATAGGGGGAAAAATCTAAATCTGTGTTAATCTGAAATTAAGTTTAATTGTTGGAAAGCACATTTTGGAAAGTAACATCTAAAGATCACCTGAGCAGTCTGATGTCAAAAGGAGAGCTGGCTGCTCTGATTCGTTAAGCTAACGGCAGTTGATGTGACAAAAGTCCTTTTTTAATTGGGGAAACCATCAAAGGAAGAAAATATAGGGATGAGGGAAACAGTTAAGGCTCGGGAAGATGCTCTCTTTTCCCTTACTCATAAGTTTCCTGACCCACGCTCTTAAACGAAAGTATCAATGATTATATATTTATTTCAGTTGTGCGATACACTAGTGTTATGCCGAAAGAATAGCAAGAATGGTTCTGTCTGTGCTCTTGTCCTGAATTCCTAACCTGACAGCAGGGCCTTTGTAGGTAGGTTGGTCGGTTGGTTGATTGGCTGGGAGGATAAAGCCCTGGGTTTCTTGGACCCAAGGCCAGAAAAGCTTTGTTGTGGCTTTGCTTGCCCCTTTTTGAGTGAAACTGGAACACTTTCCCCTCTTGGAAACTGAGTGAAAGGAGCTCAGATGGGGTTTGGGCTTTTTGCCTCCTTATTCTGCCATGAAGTTGATTGCCCTGTGACAAAATGAGGAGTTCAGTCCCTGCTTTATGCACTGTGAGGGCCCTGCCCTCAGCCCATATCCGTTGCCACAAAGCTTCACTGCACCCTCACAAGTGCAAATTTACCCCAGCCTTAATTACAATGTTGCAGTCAACATGAACTGTTTTCATGTTCTTTTTCTTCTGTTGCAGGAGTCCCGAGTTTGCTCCTGTTATCTCCGTGGGCAGTCCTGTTCTTTTCCACTTGTATGGGAAAAAAGCAACCTATGTAAGTAAGGATGATAGGACTAAGTCAGAAACAAATTGAATAAAGAGGGTACTTGGACCTAGTGAGAATTGTCCTAATGCATTTAAAATATAAATGTTATTCTATAAATGCTTTTTGTTCATGTTATTTGATCTAAAATCCTTCTTGCTTTACGTTGGGTACAATTAGAAAGCCAGTAATTACCATATATTACACATGACATAACTATTTAAAGTTTTGGAAACAGCTCTGTCAGGCTCAGCTGGCTGATTGCTAACGTTTTAGAGAGCAGCCTGTATGATTATACTTTGGTAGAATCTATGTGACAACCAAAAGGTCCAATGGAGATTTAAAAGCAAAAGTTCCATGACTAATACCATGATACATATTGAAAGTTTCTCTGTTAATCTCAGTATCCTGACCAGAAAGTGGTTTTGCTTATTTATGTTCTGTTTCTTTCCAATTCCCTACTATGTTTTTTATTTGACTGTTGTAGCACTTGGCACTGCCTGTCCTGATCCATTTTGGTTGTGATGTAGCAATTTGCACAGCACAACATTTCCCTCCAGAGGTGTAAGCAGCATTTCAGTGTGTAAGTTGGCAGAAGGGAGGGCAGTTGTTCCCATGGTATGCATACAGCTCATAAATGGATCCTTCTGGATGAAAGATGCTCTGTAAGTGTAAGATCATTATCAAGGCTGTTATGAAAACCTGAATGCTGCTTGGATGAGAGTCTTAAATATACTTCTGACACTCTTTCCTTGCTGGTAGTGCTAGTTCTTCAGTGCTTTTCCTGCTCTTCTTTAATCCTAATGTTTTGAGGCTTTATTTAAAGAGAATAAGCTGAGAATCCTGGCTCCCACAGCTAACCATTATTCAGCACAAGCTGGTCCCAGAGCCTTTCCAGTGGGTGCTGTTAGCTGTTACAAAACCTGTATCAATCAAAGCTGTGTGCGAAGAATATACCGCTGTTTAAAGTACTCTACTTCTTAAGTTTGGCATATAATTCCTCAAGGAATGGAATGATATTTAGGCATCATGCCTAGTGAACAATGATACTAAATGTCCTCTGAGAATACCAGTCACTGATGTCTCAAATTATCATGATCGATGCTAAGCCAAGTTCCGGCCTATAGCTAAATCTTATGGGAAGCGCCAGTACTGCACAGGCACAGACACACACACACATCTGTCCTGCATGTTGTCCTTCTACTGACTTGTCATGTTGTCTCTTGACTCCTGTTGCCCTCTTCTGCATTTTTTTAAAATTTTTGTTGCTGTTTTTTGTTGCTTCCTGCCTCATAACTAAAACTGCTGGAAACTCATTCCTTCCTGGCAACTGGAATCAAAACAAAAGATGGGCTTCACCTCAGATTGCAGCCGCCTGCCTCAAGGGCTGGGAACTCTGGGTGAGAGGCAGCAGGCTCGCTGCTGCCCCTGTCCTTGCAAGCCTGAGCCCCTGCCTCCTCCAAACAGCCTGATACGCTTGCTGACCTTGGGAGGGAAGGGGCTCTTTAGAGCAGAAGTGTGCCCTCTCCTCTTCTCACCTGCACTGGCTTGTAGTTTTGGCAAGACCCACTGATCTCAACAAATGAAATGGTCTTCAGGCCCATTCCTGTTACGTCATCCATGATTTCTGCTTCCACTGTTTTCTGCTGAAGTTTTGTTCAGAACTCTGCCTGGAGGCAGAACCTGATGGTCGCATAATTGTGGATATTTTGGGCTTAACACTGCATGTTCTTTCTGCTTTTCTTTCGAGTGTTATTCATTATACAATCCTTTGTACTTTACAGTTCTTTCCTTTGAAGTCCTCGATGCGATTCACACAGGTTAATGTAGCTGGTGTGAGCCTGCTCTGGTGGACCAGGTAGAAGGTTGATACTAGAGGTTTCCAGATAGTAACAGAATAGCATAGTCACAGAGCCTGGGAAGTGAACTGGCTTTCAGTCACGTGCTGTGAGCTGCAGGGCTAATAGCGGTGTCTCGGTGATCTCTTAGGAAAGCGATGTCGTGTTTGACTTGGCTGCTGCCTTTATCTTCTGTAGTCTCAAGTTCAAACAGCAAAATTTGGTGCCTTCAGTGGTCTTGTGGTGTTTTGTTGTAATTGTCACAGTTCTCAGTTTTCTCTATTGTTATGTAGTTCCAAAGTAGGCTGCTTCTATTATGTATTTCATACCCCAAGAAGGGATTGCATGTCCAAAAGCTTATTCAAGTTTTTCAAAAAACTATACCTGTTTGTCTAATAAAAGAAGATGCATTGACCTACAAGCTTTGTCTTGTCCTTAGCTGTAAAATTCTTCACATATTGAGTGTTCCTTGAATGCTGAACAGGGAGTTTCAAGCTGGGCCATGAAGTTTCTATTAAACGTACAATGATGAAAGACATGTTAGTAGTCAGAATCTGGCAGTTGTTTTTAAGTTTCACACTTAAGTTTTGTTGAGAGGACAAGGTAGGGCAGTTTTTCTGGTGATAAAGAGAACATCTTTTTATCCAGTCTAGTCTCCACTTACAGTACTTTTGGACCTTTCACAAGTAGTAAAGTTGGAAAAAAGAGAAAGAAAAGAAAACCAAAATAGTAAATAGCGTTCTTGTTCCTGCAGACTGTAAGCTGGTGATGGATGAACCTTCAGGGATTTAAAATTCAGTCCAAATGAGCATCCAGCACCTCAGATTGTTATCAAATACATGTATGAACTGCTGAAATCTAGGGAGATATCTTACATAGGTTTACCGATCCTTGCTCTTAAACTGGAATAGTGTGAGGACAACTGACTTCATTACATCTCACCGTTTTTTTTTGTCTCAGAAGAGAAATGGGAAGTAAACTATCTGAACTTCGGGAGGTTTCTTAAACACTGGTTTGCATTTCGGTTTAGAGAGATCGAGGAAAGATAGAGATTTCCTGTTTGTTCAAGTTATTTTGTCCTTTTCCACTAAATACATTGGCTTGGACAAAAATCCGGAATTTAAATACCTGACTGTGTTTATATGTGCATGTATATATGTGCTTCTCTTAAATTTACATTATTTATACACACATTGATGTTATAAAAGAATGCTCCGAGACACAATAACAAGCATTTCCAGTATACTCTCGTTTCCACTTGTGCATAAAGATCAGCCAAATGTTAACATTACAGCCATTTTGCAGCTATTTGCAGAACATGAATTATTTCTTCTCACTTCAATGTGTCATTGTAATTAATTCACACTGGAGAATAACATTCCATTTTTAATTTAACTAGTTCCATTTAATTCTGAGTCCTTGTTAGAATGTAGCTTAAACAATGACCGCATCTTATGAAAATATACAAAAAGGAAATAACATCTGCTGCAGTATGTTGGCAAACACCAGGACTAATGAATGGTTGTCAGTATCAAAACAGATGTCTGTTTACAGTTTAAAAAATATTCTTTACCAGTTTAAGTAAATTCCTAAATCAATTTAACTCTTGTTTGCAGTGTGTGGCTCAAATTGCTGTGCTACGATGATGCATGATGGAAATGCTGGTGGATTGAAAGGTTCCGTTCCCCTTAAGAAGCCTGAATTAAATGTGACATCTAAGTTGGCTTGTGGGATAAGGACAATTTGGTTTGATGAGGATTTTCTTGTCAGTAGGAGAAAACTTCCATAATTTGTTGAATATAATAATCTATTTAGGATTATTACAGTTCAGAATGCTGGAGGGTTTTGCTGAAGTGGAAAATGAATGTTTAAGGGAAAGAACACAAACAGTCAGATCATACAATCGAGTGAAATAAAATGGAAACAACCTCAGTACTCTCCACTCTGTACGTCATATTCTTAGCCTGTAGATCTTGCATGCTCTTACATCTACCCAGCTTTCTGGTGTTAACAATGTAGGTGCTGATCCTCAAAGCAATGAACAAACTGCACTCAAGGCCCATAGGCCTGTCCGTAGGCCACTCTTCCCTTTGACTCTCCTCACTGAAGAGGCATTAAATTCAGTTCCTTCTTCCTCTTGGGATAAGAAGTTCCTTTAAATGTGTCCTGATTTTGGCTGGGATAGCGTTAATTTTCCTCCCAGTAGCTGCTGTGTTTTGGATTTAGTACAAGAAGAATGTTGATAACACCGATGTTTTCAGTTGTTGCTATGAAATCAAGGACATTTTCCAGTTTCTCATATTGAGCCAATGAGCAGGGGTGGAGGAGCTGGGAGGGAGCACAGCCAGGCAGAGAGCCAAGCTGGGCAATGGAGATATTCTGTACCATGGACGTCATGCTCAGTTTATGGATGGGGGCTGGCCAGGGGGCAGGAATCTTTCTTTCTCGTTTCCATGAGTTCAAATCTTCTCTTGGTTGGGAGTTCGAACTTTTCCAGGAGTTCAGTCTTTCTTTTGCAGGAGTTTCGTGAAATTCATGATTTCCAGGTTCTGGCATTGCTGGTTGGGGGACTGACTACAAATCAGTCGTTAGGTGGTAGGAATATGTTTGTGTATTGTGTATAGTTTGTTTTGCATATTCATTATTATCATTATTATTATCAGTATTAGTATGTACTTTGTCATCTTATTAACCTGTCTTTATCTCAACCGACGAGTTTGCCCTTTTGTTCATTCTCCTCCCCATCCAGCTGGGGTAAAGCGAAGGGGTGAGTGAGCGGCTGTCTGGTGCTTAGTTGCTGGCTGCCAGGTTAAACCACGACAAAGCTTTTCTTGGTTATCCACGTCAGTGTTAGGAAAGTTCATTTTCTAATGAAGCGTTTTATTTTTTCAGCCAAGACATTCAGTGTACAGAGTCTGTGGTCTGCATGTCAGGATTGAGCTAGCAATGCAGATTCTAGACGATTTCCCTGAATTTATAGAATTTTTTAACCTTGTGACAGTGTCTCTAGCCTGTCAAGTTTCACAGCTGCATGTCCACTTTCATGCAGATGTGTGCACTAAACAGTATAGTTTGGCCACATTTTTTGATAATGGTGTCATTAATACTTGAATAACCTCTGCGTGATGTACATTCTCTTTCCTCCGTCACTTTTTCTCCAAAGCAGACAGCATTTAAGAAGTTTAACTGATTTTTGAGAATGAGTCAGCAAATTACATGTTGTGTTTTGTCTTTATCATACACAGAAAATTAATGTTACAGTGTGTCAGTAATTCACGATGACATAAATTGGAGTGAATCCATCACAGATCACAGAATGGTGAACAATACTCGTCATTTGATTTGGAGTTATGGACATCAAGAGAACTAAAAAGAAATCTGTAGGTGTTACTGAGGCTTTTGCTGTTTTGTCATGATAATCCTTAAGTATTGCTCATATTTAAACAATTAAAGAGATTAAAAATAGCGCACAAGCTCGATGCCACTTAATGTGAACAGTCTTTCACCCCTTGCACTGTAAAAACTTACTGGATTGCTGTGTTTTCCTTACTGGAAAGTGCAATCTTTGATTTTGTAGCTGAAGTTTTAGATACGTCTTACTTAGGTATTGACTTCTTATCATAACAGATTCTCAGTAAGACGCTGAACCCAAACTCGTGCAATAAAACCCATGGGAGGAAGTTTTTCTAAATGGTTTTCAGTCTCCACAAAGTAGCTTTTCCTGAAGTGCTTACTGCTTCAAAACTATGGGTTTGGGGCTTTTTTTATTCTCTGATCTTAGTCTCTAGCAAGTGTGATGCACCGATTATCTTGTAGGAGCCACTGAACTCTGACTTCTTATTCCTTTGATGCTTCTTGTGTTCGGTTGCTTCTCCACTACATCTCCCAGTCAACAGCAGGAGGAAGGCAAGGGAGGGAGTACAAGTGGAGAGAACTTCATGTGCTTAGAAGTGAACACAGCCGTGAATTATCATTTATTCCACAATTACAGTTTATGGTGCACTGGATGTATGTGGAATCCCAGAAGAATTGTGGTGTGTGAAAAGTTGGTTTCTTTGACTTCTCTGTGTCTTTGCAGTGATGTACTCTGAAATGAAAACTACCACACAAACTATTTTTGGTGTCAAGATTTCCTTTTCATCCTTGTTTCTGCTCCTTAATCTTCCGCTGGGGTAGGTCTCCAGGGCTTCTGGTCTATAAAAACACTTAAACACTTGTGTTTGTGTAATTTTTCTTCCTTTCACACAGAGTCAGATTAAAAATTGCTTCCTTCTCTTATGCCTGGTAATAGCCCATGCGCCTTACAGCCTGACTAAAGCAAAAAATAGGAGGCAGAATGTGGCCTCTGGAGTGAAACCAAGCAGAAAGTTTGGCTCCCTGTGTTCTGACAGAATGGCAGAACATTCTCTTCTATTCCCTGCCTTTCATTCATGTAGAATTGGAAGAACTTCTCTTTGTATATTTTGTCCTGTGAGACGGAGGGACAGATTTTGGAAGACAGAGGAACTACAAGATTGTATCCCAACTGCTGTCTCTCCTTACCATCACCACCCTGACACAATGGGCTCTTAGGGTCATCTGAAGGGGACAGCAGAGGACATCTGAACTGTTGTGCCACCTCCTGCTCTGCACTGAAGCTGCACCAGTGTGTAAATATGTTGAGTGAGAACACATGCTGGTGTGCACAGGAAAACTGGAACGCAACGAGTCACCAGGAACTACAGTGTTGGTCCAGTTCTGAAGGAACCTGAGAGCAGAGTGGCTGAGTTGCTAACAAAATGTCTAGAACTGCCTAGAAAAGAGAGTGTTGTCCTTGACACTGGAGAAGAATTATTTAAGAGGCAGGTCAGGGAAATAATTATCCGGAGAAACCAGACTTTAGAAAAATAATCTGCTTGAAACATTCAAATTGAGGGGAATGCAAATTAGTGAAACTTTTCGTTAAGCATAATCAGTCTGTTTCAATCTGCTCCTCCAGTCTTCTTCATGCGTCACGGCACATGGTTTGAAAAAGAGAACTGGTGGCAAGATACACTTAAAATAATGGCAGACAGACAATAAATTCTATACACCTCTTTGTATTTTCCTGTCATAAAAATATTTAGATTGTAGAAGACCAACTTTGACCTTCCTGGGGAACTTTCTGCCAAAAGGATTTGCTAAGTATATGTTAAAAAAAGAAACCAACCAACCAAAACCCAGCAACAACAAAACCACAACAGAAATAGTAACAATCCTCTTCTTTATCAGCTCATGTGATTTTGAAAAGTCTGTACTTATAGAAAAGCTATTTCAGGACATAATCCATAATGAAGATTATAGTCATTTTTCTCCCCATAACTCTTTCCTAGATATCTTATGGTTCTACTAAATACCAGAGAATGCATAGCTCCAAAACTTAAACATTTTATAATTAAAATCAGCTATGAGTTATGTATGCTTATTGCAGGATGTGGCCACCAAACATCACTTTTGGCAGCATCCTCAGTCAAAGGAAGAATTGTGAGGCTAGGGTTGTTTCTTTAAAAAAAAATATTCAAAGAAGCTACGAAGGGTGAATGGAGGAACAGCCTTTTGTACTGTAGCTGATATCGTACTGGAATTGTGGCATGTCTGTGTACACAGAAACATTGATTTCCTTTGTGCTGGTGGCCATTTTCTGTGCAGGAAAGGTATAAGTCTTGCTTGAAGTTTTTTGAGGCTAAGAAAGTACTAATGCCTCATCTAGAGGATAATTTTTTGTCTGTAGCATGAAGAAAATACAAGGCCATTGCATGGAAGTTTGCAGGTGATAAAAATTGGTGGAATTGAAAAAATGAGCAAGGTAGGTCATTTAAGAAGAGCAGCTGATATTGCATTATGAATTAGGTGCATTTACGCATGACAAATGAAAGGCTGCATGTTTTGGAAGCAGAAAGATGTAAATCCCACCTACACAGTGGGGGCTGTGTCTTGAGAAAGCAAGCTTCAGAAAGGATGGGGAAGGACTGGGGGTTGAGGGGCAATTAGTTGAACATGCACTCCTGGTTTTACGCTGAGGCTGAGTAGCTAGCACAGTCCTTGGCAGTGTAGCAGAGGGAATCCAGAGCAGGGTTGGAGAAGCACGTTCTCCCATTATATTACTGGGCTTCCTTGTCCTGTGCTGGTGTTAATACACTTGGGAAGGGAGAGACGAGAGAACAGTGGTGTAGAAAACTCATTAAGTCCCCCAGAATAAAAGGTAAGCTCTCAAATTCACCCATTCAGGTGATTTGAGGTGACTTAATCACTCAATACACACAGGAAGATTTGTAGTAGGGCAGTTTTAATGAGCTCTAATAGGGGAATTGGACCAACTCATATTGGAAATAGAGTGCCAAATTTTCTAATGGGCTGGTAATTAGCTCCTGGGACATAGCAGTCATGATGGATTTTCCATCACTTCCAAGACCTTAAATCTGATTGTGCACTTCCCTATGCAATTAGTTTTGACTGCAGCTTATTAAAGTGACTTGGAAATTGTTTCGTCAGGGTGTCTGCTCTGGCTAGAGGAGTGTTTTCTGTTTTAAACTTACTCATAGTTGACGTACAGTCCTGGTCTGCAGGAATTTCCAAGGTTCAGTTTTACTGAAAGTACAAACCACATTTAAAACTGCAGATCACTGGAACTTGTGTTGGCAGGAATGGAAACGCAGTCCCTCGTCGTGGTTTTTCTCTCAGGCGACACTAGTTCTTTTCAGTGTAGTCCCTGCTCGTCCTGATCACCTGTGTCCTCACTGGATCTCTTCTTGGTCCTGTTTTTCAGCAGCGCTTGACTATGTGAGAGTGATTCCCTGCACTGCTAAACCACTTAGCCCCAGTGGAGAGTCCTGTAAATGCCCCTGAGTGCTGCCATGGTTCTTTTGGTGTGACAGAATGGGAAATAGAATCCAAACCTCTGAAACTGTATGTACAACTGTGGAAGGATTAGATGCTGCTAATTCAGGAGAGGTTGTTCAACGCTATCTTCTGTAACTGTCGCTTTCAATCCACTTCTGCTCAGTGTAAAAGTCTATTTCTTTTGAAGCTGGCTGGAACAAACTGAAGGCAAGTGCTGCAGTTACTTCAGTACACATAATTTGCAGTGGTGAGGGGAAGTAATGAAATTGCCTTTCATCCCAAAAGAGATGGATGTCTGGGGGACACATTCTGCTCTATGATATCTTTGTTACTTGCATGGGATCGTACTGGAGCGAGAGTGCAATATATCCTGTGGTGTCCTTCCCATAGGTGGGCTTGTGTTTGACAGGAGTGACCTGCCTCACATCTCAAGAGTGCAAGAGGGAGCTCCAGCAAAATCAAAATCCTGATTAATTTTGCAAGAGCGAATGTGTCTCATCGTGCCTATAATTTTCTCCTCTCCGCCCCCCGCCTTTAATTCACTTCTACTCTCTGCACATCTGCTTCAGTCCTGCCTGCTGTGCTGAGGAGATGCCGTGCACAACAAAACCCCACATCAATTCAGTGGACACAAAGGAAGTTCTGGTAGGATCCAGAAGCAGTCTGAACCTGACCTTGGCTGAACTGGACATCTAAAGATACCAAAGCATCATTTCTGTAGCAGGCTTAGTTGCATCTGTTCCATCTCACAGAAGAATATCTGTGAAGAGAATGATTTTATTAGCCGTAATTTTAGCTAACTGCTTTACTCCTTGTCAGAGTAATCTCTCCTACTTTTATGAGTGACTGTAGTGGCATATATCTTTTAATATTGTGGTTTCTGGATGAGTTTGCTGGTGGTTCATCACAGCAAGTTGTTTGTTTGTGTGTTATAAAACCAATGTTTTTTCGGTCAGTTTAGTTTGGAGGAAATTGTTTGTGGTAAAGTCCCCAACACAGGGAAGTGCATTAGTCCTCAGAGCTGTGTAAGGTAGCTTCCCCAGGCTGCCCAGAATCACACAAGAGTGGTGCAGTTAAAAATAAAAATAAAAAAAAAGAGAAAAAAAAAGAGGTCACCTTTTCCCTTTGAGCATTTTGAATGAGTGCGTTCAGAGAAAGGGTCTCAAAGAGACTCCTGCCTTTCTTTTTAACTCAGTCCTGTTCAGTGTTGTGTTCAGTTCACATTTTGATCATATATCAAGACTGAAGCAATCATGCAGGAGAGGAGGAAATCATCCACTCACCTCCATGGGTGTAGTGATAGATGTTGTAGTTTGTAAGTTACCCACATCTCTGACTTGCCAGTGGTCCCTGCTGCAACCTAAGGAGGACATCCTTAGTCCTAAGGAGGACCACCCCTTGTCCCATCCATAGCCCTAAGAGGACTATCCCTTGCTGAATAGCCCTGCTGTTCTCTCCACACTCTGCTATGCCCAGCTCAGCCTGTCTGCAGTTCTCAGAGGATGGATCTCTACGATTGCAGTGAAATATGGCGTGGAGATGCCAAAGCTGTGCATGACCTGAGTCGGTATTATCTGCTCTGTGCTTGTCCATGTGCAGATCATCGCTCCGGAAGGGAGAAACAGCACAGACTGTATTGCCACCAGGCTCTCTGCTGCAGACAGGTATCGCGCAGCGCTGACACGCTCGCACTGCATCTGGATACAGAGCGTGTGAGGTCTCTGCTCTCTCTCTCCAGCATCTCTGCCCTCTGCTCCCAGCGTGTGTTAAGGACATGCGCCCTGACTACCTTGAGAGGTCTGATTTTGTCATAGAAACCACAAGTTAAAGCAACTGTATTGCGCATGACCTGTCAGGACTCATAAACCAAATCATTAGCTCTTCAGAACAAAGCCGTTTAGGAGTAACCCTCCATTCTTTTAATTATCTACAGCATAACAGTTGGTCCCTGCCTTTCACCCGGGCTCTTCAAAGGCCAACACCACAGAGCACTGCACACGTCCAGCTCTGCTTGGTTGTGAGTTCTTTCCTGTCAATAGAGACTGACTGTCCTCAAACCAGGAGGTGTTACCGACAGAGGCCCACGAATCTAGTCAAAATACTCCACACTTTTTCTTATGAGGTGAGGATGTGAAACTTCAAAAGACTTATTGTCTTCCCTATTTTGCTATAGAAGATTTACATTAACTGGTTCTCACTGTCTGAAGTCTGTGAAGGAAGTGGGTTTTTATCTTGCTTTTCTACCTCTGTAGACAAAAAGTCCTTGGCTATACATACAGCTGTCAGAAAGTTCATACAATGCTTTTGGAGTTTCCCACAGTTCTGGGGCATCTGTCACACTGTCACACAGTAAATATCGATTAACTGTGTTGCGCTGTAGAGACCTTCTGCCAATCCATTCAATACTGGCTATTTAGGGTTCAATTTTTATTACACTAGCAAGTTTTTGAAGAAGAGGGTGATGTGGACTATGAAGAAATTTTTGCTGCCCCTTCAGCCAGGGAAGGAACTGTTTCAGTAAAAACAAAGATGGATGCCTGTAGATAGCAAGGAAGAAGTCAGACAAATGACAGAAATTGCAAGTCCTGTTCATTTAATCAAGAAATAAAAATTCAATCCTGCTGTAAAAGTCTAGTTTGGGAGGGGTGGTGGGAGGGGAGGGTGTTTTGTTTTTTTGACTCCGTGAGCTGGTTTGCCGGTTCTGGCTCCTTGGTGTCTCAGCAGCCACAAAACACACTGACGGTGTGGCTGCAGAAAAAACTGCAGTGAGTTTTCTCATCTGGGAACATGAATGCTGTGTCGTGCCGTTTTCTCAGAAGGAATCTTGGAAATGTTTCTGGTGCTGTGTACCTTCATCACCTGCTTCCTCTTCATTCAGGAGAAAGTTCAGTGAAGGGAACCCTGCAGGATTTTTTTACAGCTCTCTTAGTGCAGTGTGAAGGGGTACAAGACCATCTTCTACCTCTCAACAAAGCTGCAAAAATGAACACAGCTGTCTGGTATTCTTACAGCATTTTTTGAAGTCAAGAAGGTTTTTGAGATCGTGCCCATCTGCCCTGTGAACAGCTTTTGAGATGGACAAACGGGGTCAGGCAGATTGGCAGGAGGGCATTGATCTCAGAGGTGTCATAATCCTACAAGCTTCAGGAGGAAGCAAAGGAGGAGGGGAGAGAGAGCCCTTATTAGTGTCCCCACAAGAAGAACAACTGCGGTAGAGATCTGTGCCATTTTAGACACCAGAGAGTACTCACAGGACAAAACCAGTATAATGCCTCCATGGCAAAAGAGCATATAAGCAGCCCTGCCATCCTATTAAATATCAGCAAATGCAACCAGAAAACACAGCTCATAGTAAAATAGGTTTGATCAGCTTTGCTGCCCATGGAACTGCTTGTTCATATTGAGGCAATTGCAGCAATTTCTTTAATGGGGGTTCTGAGGACAAAAAAAAGCCTTTCTGTTCATTTTGGGACTACAGGACACATCTGATGTTTTGATTTTTTGTCTTGCGTACTCAGAGGATGTGGAGGTGCTCCTCTGTTCCTCTGCTCTGATGGGACCATCCAATTTTGTGTTCTGGGTCCCCTCAGTAACAGAGATTTGCCACCTTGGCAGTTTGGTGAGGTCAGTAGGACAGCAGAGAACTGTGAAGCAACACCCAATCCTATGTGCTAAAATCTTTGCCTTCAAGGAGTCTGACTGACCAGATGTTTAATATTTATGATTTAATAATGAGTGTTTAATTTTAAAATATTATACATCCATTTACATAAAGCAGTAGTGCAACTGTGGAATGGCACACGTGGGAGAAGAAGGAACTTTGTACAGTTTAAAACTTGGGCAGCACAGACCCTCCCAAAGACTCCCAGGGAACAGCACAAAGCGGAGGGAGGGGGAGAGTGCAGAAGGGGGGGGGCTGGGTTAATGGTGTAACTTTGTGCCCTCCCTTTCTGCCGGTCTTGCTGGGAGGTTGTCTCCAGGCTTCAAGCAGAGATCAGGAGACCCAGCGAGAGTGTTTCTGTAGAAGCCCCTGCTGTGTGTCCTCAATGGCACGGTGACGATCCAGCGACCGTAAACTGAGGTCTGGTTCCAAAAGCAGCCCCTTGGATTTGTTTCTTGTGATTGAAGTTGCAGCAGTTAAGACTTTCCCATGGTTGAAGCGGTAGGAATGTCTCACTTTCCTTGGTGTCCATTAACACGTGAGATCACCCGACCTCCTTTCTCTCAGTCATCACACTCTTGGTGGTCTTATTCCCTTACCCAGTGGCCTGTTTTGTTTTGTTTTGTTTATCAGCATCTCTGTCAAGTTTTGTTTAAATTGTCCAAGGCATTGAAAAGATATGTGGAGGCCAGACAGATGCACATGGAAAGCCTGACTCAAAATGTAAACTTGATGGCTCTTGGAACTGGCAGCGGATAGCGCAGACTTCCGGCGTGTCAACAGTTAAAAAATAAAACAAAGAACAAAGGTAGGGAAATAAGCAGAAAACATTTCTTCAGAAGAGTGCCGTTCAGTGGGAGGCAGTACTCTCAGCACACAGCGGTTGAGACCAATGTATTTCTGTGCTCAGTTTTTCTTCTTGCCATTTCATGCGTTATCTCCCTGGGACAGCCCCATACTCCTCTTTCAGCTCGTAGCATCGACACAATGGAGCTCCTCCAGAGGTGCTGCTGGTCGTGTGATATTGTGCAGTGCTTGCCTTTCTTGTTTGTAACCAGCTTCAGTAGATCTCTGCTCAGGACTTTTTCTGCAGCCATTTCAAATTGCCACAAGGAGAAATGAAGGTTATCTGAATAATGGGTATTTGGTGTGTGAGTGATGGCTGCTTTCAGTATCTGAAGGGGGACATTAAAAAAGCTCAAACCACTGCAAGGACAATAGCTATGGTTTGGATTCCAATTTATTATCCAAATAATGCCATTTAATGCTAGACGGGAAATGATTTGTTAGTGTTACTTCAAATGTCCAAACTACCGAAAGTTCCTCCACCACCTGGAACCCTCGTAGACAATTTCTTCATCCAGTCTCTCTGCTTAGGAACAGAAGCACTTCCCAGGGTTATCGCCACTAACCAGAGGAGTGGAGGCTGTTCACGTTGTACCCGTTGAGCAAGAAAGGACCGTCAGCTTGCTTAAACGATCACAAAAGTCACTTCTTTATTAATGGAAAGAAAATAATTCCATTAACTTTTTAGTCTGATTACTCATCAAAACTAGTGGCATGTTTGGTGTCTATAGACAATTTCTGGTGACAGTCCAGCAACTCAGAATCTTATTAGAAGAATGTTATTAATAATAACATCCCCTTATTAGCATAAATTTGAGGAAGAAAAATATGAACACTTTTTCTCTAAGAGTTGGCTGGCTCCGGAAATGGTATTTTCTGATGGAAAGGAAAACAAGCTTAGATATCACCTAAGCACTTCTTTTTACAGATTATAGTTGTGCTGGAAATATATGCCTAGTTTATTATCTGTAATTCTGGCTACCAGCCTAATGTAGCATAAACTGTTGCTCCAATAACTGTCAGCAGTTCAGTTGCAAATATAGTACTGGATTTGTGGGAATTCTTACTGGCAGTTTGTTTGCAGCTTAATACCAAAGGGTCAACTGGAAGCATTTAGTATTAAACATCCCGTTTGTTTCTTAATGTCATACAGGAATAAAAGCCAGTATTTATTTTCCTCCAACTTAATTTTGGTATAAGAATACTATTTCAGAATGCATTCCATTCATGGTACTTTTTTCTGTGAGTTGTCTTTGGGGTTTCTGGACGTGAGTGCTGTGCTTTGGGCTGGGTGCACCGAATGGTTGCTTAAGGTTGGTAAGTTCCATTACTTCACACACACATTCCCAATCACCTTGAAATGACAATAAATATCAGCTCATAAACTAATTATTTGCATCTGTCTACTAATATTAGAGTCAGTTTGGAAGAAGCCACCTGTGGGATATTTTTTATTCTTTTCTTGTACGTGACAAATATGGATAGATAATCCAAGATGCTTGAAAGAACTGGTCAGGGAATTGCTTATTTTCCTCATGAAAAGATTTTGATAAATGAAAATGCTTGATTTTTATGAAAATCAAACAGCCCTAAAAGGTCACAAGTCCCAAGATTTTCTTAAAGGGGAAAAACAGATCTTTTAATTAAAAGTTCTGTGTTTTTATCTTTTGCCAATGCAGTTTCTTAATTTTTTTTTTTTTTTCATGGTGGGTTCAAGCAATTTCAGTTTCTGATTTCCTCCACATGAAAAAAATGCATCCACCTGTCTTGAAGTTTATTTGTTAAGGTATGTTTTATAAGATTATAGCACTGAAGCATGATTTTTTAAAACATTTTTTAAAAACTAAAGGCAATTTGACTGAATCTCGCAAGTAAAAAGACCCTGTCCTTTGTCAGAGACTAAACATGGATATTTTATTCCTACACTGCAAAAAAACCCAAAGCTTTTAAAAAAGCAAGAGTATGATGTGTTTTATGGGAAGTGCCCCGAAAAGTTATATGCCAAAAAATATGCAAATATATCCTGTGCATCCTGCTCTAGGTGACCCTGCTTTGGCAGGGGGGTTGGACTAGGTGATCCCCAGAGGGCCCTTCCGACCCCTGCCATGCTGGGATTCTGTGATTCTGTGATATCCAAAAAGGCCTGAGCACATATGATGGAAAACATAATATGTTAAGATGTTTCTCTACCATTGACTATAAAAGTTGAATTGCTTGGTCAAATGGAAGGGATGGAGGGAGAGTTCAGCAAACTGTAAAATGGGATTAACGTAGTCAGTGTGTTAACAAAGTATGGAGGCTACTTGGCCGGATGGCTGTCAAGCACACAGGAATAAGTGAAAACTACTGGCATGAGTAGAAACATAGAATCAGAGAATGCTAAGGGTTGGAAGGGACCTTAAAGGCCTTCTAGTTCCAACCCCCCTGCCATGAGCAGGGACATCTTCCACCAGCCCAGGGTGCTCAGAGCTCCATCCAACCTGGCCTTGAACACTGCCAGGGAGGGGGCAGCCACAGCTTCTCTGGGCAACCTGTGCCAGTGTCTCACCACCTTCATGGTGAAGAATTTCTTCCTAATGTCTAATCTAAATCTGCCCTCTTTTAGATTACAGCCATTCCCCTTTCTCCTATCACTTCATACCCTTGTGAAAAGTCCCTCTCCATCCTTCCCTTAGGCCCCCTTCAGGTACTGGAAGGCTGCTCTAAGGTCACCCCGGAGCCTTCTCTTCTCCAGGCTGAACAGCCCCAACTCCCTCAGCCTGTCCTCGTAGGAGAGGTGCTCCAGCCCCTGGATCATTTTCGTGGCCCTCCTCTGGACCCGCTCCAACACATCCATGTCCTTCTCATGTTGGGGGCTCCAGAGCTGGACGCAGTACTCCGGGTGGGGTCTCACGAGAGCGGAGTAAAGGGGCAGAATCCCCTCCCTCGACCTGCTGGCCATGCTTCTCTTGATGCAGCCCAGGGTATGGTTGGCTTTCTGGGCTGCAAGCGCACATTGCCGGCTCATGTTGAGCTTCTCATCCACCACAAGTACATGCAAGGCTTATATTTTCCTCTTGCTAAAGGGAGATACCCTTCTAATACAGGTGGGGCAGATTCAGCGTGGTGAGGAATGTGCTAGGCTGGGTACACACTAAACTTGTATCTCTCAAGCTATGGGGCTCACGGAAAGGCAGTCTTGAACAGTTTGGGAAAAAAAACTTCTTAAAAAGAGTTTTTCACTACTAGTTAATATTTCTGTAAAGCATGCATTTATTTGCTGTTGCTGCCAGCAGCTGCTCATGCTCCAGAGCAGGGGAGTCAGTGTCTAGACTTGTAGCTGGTATCTGCAGATGCTTTTCACTCCCTCAGTCTGGCGGGGCTTAGTGCTGACCAACATGGCAGTAGCATCAAAGCGGGGGGATTTACCGCTGATACCCCTGAAGGCATGGTTTTCGTGGTCTCAGTTTGTTTGAACGAAGGGAAGGATATTCACAGGAAGATGGAGGGGTTTAAATAGAGAGGCATGCCTGCAAAAAAACTGAGATATATTAGCTTTACTGTAACTAAATCTAGGAGTACTGGTTCCTAGAGTCCCATCACGAGACATGGTTTCCTGCAGCTTTGTCCTACTCTGCAGGGCTACTCCGAAGGAAGAAGTTAAAAAAAAAAATACCCAGGGTGTAATAGATACACTCAATAAATGTAACCAGGTTGTTTAGCCTTTTCAGAATGGGGCTCACTACAGGGTGTGATACACTGGAAGGAAGGGGGCAGTGGGGTTTTGGTGTCTTTTATCCTAGCCTGAGTGAGGTGGACACATCAGAACAGTTTGACCTCTGAAGTCTTTCATTCTTTCAAGACTGTTGATACTAATGAGGCTCCCAGGCAGAATGATCTCTCCCTTTCTGTCATATCTCCACTTTCTTTATCCATTCATTACTCCCTACCTCTTTGTTCTCTGCACCAAAAGCTCATTTACTTGTTTTCTTGCTGGCTGTAGCTGCTGGGGTTCACTTCCTTTCTGCGCGTTTTCTTCAAAAGCCTTGAAATGTCACAGCGCTATATGTCCTGCTGAGATGCTCTTGTCTTATTAATGTAACAATGGGTGTTTTTTAATGAGAAAACATGAAAGTACCATGAGCTTTCCTCTGTGCCTCCCCAGACCGATCATGAGAAATAGATGAATTGTGTGAAGTCTGCAAAGTCTTGGGAATTCATTTTAAGACTGTTTGGGCAAATAGGCACCAATCGGAGTTTGTTCTTTAGGAAATGGTTAGAAATTGGCTTTCCCAAGTAGCGTCCTTCGACTAGGGCTCCGAGGCCGAACACAGTCTGACACAGTATCCCCAGAATAATGACTTCCCCTAACATGATAAAGGCAACTTGTGTCATGGACTTTGGAACAGAGGCTTACATTAGCTGTTCTCACTGACTTTCATCTCTGGAGTTAACAATTTGGGGCTTGTATATATTCTCTAGTAAGAGCCACCCGATGCTCATGAGGTGGGTGCCCGCTGTTGATCTCCTGAGGAAGTGATGCAACGTAGCCCCAGCGATGGGGACCGGGTTCCTCATCTCAGGGCGGGGCTTGTACCTCTGATGGTGTGCGACTGTTCCTTGGTTACAGGCTGAGGCAGCAGTCATCCCACCGGCGCTTTGGGTAGGTGTTTGCTTGTGAATTTGGGAGCCTCACTTTCACAGAATCACAGAATCACAGAATAGTAGGGGTTGGAAGGGACCTCTGTGGGTCATCTAGTCCAACCCTAGTTCAACAGCCCTGTGTCAAACTCTTGGTCTGAGTTGATGTTTGCTTTGGCTCCACTTTTTGTTCCACAGTGTTCATTGTGTAAGAGAGAAGAAGGCAGGAAAGAAAAGAAGGCACCAGCAGGATAGGCAGCTAAGTGAGAGGACTAAAACTTTCCTGCAGTGTGCTGTGAACAGGTCTGGAGAGACCAGTGTGTCTGTCTGTCTGTCTGTCTGTCTGTCTGTCTGTCTGTCTGTCTGTCTGTCTGCAGTTACACTGTGTCAGGCAGGCCCATTGCAGCTTGCTGAAGGAATAGTTTGCTGCTTTCCTTAGTGAAGACTTTCTTCTCTTGGTTCTTTCTTTGAGTGAAGGGATGCAGTTGGTGTCAGTAGAAAACAGAGCATTTCTAGAACCAGGGCAAAATACCCAGGACCACAGATTTTAACAGCCTCAGCTTTGGGTTAGCAATAGGGTAGTTGCTATGACAAGGGTTTTTTTTTTGTTTTCTGACAGTCTTTGAAAATGTGTCAAGCTGGAGAGGTGATGTCACTAATGATTTGTGTCTACATTACTGTCAGGAGAAACTGAGGCACCAAACTCTGGATCTCAGGGGTCCCAGAATGGTCACACTGGATTATATGATAAGGTGGGGACATGTGTTAGGCTGCAGCTGGGAGCATGCCTTTGACTGCTGTGTGCCTTTCCTGAGCAGTGTCCCCTGCCAAGACACCTCCCATCCTGCAAAGGCAGCGTCCTGTTGCCCCTGCTGCTCCAGGACCCCGCTGCCAGACGGAGCTATTGCCCTTGCGCCCTGGCTGGTTGCACTGGGGGAGGTCTCTGAGCAAGATGTGGCTCTGTGCTGCGAGCACAGGAGAGGCTGCGCTCTCAGCAAAGAGTATCATAGAACCATAGAATCATAGAATCATAGGTTGGAAAAGACCTCTAAGATCGTCAAGTCCAACCATCCGCCCAACAACACCATGCCTATTAAACCACATCCCGAAGCGCCATATCTAGACATTTTTCAAACCCCTCCAGGGATGGGGACTCCACCACTGCCCTGGGCAGCCTGGTCCAATGCCTGACCACTCTTTCAGTAGAGACATTTTTCCTAATATCCAATCCGAATCTCCCCTGATGCAACTTGAGGCCATTGCCTCTCGTCCTATCGCTGGTTACTTGGGAGAAGAGACCAACCCCCACCTCACCACAACCTCCTTTCAGGGAGCTGTAGAGAGTGATAAGGTCCCCCCTCAGCCTCCTCTTCTCCAGACTGAACAGCCCCAGCTCCCTCAGCCGCTCCTCATCAGACTTGTTCTCCAGACCCCTTCCCAGCCTCTCTGCCCTGCTCTGGACACGCTCCAGCCCCTCAATGTCCTTCTTGTGGTGAGGGGCCCAGAACTGAACACAGCACTCCAGGTGCGGCCTCACCAGTGCCGAGCACAGGGGCACGATCCCCTCCCTGCTCCTGCTGGTCACACCATTCCTGATCCAAGCCAGGATGCCGTTGGCCTTCTTGTCCCCCTGGGCACACTGCTGGCTCATGTTCAGCAGCTGTCGACCAGCACCCCAAGGTCCTTCTCCGCCGGGCAGCTTTCCAGCCACTCCTCCCCAACCCCATTGTATGGGGTTGTTGTGACCCAAGGGCAGGCCTTGGCAGTAGGTCCTGTGCTCAGTACCTGAGATTTGCTGCGGCGTGCATTATTTTATCAGCTTTGTAGCTGAGGGTCATCTGCCAGTGTGAAACTGGAAAGCATGGAGCAGAGTCCATCCCATGTCACCTACAGGCATTTCTATATCAGAAAATGCAAAGAGCTTCCCGGGGTCAGAAGAAAGGTTCACCTAATGACTGTCCTGTCACCAGTGATAGCCAAATGCGGAAGCCTGAAGAGGAGTTTAAGAATGCAGCAAGCCTGTAGCCATCCCTCCCCAGAATACCTCCCCAAAATCCAGGGATTTTGGGCTCGGGGACTCCCTAAAACAGTGGCTCGAGAGTCCTTCACAAATTTTTCATTGTGGATTTGCCCTTTTTTGAACATACATACATTATAGATGTATTCCTGTGCTAAGATGTTTTGCAGCTTAACCACATACTGTATCATCTAGAATCTCTCGTTTACTTTGAACTTCTTGCCATCTGCTAATTTCATTTAATGCCCACAGCTAGAAGTGGGAATTATACTTAAGACCAGAGGATCCCTCGCTCAGCATTGCAGTGTGTGCTGAAATGTGTGCTGCATGGGCAAACGGGAATCATAGAACAGAGATTCCCCTGCTCCGTGCTTTGTGAAGGCCCATCACACTACCACTAAAACTCCTATACCACTGCAGGGAGAGTTCCCAAAGAGTGGCTCATTTTGTATTGTCGTGTGCAAAAATTTAAATCCTGGAATCTGATGTGAAGCCTAGGGCAAGAGGTGTAGGAAAGGAATGATGAGGAAGGTTCACATGAAACTTTGTCTTGATATATGTGTTAAATATGGTAACCTAATATCTGTTTATAGCTAGGTCAAAAGTTCAGAAGAAAATAAAGCACTAGCGGAAGAGTACAGCAGGGGCTTCCCTTAAAAACAAAATGTATGAAAATGTTAAATTGTCCTTGAAAATAGGAACAGTAAGGTGTAACAATGGAGCGCAAGCAAGACTGGATACGTCAGTTATTGATGGCAACAGATCTTTAAACTACATACAGCAGCAGGGAACACCCAGTGTTAAAAGATCACACATGCATATCCGCATATTGACACATGTTCTTTTTTAAAATCTGGCCTCCTGCGTTGCTGTTTTCATTGGCAGCAGGAAAATAAATTTTGCCTAATCTCTGATTTTCATTCCAGATAACATCTTCCTTTTTCTAGCTGCCAGTAGTTACAAGGATGTCATGCAAGAGTAGTAGCTTACTGGTACGAACTGGTGCCTTGGCCTAGCGAATCTCACAGTCCTGACTCCTGTTCTGATGAGCTGTGCTGTTCCCTTGGCGGGTTCTGTACCTTTGGTTTGAAGGGGATGACCTGTGTGAGCGAAGCTTATGGAACTGAGATCTTTGTGAGGAAAACCATGAATGCCGTGTGCTCAGGTGAACTTTTTGTGCTATAAAAGCGTATCATTAATTCCTTCGGCATCATACTTGTGTGCATGTGTGTGTGTCTAAACCTTGTTGTGATCACAAAATCAAACGGAAACCACTCAGGAGCTTCTAGGATTAAGGTTTCATTATGCCTAACATCTATCCCTTCTTCCACTACAGACTTGCAGGTTTTGAAACAAAAAAGCACCGTTTTGATGGATTAACACATTAAAGTTTGGGGAGTTTCAGTGATCACAGCAGAATGCAAAGCAAATGTAGAAACATCAATTCTGAGGTGTTTTACCCATCATTTTTCTCAAGTGGCATCCCTGCCAGCAGGAGTCTGAAACAGACTAAACCAAACCAAACAAATCTTTGCTAGGACTGTAAAAATAGGATCGCAAGAGACTATGAGAGCTTCTTGAGTCCACTCCCCCTGACTGTTCTGACCAGATGATTGTCCAACCTCTTCTTAAAAACCTCTGCTGATGGAGACTCCACAACCTCCCCAGGCAGTCTTGGAGTGCTAAACTAACCCTCCCACTAGAAAGCTCTCCTAATGTCACATTTGCATCTACCTTGGGCAATCAAAGCCATTAATTCTGTCCTATGCAACAGGCATTGGGACGAGGCAGTTCCCTGCTTTGCAGTAGCATTTGGTGTACATGAAGCTTTACAGTTTTCCCTCTGCCTTCTCTTTTCCAGATTAAATCTCTCCCATCCCTTTGATCGTACCCAGCTGCACACTTTGTCTAGATCTCTGCCTTGAAGTGGGCTACAGTGAATTGGATGCAGTAATCCAGACCATGCCTTACCAGCACTTCATGGAGCAGGATTTTTATAAATTTATTTTAATCTGTTTATATAGCTTAGTGTGACATTTAGCTTCATCCGTCTAAGGACGACCTTTGGCTTTTTTGTGACAGAGTAGTTCTGTAACAGGAATGGCAGACCTGTGGCTGCTGAGCCACGTGTAGTTTGCCAGTGGATAACGTATAGCTTCCCTGTATCGGTTACCTGGAAGCACTCCCTGTGATTACAGCCAGACAAATGGCTCAGGCACTAGAATTTGTCTCTTCAGACTGAAGTGTGGAAGACTCGTTTTCAATTTGGACTGAATCCTGCGGTATTCCTTAAGAACCTGTGCTCAAAGAAGCTGGGATTTATCCTGCCAGTTGAAGGCTGCCAAGGAATCAGCCAAGCTACCATTGTAAGACAGGGCAGTGGCTTCCCGGACCATCCCTGCTCTGGAGAGTAAAATCTAGACACTCTTCATTTGTAGCACTTCTATTTAACTACAAAGGTAGCAACTGCCAAGACAGAAATTGTCTAAGCTGAAGGTATCCAAAGGGACAATATCTGCTGAGTTAAGCCCATTGGGTATCACTGCGATGGAGAAACAGGACCGCCGAGCAAGGAATCTCTGGGAACCACTTCTATGATGCACAACACACTGCAAACATGAAACACTGTCTAGAAGTAGGCTTAGACACAAAGTACTGAGCTGGCGTGTTAACACCCAGCACCAAAGTGCTGCGCAGCTCGGTGAGCAGCCTGCGAGGGCCGCTTGCCTTCCCAAGCACAGACGTGCGTGCGCAGCTGTACACAAGCTCTTCTCTGTTAGTACAGCCTTCGAATGGATAAACACTGATAAGAGACGCTTAAATATTGGGCCCGAACTATGTTTTGACAGCTGTTCCTTGTACTGTCTCTCCCCCAGGTCTATCTTTTAATTACATCAGGTTAACGCAATGTTTCATCTGTCACCCTTGGCTGACAGCAGAGAGGGACAGATTCAGCCATGGGATGAGCAGATTCAGCTTTTCTCGCTGCCGTGAGGCAGTGTGTGCTACTCTCCGCTTGAATCACTCACTACCCACAGTCAGTTATCATGGTGAGAAAAAGAAATGGCCTGTCTAAGGGCTGAGCAGTGGTTCAGGGAGCTGGCATGTGCTTTGTACGACACTGTAGTCCAGCAGCTAAGGCATCTTTAGCTGAATCTGTGGCATGTGGTAAATCCCAAGGGGCAACTGTACTTTCATCAGCTAAAGGGGTCTGAGACTTGGCTGCAGAACGAGAGAAAAATAGTCTTAGCACTTGAGCAATTACTTAAGCTGTGTCCACATCTTTCCACAGTCACTGAAGTGTTGCTGCAAATTGGAATCGCTCAGATATTCCCAGAGAATAAAATGGAGAGCCTTCAAGATTAATGCTCCCTCTGTGTGCAGGCTGCTAGATGGGGATGGAAGTAGTTAGCTTTTAATGGCACATTTATGGAGGTTAGGTCAGTCTGCTGGGGAACTGATTGAGTGTCACACATCTTCACTGGTGGGTTCTGCAGTGCTGCTGGGATCTCACATGTGAATGAGGAGTCTTGGAAATACTCGTTTTCAAGTGGGCTGCCTGCTGGAGAACAAAGAGTGAAATCAGTTCATTGGAATATATTTTTAAAATGACCCTGGAAAATGAATTTCCTTTGGAAAATGTGTAACTAGGAAGATCTCTGAATAGACTCTTTGCTGACTGTTACAGAGCTGTGTTCACATGGAGCGAAATACAGCACGGTACAATATATGTTATAGCTTGGGTGTATAAGCTCGGAGTATTGCAAGGTTTTCTAAATACAAAACTTCTAAATTTAAGGAAGACTGGTTAGATTATTCTCTACTTTCTAGCATGCGCTGACATGCACTAACAGAACGTGATGTGCACACTTTGTAGTTTCTTTGAGATGCATCATTAAGTAAAAATAATAACATTTATGGTAGTGGTAATACACTGGAGCTGAAAATTTGTTATCCTTTTGAACCAGGTTTTATTTTACCTTTCTCTCCTCCCAGATCCAGGAAAGGGAGAAGAGGGGGAACACCTCCTGTTTTGTTTTTTTTTAATGAAGTACAAGTAGAAGCAGTTCCACTTCCATGCATTTCCTTCCAGCTCCAGCCGCCTCCCCAAAGGCCATGACAGTGGCGGTACGTCTGTCTGGCTCTCAGCCTGAACACCTTTCATGGCCAGCTAGCTAGTGGTGAACAGACACAGGACAGACCACACCTAGGCACTGATGTCAAACTGGGGAATTGCAGAGGCCTGTCACTACTGTGTGACACTAAGAGGCACGAAAGACTTTGGGTTTCTGATTTCTCTCGCACAAAGCTTCACCGTTTTGTTCTTACTCCTTTTCTTGTTTGTATGCTAACACTCTGCCTTTGAGATAGTTCAGACATTGCAGAATTACAGAATCCCAGCATGGCAGGCGTCAGAAGGGACCTCTGTGGGTCATCTAGTCCAACCCCCCTGCCAAAGCAGGGTCACCCAGAGCAGGCTGCACAGGAATGAGTCCAGGTGGGCTTTGAATATCTCCAGAGGAGGAGACTCCACAGCCCCTCTGGGCAGCCTGTTCCAGGGCTCCGTCACCCTCAGAGTGAAAAAGTTCTTCCTCATGTTCAGCTGGAGCTTCCTCTGCTTCAGTTTGTGCCCATTGCCCCTTGTCCTGTCACTGGGCACCACTGAAAAGAGTCTGGCCCCATCCTCCTGACACCCACCCTTCAGATATTTGTAAGCATTTATTAGGTCCCCTCGCAGCCTTCTCTTCTCCAGGCTGAACGAGCCCAGCTCCCTCAGACTTTCCTCGTAGGAGAGATGCTCCAGTCCCCTCACCATCCTCATAGCCCTCCGCTGGACTCTCTCCAGTAGTTCCTCATCTTTCTTAAACTGTGTAGCCCAGAACTGGATGCAGTACTGAGATAGCAGACAGAACACAGGTAACTTTTCTCAGAGAAGTAATGACTCCTGTTCGTGTCTGATCTGGCAGATTCTTTCTTTTTTTTTTTTTTTTTTTTTTTTTTTTTGCATGTTTCTTTCTTTTCTTCATTTGGAGACTCCATTTGTTTCAGTAGCAGATAACTTACCCTGTTCACCATCCCTGCCATGACAGGCCTCCTGTTTCCATTCTGAACTGCAATCTCTCACACAGTGAGGGAGGAAACTGTAGATGACTGAGCATTCTCTATTCAGAGAAAAATGTCCCTTACAGGGTTTCCTCCCCCCCCCCCCCTTCCTGGAAGGGGTTGTCTGCAGGTCAGGTGGATGAGTTGGAATGAATCACAGAAGAGAGGGTGAACAGTCAGTTTGGGGTCATCTTTTTTCTGCCTCCCTTGTCTCTTGGCTTCAATTTCCCAGTCTCATTGAAGTTAGATCTTTCAAGATCTTTCCTGAGAGCAAAAGGAGGCAAAGAAAGCACATCTCTCATTTTTTTCCTAGTTGTCAGCCAAAAGCTGGTTAGACTTTAGCACCCGTGAAACTGTGAGGAGTCATTTCTCTGCTTCTGTACTAGTTCCTGCTCATCTTGGTGAAATGCCTCCTACCTTTCTGCCTTTGGTAGAAAGGAGAAACTATCTGAAATGCCCTGCAAACTGACATGAACCCAAGGCACCTTCCTGGAGAGGGACGAGGTTTGTGATAGCATGAGAGACACGGAGAGCCTTCCACAAATAGCCTGTGTATGCTGCAAATGTGAGACTTCACCTTTACCTCCTCGTAGCCATGTTGCCCAGCACAGGCTCTCCTTGGCTCGAGGGCCCTGTTCCAGCTAGGCTCAGCAGGGCAGTATTTCCATCGTGGCAGTGGCACTGGTTTGCTGCTGCTCACTATCCCGGGAAGCGGTAGCCCTGCCCTTATAAATCCCTCCTGCCAGAGCTGCTGTGCTGCTGTTCTGCACTGCCGTGGGCAATTGCGGCTGCACTGAGGTGCTGCTAACATTGCTGCGAGCAGCATTAACTTGGACTGAAAAACGTGCTGGGCATGAGGGGTTATGCCCATTCCAGGAACTGCTTGCTGGCTCCTCTGAACCTTGCAGATACCAAACTTTGCAATGTTAATACAGAGGAGATTCTGCAAACTCACCAGGAATATGGGACAAAGCGCTCTTCCATCTCATCTGTGTTTTCCTCTTGTCCTTTCTTCCAGCGTGCTCCTTTCCTCGCTGCGTAGTAGATAGGAACATTTGGCTTTTTGCAATCAAAGCAGCTATGGGGGTCTCAGTGGGATTATTTTTACATGTAAACGTTGCACAAGTCCAGCTCTAGGAAAAGAGGCCAATATTTTCTTTAACACATGCTGGTATAAAATAAGAACAACTCTTCTAAAAGCTTGGAGACCGAGATGGCCTTGAATTAGATCCAAGGACGTCAGATTAATTACAAAACTAAATCAGAATGAATGTTCTTTTATAGTTCTGCTACAAAATGGTCCCTGGAAGTAGTGAACCTGGATGTCAAATATATAGATAAGGATGATCTGTACTGAAGCAGAATAAAGCACACATTTACCTAGCTGTGAACGAAGGGTCTATCCTTTGCTGAATTCTGCTGTTACTTTACTATATTTGAACAAATCTAAAAGCAAAACCAGATCTCTGCTACTGAGGAGAGAAGGTTGCAAGGCAAATTCAGCTTGTTTTATTCTGTTTTGCTCCTTTGCCAGAAATTTGTATCTTCTCTCCTAAAAATGATGTTATAATGCTTCTCGAGCTACAGGAACGTACAGCGCATGCCAAAAAGCCGATCTGTCCTCCTTTTTGAAAGCCTAAGCCTCTATTAACGTTGTAAGTTTCAACTTGCGGAATAAGAATCTGAACAAATTGTAAAGAACTCCCATTGCCTTTCACAAAGAGATGAACAGTCCTCTCATGCTTTACATAACGGCAGCATGCTTTGGAAACAAGGTTACATCTATTCGAGTCATTACGATGGAGCCAGCTCAGGCAGCACTAACTGCAGGCAGATTTCCAAGCAGAGAAAAGAGCTGCAGCATTTCGGGAAAGACAAGAGTTTGAGAACGAGAGGAGCCCCAGGACCCGCACTTGCCAGCAGCCACTCGTTCGCACAGAGGCCCGGTACTACTTGTAGGGTGATTGGCACTGTCTCACCCACCGAAGAGGAAGCGTCTCCTGCTGGCTTCCTACCAGCACAGAGAGCCTCTAATTTAGGAAAGCAAAGTACAGCCTTGGATGCCAGTCCTAAAAAGCTACCAGCCCTGACATGGAAACAAGGACAGGCAAATCTGTATAGCTCCAGCCAAGAATAAAAGTACACTCGCTTCTGAATGGAAACGATTTCAGCGCGTGGCGAGATGGAGGGACTCGGTCTGTTCAGCCTGGAGGAGACTCGAGGAGATCTGATAGCTGCCTCCAGCTAGGAGGGCTGAGGACATGGAGACAGGCTCTTCCCAGAGGTGCACGGTGACAGGCATGCAGTGGCATGTCACACACTGCAACGAGACAAACATCAGCTTGGTACAGGGACAAAAATGTCACAGCCAGAGGGATGCAGCATGGGGACACGCTGCTCAGGGAAGGCAGAGGGTCTTCACCCTCAGAGGTATACAGAGTTTGACGGGACAAGGCCCTAAGCAACCCATGGTCACTTGAAAGTGTCCCTGCAGAGAGTGGGGAGTTGGATGAGACAAGCTCCAGACCCACCTCAATTCTTCTTTGATTCCAGGTTGTTACATGTGTTATTTCCTAACTGAAGTGACTGTGGAAAATCACTTCACTCTGTTTGCCTGTTTCCTTACCCTCATATTGGAAATAGTATTTTACTTCCATGAAACTTATGTCCTTCATTTTTATTGTCTTTTTTAGTTCCAAGGGTGCACTTGGAGGTATACAAGTCATAAAGAAAATGCCAGTCTCTAAAGGCAAAGACTGAAAAAATTGCAGGCCAGTAGTTCAAATATTCTGACATTGCTGTAACACCTTTAAAAAAGGGGCTTCTTGATGAAAAGGATTGAAATTATTAAGTATATTTGTCAGTTTCCTGCCTTCTTCTAGGTCTCCAGAAACAGCGTGGTTTTTCATCAGAATAAGGACCATTAAGCAGAGCGAGAATAGTTCCATCTGGTTATTCTGAATCATGTCCATGTGACAATTTGCTTGAAATGCTGTAGAAATGGCCTGGTGTTGACTTATACAGAGCTTGTGGGCATTTGCAACGTGAGGCTGCATTTAAACAATTATAATAGCCGTGCAGGTGGGAGGCAGTATAGGACAGCACGTTCTGGTTACAGACATTGAGAGATAGTTCCATTTCCTAAAATGTCAGGGGTATAAAAAAAAAAAATTATTCTATATAGCTACAACTATCTCCTTCCCCTTAGACCTTTTGCCCTTAGAAAAGGCAAAGCTTTCTCCAGTAGTAAAAGTGGAAACATTTCATTACCCTTCCTGCAGGCAAAGTTTTCTCTACGTATGGATACATGAGGATGGTCAGATAATGAACGAGCTGATTGGCTGAACATCTGCAGGTGCTCTATAATGACAACAATTCAGCTATTCTGAAGCGATTAGCATATTAAATTAACTTACTGCAATGCTATTAATTAGAATTCATGTTCTAGAAATGAAACAACGCAGCAATTACATTGGTATTTAATGACCTGTAAAAGGAAAATATAAAACCGGTAAATTTCCTCATGTAATTAATTTAAGGCTGGAAGATGGCGGGTCATACTGCTCCCCGGTGTAGCTCCAGCCACTTCTGTAATTTTGCAACATGAACAATTATGATCCATGTTACCTTTTATCTTGAAAGAATGATTATTTGGCATCTGATTACTAAAGCTCTCCAATAGATGTGCCAAAAACTAGAAATCAGGCAAAGTTCAGCTGGTCTCACAGTGAAGTCTGAAACTTGGTATGGTTTTAGGAAAAGGCTCAGTAAGGTTTGTGAATGAGGTTGACAGTTGACCTCAGCAATGTATATTTTACAGACAAGATCTAGCAGTGATTATTTTTTTTTGCATAACATTTTAAGGCTCTCTCTTTACTTATTTTACACACACACACACACACACACACCCCGCCCTTGGCAGAGGTAAATACAAGTGCTTTTGACTTACTATTTGCTATTGAGTTTCTCAAATTCTGTGACATGGTGACTTCTTCAAGGTATAATCTTGAAAACCGAAACAGATGTGTCCTGCCAAGCTCTCTGAGGAGTTACAGCATCAGGACCTGTCTGTCCGTGGGCACAGAAGCCTTTGCAGCTGTACGAGTTGCATGAAGCAGTGGGGTTATCTCCCCTTGCGTGCTCAGCATGGACCGTGCCTGGAGCTTTGTTGCTGCTCTTAAACAGAACCATTAGGGTGGGCATTGTGAAATGAGGTAAAGAGAATAAGTTAGACCAGCTGAAATACTTGTGGGTTGCTATCTGCCACAGCAATAGAAGCTGGGCTAGACAGCTCCTATCCATGAGCTAACACCCAGCGTAAGCCAAATTTGCTGAGCAACCCACAGGTGTTGCTTCTGGCCTGAGAGAGCTCAAGCCACAGCTTCTTCCAGCCCTCCTCTCTGCTGGCTGAGCTGTAGCGTTACAAAAGGAACAGTTGTGATGCACGTTACTCTTCTGTAATACATGGCCCTGGATCCTGACTGTTTGTCCGCACATTTTCTATTGCATGCTTTTTGTGGAAAAACGGCCCAGGGCGTATACAAAAAATTCTCTGCATGAGAAGCTGCTATGCTTACCCTGGGATTTTCCATAATGACGCCTGTCTTCACACTGATTTTCTTCCCCTGGTGAGACAGGAGAAGCTGTAGGATTTTAATTATTCATTTTATTGATGGATCTGAATGTTTATTGTTGTTTTAACTATCAAAATGTAGAGGGGCTGGAATCTATCCAGAGAAAAGAAGGCAGTTTCTTTTATTTCCTTACACTGCATGGGGCAGTGGCAAGGGAATATTTCCATCTTTATTACAATAAGCATTTCCCTGAGGAACAGTGGGGCACAGAAGTGTGCAAGTTTGAAGAAAAACAGGATGACGGTCAAAACTGGGAGCTGAATTTTGAGGTGTCTTTTCTTATTTGATGCAGTTTCTTGGCTTTCTGATCTTCTCTATACCTATGCACCGATAGTCAAAACTGTTAAACATAATATCTTAATCCAGAACTTCTTGGTTGTAGTCTCCTTTACATCTTCTTTTTCAAGGATTGATGCATGAACTCAGTGTATTTATTTTTAATTGTGCTAAGTTACTGAATGTGTGTCTATGTGCTTATGTGAAGCTACAGGTATAACTGACATGCCCTGCATGAAATCCCAGGAAGGTATTTCTGTTTAAATATCAAACATTGTTCAGCCTCAAGTGTTTTAAATCAGGCTTAATCCCTTTTGCCTCTTAACCAGACTGCAGGACCCCGTAATTTTAAAAATAGTTTCATATATGTGAGCAGGGAAACGTAGTCTTGACAGACCGCCCTGGTTGCCTTCATAAATGTTTGAGGCAAGCTTTCAAGCCTTCAGAGCAGACGTAATGTAAAAAAGAAGTCAGAAGGCCCATGATTTATGTCTCTCATCTTGAATATATATAAAAACGGATGACGGGGTGTTGCAAAACTGGATTAATGGATTGTACCTGAAGCTTTGTGATCCTTCAGACTAAGCCGGTATGACCTTTTGCTTAGTCTCCCTGTTGGGGCTTTTCCTGTAGACACCGTTGTAGTGGACTGTGAGATAGAAATTCCTTGGTGAGGCTCTTTCATATGTGGCTCAATGTTCAACACAAATTGTGTTCTGTATTAGTATTATTTCAATTGCTATATTTCATGAAAATGGCCATGTGCTTGAATAACTTTCCTTTTGGTATGGATGGTAGAGGCTCAGAATATAAAACTTATCTCACTTTGGAGGCTATTTGTCCAAAGCCCAATATATTTTGGAATGTGTATTAATAATTGAATCTAACCTGGGTTTGTTCCTTGCAAATTTGGCACTAACTGCTATGTCCCTAATTACAGGAAACTTCTCGTGTTCAGGCACTAAAGTTTACTGGGCAAAAGATGTCCCAGGTTCCACCATTTGCTGGGTGGATTTTCACACGGTGCAGACAAAAGCCCCAAAGTCCTGCATAAGACGTTGGTCTAACTGTAAAACCTGCAGTGGACCCTCTGTGGATGCACTTTGCCTTGGCAGGTTTGTAAATTCAGGAATCCAGAAGGTGATTTATTCCTGAGGGTGAATTATGTCCTGGCAGTCTGTCCACCTCGACAGAGCTATACTTTTTCCTCTTACATGCTGCTTTTGATGATTAAGCAGAGCCATCAATCCATGAGAGACAAGCAGGGGAAACAAAAAGCTTGAAATAATTGTTCCCTACCGCACAAGTGAGGATTCGGTTTAAGGATCTGAGCCCACACAGCATTATGGGTATTAATTTTAGACAGTCACCTTTTTGAAGCTTATCCTAACCTAATTAAGTGTCTGTTTTCCCCTTAGGGCTGGCACTTTTACTAGATGAGATAACAGCTGCATCTCTGTGAGAAGCCTTGTGAAGGGCAAAATGTTTGTTAGCAGTTGCTATTTTCAGCCTTGCCAGAATAAACAAAGAGCTAGGCACCTGCAGTCACTTCTTTTAAAAAGTCAGCAGAATCTGTGCGTACTCTGGGGTCAGCGGAGGAAGGCACAGCGAGGACGGGCGGGCTCACCCACGAGGTTTGGGAAGATGCTTCCAGAGGGAGCGATAGGCTCCTCGGTTTGGAGACTTACGGGACTGTTAGGTGATTAATAATGCTCATCAAGCAAGGGTGAGGAATACGCAGAAGAACAGAGTGCTTTGAAATCATTAATGCATTTTGGGACAACGCAGTGTGAGACCCACACTGGCTATAAACAAGAGAGCTAGCAAAAACAAATGGGGAGAGTTCAGGCAGAGGCAAAAGCAGGAGAAGAAAAATATTAGAAGAAAAAATAGAAGAGAAATTTTATTTTTACTCCTTTTTCTTTTTTGGTAATTAACCACAACTAGATTGCAGAACCCATAATTTTAGACCCTGATTGTCAAATCATATGTTTTCACCTCAACAACAACTAGGCTTTGGGCTTAACGTGCCTCAGAGGGTTACAGAAACTAGATCCAGGATAACTCCTTACACAAGAAAAACATTCCTGACTGTGTGGGAGAGCAGATGGCATTTAGGTAAACTGCATTTGCAGGAACCCTCCCCGTGCCATTAGCTGGCAAATGGCTACTGTCACTGCTGTTCCCCTGCTTGGGTTTGTGGGAAGCTATGGGAGAAATAAGTGCTTAATCAAGTATGTCAAAAGCTGTGGTGCCGAAGCAGAGAGGGTTAATCTGCAGACAGGTATTGCAAGGGCCAGCACTGCTGTGCTGCAGCGTTCTGCCGTGGGGATTTCCAGCCCAGCTCATGGTAGGCGGCAGCCAGCAGCGTTTCCATTGCGGACACGTCTCCGAGCAGTGCCCGTGGTTGGCGTGCTGCACGAAACCCCAGCCTGGGCCACAGGGAAGGACATTCGTGCGCTGGCTCCGTTCCTCAGCCTGGGCAAGGAAAGGCCGGGAGTAAATGCAGCCACGGGTGGGTTTGGATGGGGAAGAAGAATCCACAGCTGCTCCCCATGACACGACTGAGGGCATCTTCTCCTGCTGGGGAGAGCTGTGGGGATGGGGATACAGCCACAAGACACCTTAGGCAATCTCATCTTGAAAGGCAGTGGGTCTTTGGAAGACCTACACCAAAGTCTGGCTCTGAATTTGACACCAGCTGTGTCTGCAGTGGTAAAATCTATGTTGTAATGGATAAAGGTATTTGGAAGAGTCTCATGGCCTTGGGGGCACCCACGGGCCTTAATGGCTCTGACAAGCCTCACCTAGGACCAAGGGCAGTTTGTCCCATCACCCCGTTCTTGGTCCCTCATGATCTAATTCCCTTCTCGCAGGTTACACAAGGGTTTGGATTGCTTTGGGGACTACTTTTGTATTTGTCCTGGTTTTGGCTGGGATAGAGTTAACTTCCTTCCCAGTAGCTGCTGGTTTTTGGATTTAGTATGAGAAGAATGTTGATAATACACTGATGTTTTTAGTTGTTGCTAAGAAATGAAGGACTTTCTTCAGTTTCCCGTGTTCAGCTAATGAGCAGGTGTACAAGAGCTGGGAGGGAGCACAGCCAGGCAGCTAACCCAACCTGGCCAGTGGAGATATTCCATACCACAGAAGTCATGCTCCATTTATAACTGGCGGTTGGCCGGAGGCACGGACCCTTTTCCGTGAGGGTTTTTTTTCCCGTGAGTTCGGTCTTTTTTTCCGTGAGTTTGGCAAAATCCGTGAGATCTGGAAAATCCGTGGGTTCCGCAGTCGCTGCTTGGGGACTGGCTGCAAAATTGGTTGTCGGGCAGTGAGAAAAACTGTACTGTGTATAGCTTGTTTTGCATATTCATTATTATTATTGTTATTATTTTTTTTTATTTCCTTTGTTGTCTTATTAAACTGTCTCTATCTCAACCCACAAGTTTTACTTGTTGTCCGTTCTCTTCCCCATCCCACTTGCCGGGGGAGAAGCGAGTGAGCGGCTGCGGGGTCCTAGTGGCCAGCTGCCAGGTTAAGCCATGCCAGTGTTATTACTAATGTTACCCATAGCATTTTTAAAGAAGGATAGGTACTTGAGGGTGGAGAATATTCAGATGAAAACGCAGTGTTTAATTTTGTAGCCCTTAGTGAAAAAGACTGCAAAAAGTTGGATTTTCTAGGTCAATAAATGAATACTTATTATTTGAAAATCTATTGCGAAGAGGAAGAAGCTCGAAACTTGACACTGATGAATAACCCGTATTGTTTCTGAGGTATCTAAGGGAAAAATAAGTGTCCTCCTTTTTCTGCCTGGGGGACTCTCAGGAGGCTAAAAGAGCCTGGTAAAACGATACATTCTGCCTATTTGTAGAACCGGTGCTAAATGACGGAGAGAAGTGAGGACATTTTACAGGCCTAGTGATCTGTTTTCCCTGTCAGTTAGTCCTGCAGTTTTTCACAACTTCACGGGAGGCTGGGGCGTTGTGGGAACCTAGAGATAGAGATGCCAGAGCACTGAGCCCTCCTGTGACCAGCAGCCATTCTGAAACCCGAACGCTTCCAGCGCGCTGTCAGGAACTCCAGCTCTTCATTTGCTTGGCTCATCTGTAGAAATGAGGTCCTCTGGCTTTCATGAGAGCATGTGCAGTGGAGCTTGTGGAGAAGCAGTTGTCCTTTTTGCCTTGTACGTCGTTGCCAATGACAGTGTAGGGACCTAAGAACAGAATCAATCTTTTAGAAGAATAACACTAACACTGTGACCAATGCTTTTGGCACCCCAGAGAAGGACAGGGTGCTATTCTTGATCAGCCAAGACGTACAGAAGAGATGCTACTGACAGGCTCCCAGCCTGTCTTCGTGTTCATCCACATTCATCTATATCGCAGTCTCAGGCTCCAAAGTTCACTGCAGTGGCACTGGAAGTAAAGACTAATGGTATGTGTAGATTGCAAAGAACAACAACCATCATTCAAAAGAACCTAATTTAAATTTATGATCCTTCTTAGCTGATGTAGGGTATCTTGACCATCGGGTCAGCCTAAAAGTATCTCCAGTGTTACAAACCTAGTTAGCCTGCTCGGGTTTCTTTTCTAAAATTTTAACTAAGGTGTATGCTGTGAATCATCCTTTGTGTTCTCCATCTCTCCTCTGGAAGAAGGGCTATGTCTCCACTACAGGCCCTTGGAAAACAATGGAAGTCAGAAGGATCTGAGAGAGCCCCATGTGTGCTTTCCCACATGATAAAAGGATGGAGTAAGGGCATCTGGGACGCAGCTGGCTGAAATTATTACTTCAGCACTGCAGGGATCACCAGCATGTTGTGAAGGATGCACCGCTGGGACAATGCATCCAGCACAGGCTGGGAGTAGAGTGAGGAGGGGCTGCTGTACATGTGCCCTTTTCTTCTACTTTTTACTGGACCTTTAGCTACACCCAGTACAGCCACTCTGTAAAGTCCTGGATAAAACAGCTTTTAAAACTTGGCATATCATTATTTAACTACGTGGTTAGATCCCAATGGAAAGGTCTTTTCAGCTTATCTTCGAAAGACAGGGCTTTATTGTGCTCTGGCTCTGTGATAAATTCTCCAGTTTGCCCTCTGTTGAAGGGAGATCTGTTCCATAATTTACAACTCTTCAGTTTTTATGCTCTGAAGGCTAACACCTTTAAATGTGGTGCATCCAAAGAAAATTAATTTAAGAATATCTGACTCAAAAGATGCGCTTACTAAATATATTTAGTAAGATGACAGTTTCTCCATGTTGTTGTCAATCTGTAATGCTGAGATCTGCACCTCCCTCCCTCCTTGCCTGCACTAAGTAAGGATTTACTCCTGGAATTCAAAGTTGCCTCCGTTGTTAAATCTGACAGGTTCCAGCTAAAATTTGACATCAAATGACTGTATCTCCACACTGTAAAAGCACATGACTCATCTCTTTTGCCTAAGGGAGAGTAACACAGAAAGCAAAGCTCTTGCTGTTGCCAAGAAGCCTCCAGTCCAAGCTCTTGGGAAATCTGACTTAGTAAATTAATTTTTTCTCTTTTGTTTACAAGTTACAAATTCACTTTTTTGACAATAGGTTCAAGCCTGAATAATGTAACAGGAACTGTATTAAAAACCCCATATCCATGCTTAAAGCAGTTGTTACTGAAATCCCAAACCACCCACGCAAATCCAGTTCAGATTTGGCTCTTTGTACTTTATCCTTTCGAGAACAGAAACCAAGTTTAGGGTAAAAAGTTAATTTCTTATCACGGACCATGTGAAAAAGAGTGCAACATACAAACATATTTTGTGCTACCCCAGTAGCTGTGGAATAGCTTTTATCAGAAAGTGTTAAGAAAAAACCTATTAAGCTCTTGCATCACATCTAATGATTATCCAGGAACAGTGAAATCAAACTGAGTCAGAAAATGCAAAGTACATTTATGGGTGGTACTGTCTTTAGCCCTTGTGAAACAGGAATGGACTTACACGGTTGTGGGGCAAATTTAAACTAAAAAAATAGCCATTCCTACTCTGATAGTTACTTGTTTAAGTGTGCATTTAAAGGATACATTTTGGCTGGTTAAAGCAAAATGAATTCTAAATACAGAAGTTAAAGAACTGTCTGTTTGATAGACCTTTTAAAAATCCAGTATGAATGCAAGGTTCGGAACGATTTATTAAGCACACTAAAGCAGGAGCCATGCATAAGCAATGAAGGCAGGCATGCTGCAGCTCTGTTCTGGCTTTGCAAATTCTGCTGCTGGTCTTAATGTTCATAACTTTTAAAACTATTCTCCAGTTATGTTTCTCTCTTCCTTTACTGATCTATCTCATGCAAATGTTGGTCCATGTGCGATATGCCATATGCTTAACAATATTACTGTTTAAATTTGGGATTATTTAAAAAAAAATAATCTTGAAATAATCTCTTCTTGCTCTCCAGAGAATCTTCTTTTAGATTTTATAGATTCCACCAGTATTTGCTGAGACATCAAGCTTAACATTTGCCTTTGATCAAGTTGTCTGTCGCTCAGCTTTATTCATTCTGGTGCTCAATCCACAATAGTTTGTCAGATAACAATAAACTGAAAAGATGTTTTCTTTAAAAAAAGATTTTCTACGTATGAAAGTGCTGACTGAATGATCAAAATGAGTGAATGGAAAATGCAAAAGTTTTGCAAAGCTTCTGTGTTTTGCATGAAGTGTATGACTCGATGCAGGCTTGAATCCAAACAGTAATGAAAATTAGGGAGGAAAGGATGCTGCAGCTTTTTATTTTAGGGAAATATAATCTGAGTCCAGCTGTGAAAATGCAGAAAGAGCTTGTACAAATTTGAGAAGAGAATGCTTAAATCTTGCTAGGAAGGTGAAATGTAATCAAGGGATACATGAGTGGAAGGAAATAGTGGAGGGAGGTTTAAAGCAACGATTAAGTAAATTGGTTTTACTGGGTTGAGTGAAGAGAAGTTTTGGAGGTCTCAGGTCCAAGGAAGGAGGTAAAGATTGGAGACAATGGGACGTGGAGGCATGAAAGCATATTTTGGCTTTATCTTCTGCTTTATTTTTGAAGTTTACGTGAAGACCTGCAATATCTCTGCCCTTCCAGCTACATTCAAGACTCTCTACCATGAAAGCTGGGATTTGGAGGAGCTCTGTCATTTTGGGGGAAAAGACCCCTTTGACATTACGCCCTTCGTTAGGGAAAAGGGGCTAATACCTGTCTCTCCTGGGTTGCAGACTGGCATCTGCCACAAGCTGAAGAGGGATATGCTGATGGGGAAGAAGGGAGGTGTGCTCCCCTACCCAGGCATGCAGTAGGACCCAGGGGCAAGGCTTGTAGGGATGTGGGTCCTTTTCCCTGCCCTCGCCATATGACCCACTGGATGCCTAGCCTGGCCTCTTCACGTGGTGAGCCAGAGAGCAAACTGCTTGCCAGGTGAAGCCAAAAATACATCATCGAGATGGCACTGAGGAACTGGGTAGAGACACGCTCTGAGCTTGTCACAGATTCTCAGTATGGTCCTTCACACCACGCTGGGAAACCTTCTCTGTTTCCAGGCTTGTCTCCAAGGCTACCTGTATAACAGTAGATACAGCAGGCCAAGATCTATCTTCCAGCTCATTGTCAAGTGGCAAAGTCTGGACAGGGACCTTCTTAGCCAGTCTGTTTCCTGGGAACTGGCCCCTGAACCAAGCTGGCACATGCAGCACAGGGCTGCTGGGTGCGACTGAAGCCCAGCTGCTGAGGTGCAGGCAGTTAAACAGCATGGTTGGTCATTCACCAGGGCAGAGGTCTGTGCTCTGGCCCTGCTTAGTTTATTTGATGTAGCCCAAGTACTACGTCCCCATAAGCATTTGAATTTCCTTCTGATTTGGGTTCTCCCATCACCAGCAAGAGCCAGTGCCTGATGCTTCGCAGATGATGATAATCCTCTTCCTGATTACATCTGGAAGGAAACTTCTTCCTAAGCACTGATGGTGAGAAATCTGTACTGTAAGTCATTTCCAGCCTACACAGAAATGCAATTTCTACTTAGTGGAAATGCAACTTCTATTCTGACTCATGTAAATACTTGCTTCTCTTCCTTTAGAGCATCTCGAACTGCTTGTCTTGTTAGTATAGTTTTGTAACAGTTAAGTCATCCTGTTAAGGCAAAGCTGTTGGGGTATTTGAATGAGTCTGATCATACTGCTATGGTTTAATGCTATCACTATCAAGTTTCTGTGTGTTCTGGTGGGTCTACCTTAACAGTGAGTAAAGATGAGTAAGGAACATAAAGGATTTCTTTAGTCCAACTTCAAAGCCTTTTGTTGTTGGTTTTTTTTCTGTTCAACTGCACTTTGATCTATTAGAGTTTTGATTGCTCATAGACATAAGCTACTGAGGTATGTTGTATTACCTCACTCACCATTTCTTCTTCTACACAGACTGTCCTTACTACTGATTACCTGCACGTTGCATGACTGTTTTTCTTTTGAAATTCAAGAGGAAAAATGCTGTAACAAATAATCACATAAACATCCTGCAAGTGCTTGGAAGTTAACAAGGAAGTGAGTAATAGTCAGCATAGATTTGTCAAGAACAAATTATATCAGACTAATCTATTTTTTGCTGTGAGCATGCAGCAGGCTGTTTGGATAGGGGAGAATCGATAGCTGTCAGAGCCCTGACAGCAGGATGCTCCGACATTCCTGCAGATAAGCTGGGGAACATGCTCTGGATGTGAAATTTCTCATGTGGTTGGTTTTGTGTTCTCAGTGCGTAGTTCTCCATGGGACACTATCCAAGTGGAAAGAAGTAGTAGTGAGGCATTGTAAGGGTCTGTTATTACTCTGGGCATACTCAATATTTTCATTAACAGCTAATAATTGATAAAAGAGGAAGGATGTGCATTACACTTGCAGATAATAGTAAACAGGGAGAGCCTGAAAGGTGTGTGGGGTAGTTCTTCCTATCTACTAGGTCCTAGTAGGGAAACTTCCATTGGAGTGACTGCGTACAGCTCAGCGCACTGCATTGCGAGGAAGATGTGTATGGCTGTGATTGGAAGGCAATAAAAATGACCAGTGGCCTGTGAGGGAAGGCTGAGAGAGCTGTGGTTGCTTAGTCCAGAGAAAAACCAAGAGGAAAGGCAAGTCTGAAGTACACGGAAAGCTCCCTTAAAGAGGAAGGGAGTAATTTGTTCTCTTTGTCTGTAGCATATAAGGTGGGAAATAATGGACTTAAATTGTATCAGGGGACACTGAGGTTTGACACTGGGAAAAGCTTTCAACATTCAGGATAATTAAGCATTGGAACATGTTGCCTGGGGAAGATGCATGATCTCTCTTACTGGGATTTTTGAGAAATGAGCTAGACAAAAATCTGTCAGGACTGATGTAGTTACAAGCTGATTTTTGCCTAAGGGCAAGGGGATGAGTTAGATGAAGTCTTGAGTCCTTCAAGCACTGTCGTCTGTAGTTCTGTGTGTCACTGCTGAATTCAGCACTTCCATATTCATGTCCAAAAGCCAGCTGCGTACATAGGGAGCCTGAGTTTTCACTCAGACCTCTCCCCTGTGCTTTTCTCCAATCCATAAAACGAAGCCCAGAAGGGGTAGATCTAATTATGTTCTAGTTTAGAGGCACAAGTATTAGGGAGGTAAGAGATAAAGAACAGAAACTTGGGTGAGAAATATCTTGCCTTCCCAGTGACATCCTGCCAAGTGTACCGAGTTCAGTCTTGTTACGTTCCCAAATGACCCATCTATGATTGCAGTAGCACAAAGTATCACCATCTGAAAAGAGTTCCCATGCAGAATTCATTGAATTAAAATTTCGGGCAATAAATGAGGGCTTATAGTGTATTAGCAACATTATCAGTAGCGGTATTGCCAGCATATTAGTGACTATGATGGACTGACTGCTGGGGAATTCATTAAATTTACAAGAGTCTCCCCAAATGATTCCACTGGCTAAAATACTAATTGCTGCCCATGGGAGCGCTTTAGCCACTTAGTTTTCAAGCAGAGTTTACTCTGAGAACAGGATCATGCTACTGATGTTTGCTTCAGTTTCAGAGTAGAGTCAATTTATGTTAGGGTTTTTCAACATTGAGAATAGTTTTTGTTTGTACAAAGCTTACTGCCTTACTAAAAATAGGGCCTATGAGAAATAATTTTATGAATGAAAAATACATTACTTAATACAAAGTGCCCAAAAAGCATAAATATAAACAATAACTGATATTAAACTTGTCCAATGAAGCTTAATCTAAACGCTGTGTTGTTCTGGTCATGTGGAGGATGGCAGTGATTTCTGTCTGTGCCGTCACCTTTGCTAAAAGAGGAAAATGGCTGAAACTTCAAAATGAATGTATAGAAATCCTCTACTTTCCTTCCTAAGCTGATGGATACATTAAGGTTAATGGTTAATGTTGCAAAGTCAAGTGTATCTGCATGTTTGTGAACACGCACTGGAGAAATTCTCCAGGGACTGAGACTGTAACTCTCTTCAGCAGTGTGGGGTCTGTGGAATTGTTCTTGAATGAACTCAAAGTGCAGTGGGTCACAATCTGGATTTAATTTTCTTATTTGTAAATTCTGATTCTGGATTAGACAACTGGAGGTTGGTGGAAGCAGAAGAGACCTTCTCCAGGTGCTGTGATTTTATCACAAATTGGCTTCTTGATTACAAAATTGAGATCTGTAATAACTTTCATGGGTCAGTAGCTGCAGAGTCAATTTCTTTAATGGAACTAGAACTATAATTCAACTGTAATGTAGAAAAGATGAAGTATTTATGGATGAGGTGACTGATATTTTTTTGACAGACCCTTAGTGTTATATACTAAAGAAAACAATCATAGCAGTAATAGTTACCAATGTCTGAGAGAGGACAGGAAATGTAGTGCTTTTTCACAGCTAAAAGGCTGTGAGTCTGCCCTTGCTACCCCCTTAATAATCTCTCTCTTTTGAAACTTGCTGATGGGCTGGTTTTCTTCTGGGACGCAGAAGATCATCACCTGAATCACTGTCTGATAGTAAGGTGAGCGTTGGGGTAGGAAAGAAGAAGTTTTCTTGCACTTGTGAGTTTTGTTTCACAGCTCCAGGTAAACACAAACACAGTTGCAGTGCGAGCTGGCATGGCCTTATGGTTAGAATACAGCTTTTCAGTTGGGCTTTTCCTTTTATCTTGCACAAGAGGCAATCCTGGTTTGTCAAACCTGGGAAATGATTGACTCATCTATTGTATTCCCTTTTCTCAGTAAATTGCAGTGCAATTCCCAATTTACTTGCCATATGGCCAGTTCTTCTTGAAAATCCAACTGCATAAGCAATTTGTGCCCAAGAACACGAGAAGGGAGGACGTTACTTACCAAGTACGTAATCGAGCAGCGTGATCCAACCCATTAAATGGGTGACATCCTTCCCTTCATTTGGACAGTTTACTGGCTCTGGGGTTTCAAGTGGGACACTTACACTTTCTGGTAATAAAACTTAATTGAAATTTCATTCCTGTACCAGCAAGTGCCAGGTCACCAGATGGTTCCTAATTGTTATGTCCACATACTCTGTGCTGGCGAGCAGCAGACACTGTCTGCGCTCTTACTGGGACAAATGCTACGTGTACTTATGCAGGTTTTTAAGATGCATATCTTAATGTTTCAATAATGTAAAAAGAATTGCTTCAGTATTTACTAGTGTAAAGTAATAAACTTCCATGGGCAATTCTTAAAGTTGGGGTTTTTTTGTTGTTTTGTTTTCTAAATCATCAATAATTTTTAACCAAAATAAACTAGTGGGTTCCTATTAAAAAAAATCAGAATTTCTGAGATTGTAAAAGCTGTGATCCAATCAGAAAGGTAATTCAAGTCACACTGTCTCAGCACATCAGTATGTGCAATGTAACACTTTCCCTGACACAAATGCCTTCCACGATGTGGGATAGGATACCCAAACTGGGTAGTTAAGAGTAGAAGGTGTCAACAACAAACAACTGGAGAAATCTGCGATCATCGCAGCTTTATGAAAGGCAAGAAAGGATACGTACTGTGAGGATATGCATAAACACACTTCATTTCTCAAAAGCTTGCCTTGGACCTTTTGGGCCGGGAAATACCCTCGCCGTGCTGTGCTTAGGAAAAGCGCGTGTCATGAGCTCACCCCTTGCAGCAAGGCAGGCTCAGTCACGGCAGAAACGGAGGGTGAACACGGAAGCCATTCAAGCTGCAGGCATAGGCTGGTCCCCGCTGTAGCTTGGCCTTTTCCTCGTAGCTGGTTCTGTGACTGTGTGTGGGATAGCGAAGCAGTAGGAGGTAGAGTTGCTGCAGAGGATTCGTGTAAGAGGATGAATCTGGCCTGCTCTGAGTAAATTGTGAGAGGGAGCTTTCATGCAGAAACGGACGTAACTATTTAGGTCTCTTCAGGAGTAACAAGCGTGATACTGAATGACAGAACCCGCTGCCTACTTTAGACATAGGAACTGAGATTAATCACAAAGACAGCTTTTGGAAAACAGAGTGTAATAGCAGATGATATGGTGCCCAAGGGATTTCCTGACCACACACAGGACTGGGGATGGAAGGTTTCCTAGCTGATGCATTTGAGCAACTCATTTGCATCAAGAGACATTTTTGCACTTATGCTCCAGATGTGCCTAAAAGTCTTCTTGATGCTCCTCAACAGCTGTCAGGAAGATGATGAAAAGGGGAGAACAAGTAATCCCTGTAACCACTGGTGGCTTTATAGCAATTTCTAAACTTCAAGGGGCAGGGCTTTTCTCTCTGCTTCTCCCATCGGTTTTGCTTTATTCTGTTGTCTTTAACTGGGGTGGCAAAGGGTGTTTGGTGGTGCGTGTGTTCCAATGTGTACTGCTTATTTTTAACTCTTTGTCGAGAACAACTCCCAAACTGAAAAGAGAGGAAAGATCAGCAAGTTGTGGTGTTTTCTGCAGGGATGGGCTATTACTCATTTTCAGAGTCCAAACCAAGACACTATTTGTGATATAGAAGCAATTTTCATCCAGAGTATCTTAAAAGACAATCTCTTCCTTTTGCAGTCAGGAAGGTAATTGAGAGACCATTTGAGATGCTTAAGTTAGCCAGGGGACAAGCAAATCATCATCAGCAGCAAAAGGAAGGCTAGGGACAACGTGGGGCCGCTGCTGAATGAGGCGGGTGTCCTGGTGACGGAGGATACAGAGAAGGCAGAGCTACTGAATGCCTTCTTTGCTTCAGTCTTCAGTGCTAAGACTGGCCCTCAGGAATCCCAGGCCCCGGAGGTAAGAGAAGAAGCCTACAAAGAGGACGACTTTCCCTTGGTCGAGGAGGACTGTGTGAGGGATCGCTTAAGTGATCTGGATGTCCACAAATCCATGGGCCCCGATGGAATGCACCCACGAGTGCTGAGGGAGCTGGCGGATGTCATTGCTGAGCCACTCTCCATCATCTTTGAGAGGTCCTGGAGGACAGGAGAGGTGCCCGAGGACTGGAGAAAGGCCAGTGTCACTCCAATCTTCAAAAAGGGCAAGAAGGAGGACCCAGGGAACTACAGGCCGGTCAGCCTCACCTCCATCCCGGGAAAGGTGATGGAGCAGCTTATCCTGGAGGCCATCATCAAGCAAGTGGAAGAAAAGAAGGTTATCAGGAGTAGTCAGCATGGATTCACCAAAGGGAAATCATGCCTGACCAATCTGATAGCTTTCTACGATGACATGACTGGCTGGGTAGACGAAGGGAGAGCCGTGGATGTTGTCTACCTTGACTTCAGCAAGGCTTTCGACACAGTCTCCCATGATATCCTCCTAGGGAAGCTGAGGAAGTGTGGGCTGGATGAGTGGTCGGTGAAGTGGATAGAGAACTGGCTGAATGGCAGAACTCAGAGGGTTGTCATCAGCGGCGCTGAGTCTAGTTGGAGGCTGGTGACAAGTGGTGTCCCTCAGGGGTCAGTAGTGGGCCCAGTCTTGTTTAACTTCTTCATCAACGACCTGGATGAAGAGTTAGAATGTACCCTCAGCAAGTTTGCTGACGACACCAAACTGGGAGGTGTGGTAGATACACCAGAAGGCTGTGCTGCCATTCAGCGTGACCTGGATAGGCTGGAAAGCTGGGCAGAGAGGAACCTGATGAGGTTCAACAAGGGCAAATGCAGGGTCATGTACCTGGGGAGGAACAACCTCATGCACCAGTACAGGCTTGGGGTGGACCTGCTGGAGAGCAGCTCTGCGGAGAGGGACCTGGGTGTCCTGGTGGACGACAGGTTAACTACGAGCCAGCAGTGTGCCCTGGCTGCCAAGAAAGCCAATGGAATCCTGGGGTGCATCAAGAAGAGTGTGGCCAGCAGGACGAGGGAGGTTCTCCTTCCCTCTACACTGCCCTGATGAGGCCTCATCTGGAGTACTGTGTCCAGTTCTGGGCTCCTCAGTTCAAGAAAGATGAAGAGCTACTGGAGAGAGTCCAGCGGAGGGCTACGAGGATGGTGAGGGGACTGGAGCATCTCCCCTACGAGGAGAGGTTGAGGGAACTGGGCTTGTTCAGCCTGAAGAAGAGAAGGCTGAGAGGGGACCTTATAAATGCCTACAAATATCTGAAGGGTGGGTGTCAGGAGGATGGGGCCAAGCTCTTTTCAGTGGTGCCCAGTGACAGGACAAGGGGCAATGGGCACAAACTGAGGCACAGGAAGTTCCGTCTGAACATGAGGAAGAACTTCTTCCCTCTGAGGGTGACGGAGCACTGGACCAAGCTGCCCAGGGAGGTTGTGGAGTCTCCTTCTCTGGAGATATTCAAGACCCACCTGGACAAGGTCCTGTGCAGCCTGCTGTAGGTGACCCTGCTTCGGCAGTGGGGTTGGACTAGATGACCCACAGAGGTCCCTTCCAACCCCTACTATTCTGTGATTCTGTGATTCTGTGATTCTGTGAAATGAAACCAGGGTCCCTCCAAGAGGGACTTGTCCCTAAAACTTGCTCCCTCCTTCCTGTTCTCATCTGTCTTCATTTTAATGTCCTGCGGGTCAAAATGCAAGTCCTGGGGGGCTGTCGCAGAAAGACGCACTTTCTTTGACCTGGAGTGTAGGGAGCAAACTCCTGTTGTTAGTATTGCATCAGTACAGCTTTACTCTGCTTTATGCTGTACATCTGATCCATAACTTTGGTATTCACCCCAGTTGCGGGACTGCTGGCAGGCCTGTGTGAGATGGCTCCAGTAAAAGCAGGACTGCTGGGATTTACACTATTGCTAAACTCAAAGCAAAACAAAATGCGTATCTTCACAGCTCTTCCTATTGAGATCAGAAGTAAAAGTAATAAATAGACTGAAGGAAGCTGTTCTCAAATTATCTGGGATGTTAAGTGGAATGGGAAAGTGCTTAGAAATATTTCTCAAATGGTTTCTGTAAACATTCCTTGAATAGCTTTCCTGTGCCTAGGTTTGGTGTGTGTTCAAGACAACAGGGGCACTTTCTAGAAAATTGACTTTTGTCTTCCCTTTGGTTTGTTAGAAATCTCATAGAGGCTGGGGAAACAAAATTTCAGTTCAATTTTAAGACTTCAAAAGAAGCAAATAAAGTTTCAGAGGAACATCTGGAACCTAGCGCCCAACCTGACACCAAACTTCTCTAAGGTTGCCCAGGACTACTTGTTCTGGACATAGAAATGTGAGACCAGTAGCAGATAAGGGAAGTTGCTCTCGCTGACTCCTGTACTGCTATAAGGTTTCAGAAAAACGGAAAGCAAATTTCAGTTAGGACCCTATTGCTGTTAGTGCTTTCCTCGATGCAGCCCTTGACTGTATCAACCCAAACTAAATTCACACAGCATGTGTGTAATTTGCCAGAATTTAATCAATAGTTAAACATTTGGAAAAGGGAAGCAGTTAAAAAGTGGGTGGTGTAACAGTGACAAATACCGTGGAAGCAGTGGGTTAGCAAATCTGCTGCTCTCACTGAAAATAAACGAAATTTCCTTTTGATAAAAGGTTTTGATAATGGTGAAACTGTTCCAAGATTTTGTTATTAAGAGTGGGTATATAGGAAATGTACTGAAGTACCTTGCTTTCAGGTTCTTTCTGTTGAAGGACCCTGAACAACTGTTTAGATGCTTGTTTTGAAGAAACCCTATGCATCTATTCCACTTTACAAATAAGACTGCACAATGCTTGGAGGGCTGTAAAGTAGCATTACAGGAACAGCAGGAGATGAGAGACCTGCAACAATCAAAAGGCTGTTGATTTCTGTGTTTCAGAAGAGTACAGCAATGGCTATGAATTATGGCTATGATTCAGCAACCAGATTTTCTTACATACAATACTTCTATTGCTGAGTCTTCTTAGAGTTACGAATAAGAAAATTAAAACTGCATCCCATGGTATATCAGAGCTTCCCTGACATTGTCTTAAGTTAGCAAGGTTTGACCATGTTTCCTGAAGAGTTTCCTTCACTACATATGCCATTAAATTTTGATCAGCATTATCATGACAGAGCTTCAGCTTGCTGTCTAAGATGAGAACAAGCCAGTGAAGGTGTCTGAGAAGTGTTTGGGGATTTTTTTGCATGATAAATATGGGTAAGCTGAGATCTAGAGAAATATGTGATGAGGAGAAGCTGGAACAGGCAAGGCATCAAGGTGAAAGGAACAACAGTGATTTGGGGGGGAGTGTCCATGAAATAAGGTTCTGGAGATACTGTGAGGAATAACAGCCAGGACTGCGTGGTGGCATTGAAATTTAGGGGAGAGTCAAAGGTTATGTACTCTTAGCACATAAGCATAAGAGACAGGGAAAATACCCAATCTGCCGACAGTTAAAGACAAGAGAAAAAGAGCTGGAATTTCCTTGACACCAAGGGAGTTTCTTTCACTCGTGATACCACTAAACTTTCCAAATGGCTCTGAAAATATTTGTTGAAGCATGACTTATCTTCTTTCAAAAACATTTTTGCATTCCAAGAGATAATACTGTTAGAGCCCTCTGCATGGGTTTCCATTCTGCGACCTTTTTTTGAGGTGACTAATTCCCATGGAATTTCAGAAGATTTGACCATGTAAATACCTTTACCTCCTTTTGAAAACCTGCTGCCTTCTGTTAATGCATGCATAGAGAACCGAATTCTTACCTGACTTAGCTCAGATACTTCAAGGTATGAAGGAAATCTACTAGGCTATCACCCAAAACGTTTGAAAAATGTCTGATTACAATAAATATGTATAATCTTAAGGTTTTTTACTTAACATTTTAGATTTTTTTTTCAACTGTAACTGAATCAATCTTTAAATGTTAATTTAGTTAGGAGTAATGTGTATCTCAGATGTTATTTAAACATTACCTTTACCAAGACATGTTATTTTAAACAATTGCTAAGTGAATCACTTGCAGAGGTCTCTGCAGAACTGAAGATTAATACTGTTTTCTCCAGCATGAGGCATTTAAATTCATCGTCTAGAAACCAAGAGAACACTGACTACCCTTCTGGGAAAATGCAAGCAATTCTGTAAAGTCAAGGGAGGTTTACATTACAACTGTCATATAAAATTCAGACAAGTGAAATCATAAAAGCCAAACCAAAACAAAACCAGTTTAACACAGGTGAATGTCAATGCCAAACAAGAAAAAGGCAGTGAAGCTGCAGCTCATCTGGGTGACTTCAGCATAACGGAGCTGCATACATACAAGGAATTTAAAATGAGGGAAGAATCTGAATGTGAACGAAACTGAAATTAAAATCCAGCAGTGCACTGACTAAAAGGGAGGCTGGAAAATGGAAACAGCTAGCTGGTAGCAAACATTAGCTACAGCAGCTGCGATTGCCATTTGCTCTAAATGCATGTTAAATTAAAGCCAGCATCTGTTCTCACAGAGATGGCTTCAGTCATCTTAAAAGACAGGTTAATTTGGAAACCAAAACTTTAGAAAAGGATTAAAGGCAGGGTTTGGGAGTGGTAGAGAAATCTGATGCCTGATAACCACGGGCAAATGTTCCCAGTCCTGGTTGGTCATTCTGCAGCTCTGCATGAGCAGTGTTACATTTCACAGGAGCTGGTGAAGAGCCTGCGTGTAGCAGTCAACAAAACCTTTTAAGGATGTGAATGTAAGACTGAGTGACTTGACTTCTTTCTAGACAATCAAAGCTGAGCAAGCAGTAAAGTAGATGCAGGTGACAAATGCTGAGAAAAGGAAAGCAAAGTCCCACAGATTTCCAAATAATGACTAGCATTTAACTCTGAGCAGCACTTACACAAAGAGAAACAAAATGATTACAACAGCAGGCATCATAAAATACTGGGATCTAGAAAAAGGAAAGTAGTAAGAAGTCAAAAAAGTCAAAAAATTCAATTGCACAGTTACCAAGGCTCGATGTCATTTCAGCAAACTCAGGAAAAGGGCTTCCAAAATGATGAAGGGATTACAAATTGTAAAATAGGTGGTAGGAACTATCATCAGAGAAATCACAAATCAGAGTGCTGAGAGCTGACGAATGAAAAATAAAGTGGAGAAAACATGCCTGGCTGGGACTTCTTAAAAATGTTCCCAGCCACTGATCAGAACTACCTAACAGCAGGAAAATGTCACAGTAGAAGAGGTAAAATCACCCAAACTGTCAGTATTTGGTATCCTGGTCATCCCATCGCACCGTCAGTTATACAGTGCTGGCTATCTAAATTTATTTTAATAAACAGTATGCTGAAATAACTTTAAAAGACAGTCATAGCAAACTTGGTTTAGGGTCTATTTCTCAGTTTGGGACTTGTGGTGAAACACTAAGTTCAATTTTATTTGAGCTGATTTAACCACCCTTATCTTAAGCAAGAAAATTATGGTTTTAAACACCCATCTACCTTATTTCTAGAATATCATACAGACTAAAGCAAAGATCAGTGGCTAAATCAAAAAGTCAAAAGTAAGAAACTAGATGGCTTTGTTTAGTGAGGTTCTGTACTAAACTTAGTTAATTACTTCTCACATTTTAATTTCACTGTAGTAAAGTTTAAAGTGTAACTAACAATGTGAAACTTGAATTTCAAGTAACTATAGTTTACTGCTTAATAGTGTGGAGCAAGGAAATTTTTAGAGTTAATAACTCAGAGACCAAAACGAAAACTACAGCAAATTCAGTCAAAATACAGTTCTACATGAAATCTCCGAGGGCTGTAGGAAATGAGGAAATAGGGAGCTTTCAGTAAATATTTTGGGTTTGTGACGCCTTGCATTGTGACTAGCCCTTGGCTCTGTCAAACGCGTAACAAATCTGTAACAGAGACCGCGTGTTCAGGGGGATTGCTCACCCTTCGGTGACAACAGAAAGCTCTCACAAGCAGATGGCTGGGGGACTGTTAGAAACCGTTTTGGTTTTACCTCAGTCTCCCAGTGGATAAAGGCCCACAGTGTAAGGAGTACTAATTAATAATCTTTCCAGGAACTCTGATAAAGAACCGTGGACTGAATGCATGTGGAAAAATTTGCTATTCCTGCTCAAAAAGCTGAGTTTTCAAATCAGGGTTTTCACGTGTAGTGAGACAAGATTTGATTTTTCATCTGTCTTCTCTTTGTCTAGTCTGTGAAGCCGTCCCTAGGGAACAGTTTTAGTTGAGCTGTTTTCCAGGAAAGTAGTCTTCCAATGCATTGGCTTTCTTAGGACGAAATCAGAAGAGTACTGCAGAGCTACCAGAGAGAGCACTGACACTTCTGCTCCTTCACTTGGACAACCCAGCTCTACCACTACGGTTCTACTTCTTGGGGTGCTTATGGGGTATCTGAAAAACAGGCATGGACTCTGAAGTATCTGTGCTACCTTTGGGAAGGCTGTGCAAGCACTGCGGGGGATATGCTGCTGTTATTTGCTTTTCCCAGCATACTGCCATGTCCCCTTCACAAATATAATCCATGCAATTTAGCCCTTACAATTTAGAAATGATGTCTTTGTCAAAAATTGGTGTAATACTTCCGTTAGAGAAAGCTCTTATTAAACCTCTGACGTTAACAACTTACCACAGGGGTACAGGATGCAAGTTATAATGACAGAATTTGCTAGCTAAGATAATGAAGTTGAGTGCAGATTATTATAGGATTTGTACAAAAGGGAACTTGTTGATGCCTTTTTTTCACCCATATTTTATACCGATAATAAATATCTCTGTTTTGCTCTGTTGGGTTGACATACAGAATCTTCTTGTCATCAGCAGGTACTTCTTGCCAATATATTGGTTTATGAGTTTTCGGTGATGAATCAGTGACACGAAGGTCCTTCCCATTTTTGTTGACTGAGAGTTGCTGTTTGAATATTAAGTAAAATTTCATTTACTCTCACAACAACGTAGACAATATCTGAAAAAGATTGTTATCCCAGAGGGTAGAAACTATCTGTTAACCTCTCCATGCAATAACAACTACCTTGAGTCTATAGGTAGAAAAGACCTAAAAGACAGAAAAAGACAAAACCAAACTAAAACATGTAAGCTTCATGCTGACATTCTGTTCTTGTGTAATGTCTCCTACTGTCTTTCTAGTATGCATTTTCTTTCATTTTCATCATTCTCCTGATAAAATTATAAATGCCATTACATAATAAACATTAGAAATATTATCCCAAATAAAATTAGCTGGAAAGATATTTGTTTCATTATTTGAACAACAACACAAAATGTTCCTACCATACTTGCTTTTGGAAATTGAAAAGTGAAGATGGGATCGGGGATAGAAAAAGGACTGGAAATTTGTCCTAAAATAAATTTTAAAAATTATTTTTAAAAGAAACTTTTCTTAAGTAATGATCTTCAAATCGTGGACTCTTAGTGTTAGCAACTCTTTTAAATAGCCGCACAGTAAAAATGGTTGGGCAGCATTGCACTTTAATGGTAGTTTTGCCCATGAGGACTGCAAGATCTTATTCCATCAGTAAAATCAGAATTCCTGCCATGTATAAATGACAGCCTGAATCCACGTGTATCAAAGAAAGAAGTTCATGGCATTAGGAGAAGAAAGACAAAAAACATATTTTGGTCTGGAATTGGAGCTGATGAAACAGAGGCACCCTAAATAACACTTCAAAATTGCTCTGGCCAGAGATTCCTTTGACATATGGGTAATTTCAGCTGCTTACCTTTAGGTTAAAAATATTAGTGGTGGTCTCAGAAGTCAACACCAGATACTTCAATAATCCTCACAGATGTTAGTACTTTAAATAGGAGAGGTACTGTCATTCCTACAAAATAAACAAAAAATCCCTCCAAGATGTTCAAGCATGAACACAGGCTCTTGCAGTAAGTACATGGAGAACTACATCGAGAAATGAAAAAGCTGTGTAAAGAAGTCAGAATGTAAGGAAAAGAGTTGGTAAGTCCGTCGTTTAACCTTGAGGATGCATGTCCTAAATGATGAGACAGTTAGGAATGTAAAGCTGGCAAAGGAGGTGAAGTACTCAGAGTGGAAAGGGGAGACAAGAGAGACCTAAAATCCAGGGCAGGAATTCTGAGTTAACTTCAGATGCAACTCCAAGAATGTCTCTGAAATTTGTAACAGGGATACGGACACTAAAAAACGCTCGGTAGTTAAACAAAATCAGCTCAGTGATCAAACTGGAAGTCATGAAAACCAAACCAGAAATCAAAAGCGACCATCACATGGTAGTTCAACCATCATAACAGAAAAGGGGATGTGGCAGGTGGCAGTTCAACCAACGGAACAGAAAAGGGGACATGGCAAATTCTTCATTATCTCAAATCTTTAAATCATGATGTAATATGCTCATTTGTTCCGAGTTTCCAGACTGTGGGTGCTGCCCCCCCTTTCCCCAGTGTCAGGGAATGCAATCAGGGAGTGGCGAAGCGTTGAAAATTTACTGCCCTCTTCCCTGCTCTTTGCACACCCTTAGTCTTCAAGGTCAAGTAACTTCTATCAACCTCTCAAAGCTCTCCCAGGTTATATAGATTTACTGTCACCGATAATTCTTAAACTATTTTATAATAAATAGTGAACATCTGAGATAAATGAGAAACTTCAACCTATGAAACTCTAAAAGGGCTCCTCTAGTTCTGGTCACTGTATTTGGTGATAGAACAGTGAACCAAATACAATGTCATATAGATTAGCTGGTAAAAGTCTGTGCTGTTACTGCCCGCGACGATACATTTTAAGTAACTATTTGTAATGAAAACGAAGTATGGAACTATTTTCACGAGGGATAAAAACTTCATGTTCAGTTAGGAACGTTATTTTGCCCTTGGCTGTTTCTGTGGTATGTTACGACTTCTGCCTGGATAAGTTTTGTGGGTACTGACATTTGCTGCTTCTGTCGTTTCTACTTTCGACAATCATTTATGTTTCTTGTGCTGTTTGGATTACTTTTGTATTAAGGTACGGACACTGAAGTCACGCTGTAGGTACCACTTAAGAGCCATTCATTACAGATTCAAATAGTAGTTTATTTTAAAAACCTCTTAATTCAACAATGTATTAAACGTACACAATAAAGTCTTAAATTAACTTGTATATTGCAGCTAAATGGAACAGGCCTTACAAAACTTAAATACCATATCTTAGTCCAGACAGTGAAAACTTGTAATTACACTGTGTATCCTGGAAGCTTTTTTATTACAAGTTCACTGATATCCTTGTATTGATTAAGAACATGTAGTTCACCTAGAAAATCATCTGCTTTGTCTGACATACTGTTTTCCAGGGCACCAAGTTCAAGATCAGGCATGTCAGATGGCAGGTAAGAGCTAACTTGAGTTACCGACTGGCTTTTCCCTGCAGGCGTCTGCCCCTTCCCTATACTCAGATCAGTATCCGAGCCGACTTGTTTGCTTCTCAGTGTAGATACTTGCTTAATATGCCAATCACCCCTGTTCTCTCCTTTACTGATCTGTTGGACTTCCTGCTCTTCATCTAATAACCTTGCTCGAATGGACGCATCGTTAAGTGAATCGACAGATTCACTGCTGGTTTGCTTGCTGGTTTTTAAGTCACGGTTTCTCTTCGAAGACTGGACTGGAGATGAAACGGAAGGAACTGGCAGAAGACCTGAAGTACATTCAGCTCTTTGACTTGTCTTTGAAATTCTGGACCTGCTGGATTCCGAGTCTGTATCTGAATAACCTCGCTTCGGGCTTTCAAGCCACAAAGGCTCAGGACTGCTGTCAAGAGCTTCCGAGTCTCTGCCCGTACACTCAGCACTGGTGAAATCTTCTGAGTAAATGGTGTTCTCAGGACTAGCAACAAAGTCATCTGAGTAGATGAATTCAGAGTTGTTTTCAGCACTCTTGCTGGGGCTTGGTTTACGGTCGCTTACAACAGACGCATCATCGTGCTCTGTGGTTTTACGACGGATTAAGTGTATTTCTTCTACATTACTTCCCTTTGCATCTGATAGGAAAGCTGCTGGGAGCGGGGCTTTCGCATACTGTTCCTTGAGAGCAGATTTTAATACAGGTTCATCCACTAAGGGGGCTGTAGTGACTTTGCACGGGCGTTCCTTGTGTACACTTTCATCGTTCTTCAATAGACTTTCAACCGCCCGTTTCTGCAGGTCAGGGGACACATCTCCCGCCATGGAAACGCACTCTGCGAGAGCGCTGTTTTGTAATGAAGTCTCCACTGTTTTATCAAGCCCATTATTCTGCTTTGAACTGTCTCCCTTGCTATGGTGCCTGTACGAAACCACACCCTGTTCTCCGGCACTTCTGAGCAGCTTTCTTCTGGATAAAGGGCTTCTCTCCTTCAGCACCTCCATTTGCTTTTTGCGGTACTGCTCTCTCCTTTCAAGAATTACCAGCTTCTCAGGGTTGGTCTGCTGCAGCCGTAGCCTCAGTGTATTTGTCAGCCCGTACAACAGTTTCCTTCTTGGAGGTCGGTTTTCCTTAGTTTTGCCGTTCCTCTCGGAGCCTGTCTCACCCTCCGGTACAGCTCTCCGAGGTCCTCTCCCAGCCCGAGAAGACCCTGGTGAAGTGGCCTCTTGCTGGCCTCGCTTGAATCGAGGGCTGGCAGCTCCGTGGATCCCACTGGGCCCCTCCACAGGCTTTGAGGAGCGGCTGGGGCTGGGGGGCGGCGAGGCCACGCCACCGCTTCCCGAGCCCCGACGGTGCCAGGCCGGAGCGGGGTGCCGAGCAGCGGGCGCCGCGCCGCGGGTCAGCACCGCCAGCTCCGCCAGCAAGGCGCTGAGCAGCGGCAGCTGCCCCAGGGCGTCGGGGAGCTGCGGAGGGCTGGCGGGGCGCAGCAGCGAGGGCCCCGGCCCGGGGCGTGGGGGGCCGCGGTCCCGCTCCCGCTCCTGCGGTCTCCAGGCCTCGACGTGCTGCCATCTCCCCGCGGGCTCTGCTGCTGCCGGCGGCGGCGGAGGATGAGGGTCGCGGCTGTAATAGAGCACGGGAGGGCAAAAGATGTTGCCCTCCAGCTCCTCTTCCTCCTCCTCCTCTTCCTCCTTCTCGTCCTCCTCACCCCCGGGCTCCGGGGAGGTGGCAGGCGGCGTGGGGTCGGCGGCGGGGCTCGGCTCCTCGCCGGCCTCCTCCAGGCTGCTGAGGCGGTAGCGCAGGAGCAGCTCCCCGACGGGGCGGCCCGCCGAGTCCCGCAGCGGGAAGCAGCCGCGGCGGCCGCAGGAGGCGGGGGCCCCGGGCCGCCGGAGCAGCTCGGCGGCGGCGGGGGCCAGGGAGACGGCGCAGCTGCCGAGCAGGCGGGGGGGCCCCGGGGCCAGCCCGGCGGGCAGCGCCAGGAGCAGGGCGCGGAGCGGGCGGCGGCGGAGCGCGGCGCAGAGCGAAGCCCGGCGCCAGCGGAAGAGGCACCGCTTGCCGCGGCCGAAGGGGAAGGCCCGGCCCGGCGGCGGGGCCGGCGCGGCGGCGGCAGCGGGCCCCAGCAGCAGCGTGGGGAAGTCCAGCAGGCGCAGAGCCACGGCCGGGCGCAGCGCGGGGCCCGGCGCCGCCAGCCGCACCGCCTCCACCAGCAGCTCCAGAGCGAACAGCCCCTCGGCCGCCATGCCCCGCCGGGTCTCCGTCGGGACCCGCCCTCGCGGGGCTCCCTGGGAGCTGTAGTCCGAGCCGGGCCCGGAGCTCTGAGGGGGGGGTGCTGCTGAGGCAGGGACGGGCGCTGAAACTTGTCTTCTGCTTCTCGGCAGCCTCTGCCCACCCCGAGAGAAACATGGAGGTCAGCAGGTCGAGGGAGTTTCTCCTCCCCCTCTACGCTGCTCTAGTGAGGGCCCATCTGGAGCACTGTGTCCAGTTCTGGGCTCCCCAGTGCAAGAAAGATGAGGAGCTACTGGAGAGAGTCCAGCGGAGGGCTACGAGGATGGTGAGGGGACTGGAGCATCTCTCCTATGAGGAGAGGCTGAGGGAGCTGGGCTTGTTCAGCCTGGAGAAGAGAAGGCTGAGAGGGGACCTAATACATGCTTATAAATATCTGAAGGGTGGGTGTCAGGAGGATGGGGCCAGACTCTTTCCAGTGGTGCCCAGCGACAGGACAAGGGGCAATGGGCACAAACTGAAGCAGAGGAAGTTCCATCTGAACACGAGGAAGAACTTCTTCCCTCTGAGGGTGATGGAGCACTGGACCAGGCTGCCCAGAGGGGCTGTAGAGTCTCCTTCTCTGGAGATATTCAAACCCCTCCTGGACTCATTCCTGTGCAGCCTGCTCTGGGTGACCCTGCTTCAGCAGGGGTTTGGACTAGATGACCCACAGAGGTCCCTTCCAACCCCAAACATTCTGTGATTCTGTGATTCTGTCAGTGCCAAGGGCTGTGTGCCGAATAGTTTTCCCACGGTTGACGGCTGGACTTGATGATCTCAGAGGTCTTTTCCAAACTTAATGATTCTATGTTTCTATTTAGGAATAATTTCTTCACTGCAAGAGTGGTCAGGCATTGGAACAGGCTGCCCAGGGAAGTGGTGGAGTCCCCACCACCCCTGGAGGGGTTAAAAAAAACGTGTGGATGTGGCACTTCGGGACGTGGTTTAGCAGGCACCATGGTGTTGGGGTGATGGTTGGACTTCATGATCTGAGAGGTCTTTTCCAACCTTTATGATTCTATGATTCAGTTGAGGGCCCGTACATATCTGAGATTTTAAAAACTGTGGTTCTATGTTAATTAGGTGTTTCTAATCAGCTGTAAATATCACCTCTTCATATTTAAGGTATCTGTCTCTGTAATGGCTGAGTGCCTGGGACGTGCATGGGTAAATTCCTGTTTTCTCTCCTGTCTTCATGTAAAGTGGGAGTTGTGGTGGACACACCTGTGGAGGATTTCACTGCTGGCCTCCTGCCTGGTGAAGAGAGAGCCCTTCCCCCTCCAACTGCCCTTCTCTTGCACCAGAGTCTCCTTGCCACAGGCACAGAAAATAATTGCCAAGCTGGGCAGAAATTTGTTTTGTTTAATTAGTAAGTTGACAATGTATTACTAAACTGATGGTGTTCGGTTAAAGTTACAGTACACCCTCACCATTTACCACTAGGGAAATCACTAAAATAAAGACCAATCAATCCCCTCGCTCCTTTTCATTTCCTCCTTATTTCTCCTTTTCCTTCCTCTGCCAAATCACAATCACTTTTTAGAAAAGCAGAAACCAGCAGGAAGTGGTTAAAGAATCCAACCCTTCACTGTTGGTCAGATCCCTTGCCCATTATTGTTTAAAGGACACCTTTGATTAGCTGTTACATCTGAGAAGACAGTTAAGGAGTTTGACCTTGAGTCGTGACCAGGACTGAAGAAGTAAATAATTAAGTTTTCCTCCATTCCTCCACTGCCTCTGTTCTAAGCACATGGGTCTAAGAGCTGCAAGTGCTCTGCTGTCAAGGCTGCTAGTGTTTGGTTGTTGCCGTTGTACTGGCATTGTGGCAGGTGAAACAAATGGCCAGTGCATTTCGCTGCCGCATTCATCTCCTGCCATCAGTCATCTCCTTTCCTCGTGTTTCCTTTTCCTGCAGTCCCTTCCCGTCCCAGGACGGTCTGACAGTTTAGTAAAGGAAGAATAACAAAAGACTCCCTGATGCACTGAAAGCGACAGACGTATTTAACAGTGGTCAAATGGTCGCTCGCGAGGTCCCCCGGGAAGAAAATGCGTAGGCTTTTTGCCCATTTTCCAGATGGGCATGCTGTGACTGTGCCGTTTAGTCCAAGATTTCTGACCTCTTAATTTTGAAACTTGTGACCCGTGTAGGCAAAGCCACACCTTTGTGTGTGGTAACTGCGGCTGGAGTTGGGAGGTGAATGATGGAGGAACCAAAGCCTGGTTTTAAGATGCTGCACCTCTGCGCTCCCACCAGTTGCATGTGAAACTGAAATTTTCATTGTCATGTCCCTGAAAATCAGCCCTATTGCTGTGTTTCATTCTGCCCAAATGATACAAATAAAAATTACTGAGTACTTGTGAAAACTATAGGTGTTGATAAGCTGTGTAAGATCAGTCAGCGAGTTAGTGACAAAACAATTATTTAAACAGAAAGGGGTATTGATTTTTAAGTTTGTTCTTGTTGGTGTGTTTTCTTAAGACAATCCTCCGGTCACGAGAGCATATTTCTCTTCAAAATAAACGAAACCCAACATTTCATTGCCGAGTTGCAAGTTAGAAAAAAAGACCTTTTTCTTACCAATAGTAATAGTTTCTACTAACCACCATTATAAGGAGACTTGTGATAACACTTCCTTAGATTGTGTGTCACAAAAGAGTCTTTTAGAAGATAGGTGTGCCTCAGAGATGCAGGATTACAGAGTCAAGTTTCATTACCTGCTACTGCCCCAAACCCAGCAGCAACATATTAGGATCTACATTAGTTACATTTAGTGACCTTTTTAAAATAGTGCTTCTCGGTGCAATCTCTTCAGTCCTCCTTTCTTAGAACTAGACCTCAATTGTTCTATTTATTTCTAAAAGACTGGAAGGCTGAGGAATTTTGCTGATTCAGTGAAGTCTTTCACTGACCTTATTTGTATGTTTGAAGTACTAACATTTCGTCTCAAAAAATTCCAGCCCAGACAATTGGTATCATTAGCAGCAACTCAGCAACTTTCGTTCACATCTATATTTTGAAGACTTTGAAATGCCTTCCTTTGCCCTTAATTTCTGTAAAATTTCAGATTTATTGATCTCTCTACACAAAGAGATCTCTCTATATAGTTATATCCTTGTTTATGGATAGAGAAGGAAGATTATTAAAAAAAAAGGTCATGAGGAAACAAGGATTTTGCTAGATCTACAGTTAAATCTACTTACTCTGGTGTCATTCTAAAGACTGCAATTTTTGCAGATCACATGGTGGAGTAAAGAGCCATTGTTCACCTGGATATAAAATTGCTTTTTCTCTGTGCAGAATCTGCAGGGCAATGCTTGGAATTTGTGCAAATATTTAGCCTGGTGGCACTCTGATTCAGAAAGGGGTCAGACAGTCTGCTGGAATATTCAGCTGCAACTTAATAGCAGTTCTTAAAATACTCCAGCTTAAAATGCCACCCAGAGAAGACTTATTTAGTCTTTTCTCAGTTGTCTGTTGAGTCAGCCACTTGTGAAAGGGCAATAAACAGGAATAAATTCAGGAATAAGGATGGCAGCCTTCGATAACTCTCTCAATTTTCATGAACTCTCTTCTTCAGTTCATAAAAAATGAATTATAAAATATATAAGCAGAGTGATTTGGGCTTTTGCAATATATTTTAGGTTTTTCTCTTGAAGAATCCAGAGAAGGTTTCCAAAAGGAGTAGAGTCAAATAAGGATGGTAAAACTATTCAGAAATTACTGTTTGCATATGTTTCTGCGTATTTTGCAGAGTTTTGCAGGGAGCTTTGCTGCCTGCAAATTCTACTTCATGATCCTTAATTTTGTGCGGACCCGTATCTGGTGATGTATGGAGCAGCCTAGGAACAGTTGCAATAGTATTATTTGCACCGGCATTTTGATATCCATCAAAATGAAGGGTACCCTGGTTTGTCCCCTTTTCTCGGGACGTATCCTCCTGTCTGTAAAGTGCCCTGTCGGCTGGGTGGTCGGAACGGCTGATACAGAACCTAGTCAGACGTACGGCTCCAGAATCCCTCCCTTGCGTTGCTACCCTAAAGATGCTTGTTAACTCTTCTTACTTCAGTATGATAGCTCTCACGTTTATTTTCATTCTCTACTATCTTTAGCAGACTTTGGGAGTGTTAAAATAAACATTATGTGCCTAGTAGTGTGCCCTTCTCCATCTGGCGAACACCAGTCTTTTTCCCTCATTTTAGTGATTTCATTGCTGTCCGTACTATTTTACTTTCTCAGAGTGATGAGAGTTAAGGCTCGTGGCAGAGTTACTTCTGCAGAGTCAGCAGGGGTGGCACACAGGATTGTTTTCTCATTGCCTCAGGGGGTTAGAAATGGTTGGCCTTGAAGATGTGTGTGAATCCGTGGCTTTCACAGCCAGCTTTGAAATACAGTCCATGCCAGCTTGTCTTCTGATTCCAAATTTCTTCAAAGATTAACGGGACTGCAGCAAAACACAGCCTCTCCTTCTGTACTGAGCAGTCCTCGTCGTCTTTCTTGGATCTGGGGAAACTCAGGCCAAGCAGACACTTAAAGGAAACATGGGAAAACCTGGCAAATACGTGAGAGAGAATGACACTGTGAGAGCCAACGGGAAGCAGGATGTCACAAATACAGGAGCTTAGACAACTATATTGAACATGACAATAAGACATATCCATAAGTGTCACATCTGAGGTGACTTCCTTTATTTAAAAAAAGTTCTTATTAAAGCCGATAGACATTTTTGCCTGAAACAAAACAATAGCGAAGGGTCAACCTCAGGATTCAGCCCATTGAATATTCTTTGCATAATGCCCAGCAACATGCAAAACCAATTTCCTTAAATAACTGGGTGTCATTAGCACCTGTAGGCTTTGCCATCAGTCTTTCCTTTTATTTGATATAAACCATCATGAACTCATCTGGTATTAGTGGAAACCCTAGGGGTTTACATGCTGTCATTTCGCATTAATTAATGTATCATTGTTTAAATTGTGTTGCTCCCCATCCAATAGCTGGGAAGCTCTCAAAAACTTCTCAAAGGGATCAATTTATTTTCTTTGGCTTTGTGGTTGCAGTCCATACTTGTCATGCACATATGTGCCGAATGATGACAGCATTCCAGGTGCTTAGCCATCCGAGGAGGACAGCTTAATCGCACCGCAGCACGGTCGCGTGCAGATGTGTTGAGAAGCAGAGAAAATCTGTACCAGAAGTTTTGTTCGAGGTGTGGGGGTCCTGACGATTCCTGTTGTAACTGCAGAGCAGGGTGGGTCCTCAGCCCCTCTCGGGGTTTAGTGTTCTCTCTGTAGGCAGGGATTTTTCAGACTCGCCACCTCCTAGAAAGCTACATTTACAGCGTTCCTCTAGCTCAAGCTGGGAACCACTGGGGGCAGATTGCAGTTCAGATGTCTGACAGAGCTTCTGACAGCGAACGCTCTTGTGAGCTGCAGAATGGTTCTTAAAGTCAATTCAATGGTTAGATGAGATTTCATTAAAGTAAAAAATTGGAGATGTCTGCAAATATTTGAGTAGGAAACAGTTAGTATTGTGTGCATTGTACCATCACACTGATGACACTCGTTTACTCTGTCATAATTACCATTGTAAAGTACGTTTTTTCAGAGGTTTACAGTACAGCTGTTTTGTTCACTGCACATTTTCAACCTCTTAGCTGTTTCGCGTTTTCCCCTCTGAAAACAAATTAAAATCAATTTGACTGCTTTGAGAGCTCTCCTTTAGCGAGAGCAAAATGAAACAAGCCAGCTACGTTGTTATGCAGAGCTAGAGCAGCTCCTCCTTACTGGCTGTGTGTGATTTGCAGTGCCTGTGCCTGGTAGGAAGGGGACAGAAATATTCCATCCCGCTTAGCGAACAGAAGGTGTGAAGCTGCTTGTGGAGGTCGCACAAAGAGGAACCAATTAGCCCTGTATTTTGCACATCCCTTCTTGTTTTCCGAGGAGACGTGGTGGCAATCCCATGGTTCGGTAAGGTGGACTGTGAGAGAGATGGCTCTCTAATGGATGTTTGTCGCTGGCTTGCCTGGCACTGGGATTTCCACTCTGAAGATGAGGTCCTTTTCTCAGCTGACAGCTTTGTTCCGGGGATCTCAACAGTGATGTCCCTCCTGCATGCTTCATCCCTTCAAGCTTCAGTCCTTACTCTTACTCTGCCTGGCAGCAAGTATGGAGCACTTCCCGCTGGTGTCCTGCTCATGTCCGTGACTTGCTGACTCTTACTTACCATGGTGGTGGCTGTGATGTGAAAGGTAAATGTGTGGATAGGGCAAAATCGTGGCCTCTTACATTGCTTTGTTGATTAGAAGGAAAGAATAAACTGTGTTTTAGGATAATAAATGTGGGAATCTGGAGATCTAGCTTCAGCTCTCTCTTTTGCCATAGGTTTCCTTGGGAAGATCTGATTTCTCTGTGCCTGAGTTCCTCTCATGAGACATGACCAGTGTTACACAGAGATGCTGAGTGGATAAGTACTCCCTAGCAGGCAGCAAACCTCTGGGACGCACAGAGCACACAGCATCCCTGCCAGCCCGGCAGGCCGCTGCCCTGGGGAATGGTGGCAAGTTGCTATCGTCGGGATTGTTTTGCTTGCCCCTGAAATGCAGTACCGCAGCCCGGCGGTGAGGCCACCGGCCCTTCACAAGCAGTGAAGAGCGGCTGGAAGTGATCAGTTCCTTATTGCAAGACCCGACCATGCCATGCTCCTTCCTGCATTTCAGAAGCGGGCACTGTGGCATGAGGAGAGACGCTCTGAGAGGCCAGTGCATCGGCGTAGTTCGCCGTGTTGCCGTGCAGGGCTCTTAGGCACTGAAAATGTGGCAGCCTGCCTGAGCTTAATTACCTCCGCAGCTCTCGGGAGGGCGAGTCCAGGCACGGCACTGTGCTGACACAGCTGTCCTGCTGCCGGTTCCTCGGCTGGCCCCGTCCGGGGGATCCCAGGGCTGCGCTCCGTTGCAGAGCGTAGCTATGCCTGTAGGAGCTTTTCGCAGGCAGTCACAATACTGGTAAACTATTTAATTCACTGCTGTGCAAATAGCCCCGTGGGCTACAGCTGGGGAGGAAAATAGGCTTGTTTCTCTACACTGTGTAGTCTGCGTGGGCAGAAAGACAGAGTGCTGTCTGTCGTAAGCCCCTGACACAAGGTCAGGCGAGAGCTGTGCCAGTGCGGAGGCCTGGTCGGCCAAACTCCCCCCTTGTCTAACTCCAGTGACCTTCTCTGAGCTGGTTCGGGGATGTCTTTGGCCCCGTGAGTTCAGCTAAAGCAGCTGTGATTGCCCTAAGATGAAGTTTCCTGGTTTTGCTGGTATGTATTTTAAGCTTATTGCTATTTCAGTGCAGTTTCGTGCATTTCCTCTTTGAACGGTTCCTGTCGGAAGCATGTATTGTTTGGGAAGACGTGGCATTAATTACTGTGTGAATTATTTGTTGTGTGGGTACCGTGGAAGAAATAGATGGGAACTATTCCAAATGGTCTTTAATGAGTTCAGTCATCCAAGATCCTGATTTCCATCTCATAAATAATAAGCTGTCCTCAATATGCTAATTCAAATTTGCCTTTAAATTGCTTATTTTAATTTTGCAGAGGAAATAATCAAGAAGAAAAAGTTCTGAAAAATGCAAGCCTGCCCTCTTTTCTGTGGCAAGGCACTTGGAGGTTGCAGTGTCTCATCCTCTTCCCTGCGCTAAGTCCTGAGACAGTGAGCGTGTGAGTAGGCTGGTAATGGTTTCGTGTTTTGAAGAGTGAAATTTGAAATGTAATGGACAAAAATATATGTGAAACCTTTGCTCCATAAAAGAAGGGTCCTTAATATAACCTTACGCAGCGAGCTCTTCGCCATCTCCTTCTGATGGGATCTCCAGTCTCAATTTCCGCTGCTGATCGTTTGCTGTTCGGGCCAGTGGAGGCCAGAAGAGCTGCTCTGACAACAGACCTAGCCTCTGGCAAGGTAATAGAGTGTGCTCAGCAGCGACCCGTCTGCTTCATCAAGTGCAACGTCAACAGTCCTTTAGACAAGTCTCATCTAGTCTTGCAGTAACGAGTGATGATTTTTCAAAAAGCCTCCTCCTATTTGCGGACACTTGTGCGAGGCATGAATGTACCAGAACTGGACTAATGATTTGCCACTCTGCTCACTGTAAATAGAAACATTGCTGCTCCAGGCGGGCAAATCATTTCACTCAGAGAGTTTGGTACCGATATAACAGTTAGGCATGAGATTATTCTGTTCTGAAAACATCCTTCTCATCCTTTTTTTTCTCCTCTCAGCATTTTATCTTCGGTAAACACATATCGTGATTTTACACGAACCTGTGATCTCTGGGCTGTCTGTAAGTTCAGACTAAACAACAGCGCATAGCATAGCAAAAATACTGCAAGAAAAGCAAAAGAAGTGTATTTTGGACATGTATTAGCTGCTCACGCATCATTCAGATTTGTTCAGGTTCGATACCGGATAAGCAGACAGGAACAGAACGTTTGGATGGTCCTGCAGGCGCATCTTACTGGAAACACAGTTGCAGAAATTTCATTTCAAGAGACAAACCAGTGAAAAAACCCAACCAAGTTACTCTATTTGCTGCCCTGGAAGGAATGGCAGCTATTTGAAAACGTTAATATCCTCAGTCAGGCACTGCAAATATTAGTTCTCAGTTCCTTCAAGGGATAAAAAGAGATAAAAATAGAAGCCACTCTGAAACATCCCAGAGGCTGACAAATGCGTCTGTTCATTTCTTTATAATGACATCTTTCATGAAGGCCTTAACATTGGAAATTCTCGGAGGAGGGTTCCTTTCCCCCAGTACTTTCTCACTTTTGTTGCAAGCTATCTGTATCACTGCGAGCAGGCAGGGGGTAAAATACTTTCTGAAACCTCAGCTGTGCTTTTGTAGGCTGAGCTGAAACAGGAAAAAGGCTCATTCTCCTGAGCGCGCCGAGAACGTGGTGCCACGACCTGGAATGGCTGCGGTGAGACAGCCCGCGTGAGAGGGGATGGCTGCATGTGGTTCGCTGCAAGGGGTGAGCAGAGTGCAACCCCTGCACCTCAACTCTGCGTGTCAGAAACGCAGCCGTCATTTCACTCTACTCTCGTTCGTGTGTCTTCCCACTTTGTTCATCTCCACCCTAAGGCTTGCAGTCACCCCGCTTCGTGGGGACAAGCCAGTCCCACTTGCCCTCTGCTGCAGGGAGGGAGAGAGACTCTGCAGAGCTGTCAGATCTTCACATTAACTGGCTCCCTCTCTGAGGAGCCTCCTTTTGTCTGTTGATTGTACAGGAACCAAGGCTTGTTTAGCTCGCTTGGTTAAAAGTCTACAACTGAGTGGAGTGATTTTGGTTTCTACACTTCAAGCTTTGGTAAGGTTGGCAGGCAAACAGAGCAGTCAGTTGCTTTGTTTTTCATACACTAATCTTAAGAGTCTTTTTCACGACCTGAGTGTAAAGCGAAGCCCAGGACGTTGCTTACGTGGACACTGGGAGTTAAAGCTGGACCCTGAGATGGTATCATTATTGCAGGTGGAATCGGTCTGACCAAATGCAGACTGAACGTAGAGATGAATAAAGATGAACCCCGAATGACTCTCTTCCACGTCTGGCACTATAAATGAACCTAGAGCCAATAGCTCCGGGGTAGTCGTGTACATTTAGAGATATGTGGGTAAGTTGCGTCCACAGTACCTGCAGAGCTCCCTCCGTGGCAGTGATTCCAGAGCAAAGGCTCGGTCACACCGATGGGCTGAAGGCACACGGCTGGGGGGCACCACCTGAGTCGTTGAACTGGTGCCTCTCAAGCTGCAGAAGGGCATGTTGCGGACACACGGTCCTGTGCCCTGTAACCTATCTCACCCTGGGATGCTGTGCATTTCCAGGCTCCTCACAACAGGCTCCGAGCCTGTGCTGGAAGACAAAGCACCACAATAATTGTGCCACAGGAGGAGAGATCAAGGGCATTTCTAAGCTGTCCTGGCTAGCAGGAGATTTGCTGGGTGACATTTGCAGATGCTTCCACACCACGCACTATGCTGCAGAGGATGACAAACAGAAAACAGCAGTCTCTGGTGAGCTAATCTGGAAAAGGACTGCTTCCCCATTCCAAATCTGGTGATTAGCTCAACCCTGAGCACGCAAACAAGCACCGACAGCTGATGGACGCTGATATCTCAAGGAGCACTGATGAACCTTGCGTCTCTCAGTGACCAGGTTTACACCCTTAGCTGATCCAGCATGAAGTAAAATACTCGATCTTAAATCCTCGTGAGAAAAGATTAAAGGCATCAGGAAAAAGTATATCGTTCAAAAAAAAAGTCATCCCAGGGAGTATAACCTTAATTATTAAACTATACCCGTTGAATTTTACTCCTATAATTTCCTGTGTACACATCAAGAAGATCTCCAGTGAGAGGTTATTTTTTTCTTTTATAAACAAAGGCTCTGCTTTGTAGTGTCCTGCAGTTTGGCACATCTCTGATTGTATGACAGGCAGATCTTTAAACAATGTGCTGTGATCTTATCTGATCTGCAATATCAATATAATTTGTGGCAGGATATTTGCATAGACATGGTGAAGTGTGTCGGTAACTCCTCTGAAATCACACAAGCAAAAGGAGACAATATTAGCTTAAATCAGCGAGGCTATCAGCTTAACAGCTCCATGAATATGTGTTTTTTCCAGAATAGGAAATCACAGTTTGCAGGTACTTAAAGCCAGCTAAGAGAAACATGCTGATTGTGATTTTCTGTCACTGACATATTGGATCGCACAGGGAACGAGTAACTATGTACAGAGAGTTTCAGCTGTCATTCACGGGCTCGTGTGTGGCTCCGTAACTCCATCGCTGGTGTCCAAAGGCTGTTCTTGGCCCCAGAGAAAGGAGCTGCCCTGCTGAAGTCGTTAGCAGGTGAGAGGTGGCGTTCTGCCAATGCCCACTGCTGTCACAAACAAGATTAATTGGTTCCTCTGCTGGTATTTTTGAAAGGACCTACTAAACAAATGTACATTGCCAGCGCTGTTCAGGAGACCAAGCTAAATTATCATAATAGACACTTCTGGACAAGAAAATCTGTGGGTCACTGAGAGGTACCTTTAGCCTGGAGAAGAAAAGGCTGAGAGGGGACCTCATAAATGCTTATAAATATCTTAAGGGTGGGTGTCAGGAGGACAGGGCCAGACTCTTTCCAGTGGTGCCCAGTGACAGGACAAGGGGCAATGGGCACAAACTGAAGCAGAGGAAGTTCCGTCTGAACATGAGGAAGAACTTCTTCCCTCTGAGGGTGACGGAGCCCTGGACCAGGCTGCCCAGGGAGGTTGTGGAGTCTCCTTCTCTGGAGATATTCAAGACCCGCCTGGATGCGGTCCTGTGCAGCCTGCTCCGGGTGACCCTGCTTTGGCAGGATGGTTGGAGTAGATGACCCACAGAGGTCCCTTCCAACCCCTCATGTTCTGTGAATCTGTGATTCTGTGATTCTGTGATTCTGTGTACTTCCTTTGTGTCAGGGTCGAGATACACAGTAGTATGATTTAGGGACTAAGGGCACCTTATGGTGTCAGTCTACTCATACTGTGGAAAAAAGCATACTTGAGCTTCTACACCAGTAATTCTAGCCAGTTTCACATATTCTGTGCTCGCTTGAAGAAAATAACTGAGCTGTGCTGTGCATAATAAAGGGCTTCACTTCTTGAACAGTACTTACGGTCGTAACCTACCAAGAGTTCTAGGGGAGCTGGAAGCATCAGCTTTGCCCAGACAACCACAAACTTTCCTTTGTATTGTGCCAGTGGTTGCACCGTCTGGAGCCCTGATGCCTAACGGGGTGTCTGAAGGCTGGAGATAACGTAATGCTCCAGATCTGGAACTGAAGCTTCCCCAGTGTGAGAAGTGTTGGTGTTGGTTATGCTCCATGTCTAGCTGCTTTTTAAGTTGCAAAAGATTTCCATTTCTAGTATAACACCCTGTAAAGAAAGAGCATGCACTGACTTCTCTTGTTAAAATTCCTTTCAGTTTCATAAGGGTTTTTTCTTCCCTTTATTAGTTAGGAATGGTAGAAGTCGGTGGAGGTTTGTGAAGGCCCTTTTCAGCCAGGGTGAAACACATTAATCCCGCTGCAAATCCTGCCCGCTGGCTGGTGGGGTGCCCCTCGGTGCTGGTGTACAGGCCTGTCTGAGCCCGGCGGGAGCTGCGTGCACACGTGGGCACTCGATGGATGGGTGATCCTGCAGGGGTGGAGAACTGCTGAGAGACGAAAGAGTGAAAAGCAACAAAGTTCTGCCAGATGCAAAAAGTAAATGAGCAGAAGGAAACCCAAAACTCTTCAATTTCATTGTCACTTTATTTGTTACTTCTTTGGACAAGTGTGATAGCCAGGTGAACCACATTGTCCTTTCTTCTTCTCCTTGACTATATTTGTATCTTTGCATTTATTACTAGGTTTTGTCATGTTATCAGCTTCCAGGAATGGTACACCACATCAGATATTTCTGCATGAAGCTGTAAGTCTGGGACAAGTGAGTTTGGTTTCTTCCCTATAAGTTCAAAATGTCTTTGCTTGCTCCTAGGGTCCTCCATGGGCTACTGTTCTGGTTAAATTCATGAACTTGGTTCCGGAGTCTTAGCTCCATGAGGGAGATCAAGCTTCTTCCTTTGGGAGCTTGCTCCTGACCTGAATGACAAAGAAACCGAAGCAAGGGTAGGGTGACTCTGGGGAAGGTTTGCTCGCTGATGTACCTCATTAGAGGACTTCGCTGCCTTGCTACGAAGCCTTTTGGTTCTGCCAAGTTTCTTGATGAGAGCCACAGGAGCAACAATAGAAAAGTAGGTCAGGCGTAGATCTGGTAAATCTACTCAAAGGGCCAAGAGCACAGTTTGTGTAGAAGAAGAAGAAAAGAGAGAAAGGAAGGAAAGAAAGAGGAATATTTTAGGATGAAGAGGAGAGGAAAGCCAGAAGTTTAGGTGAGATTTCGTGTGTGAACCACGACGTCTAGCTGTACACCTGATTACAGGCTGCTTGCTTACGGTATCTGAAAAATTCTTCAGTTTCTTCAGCAGGACTTTCACTCGTGCTTCTGAATCTCTTCTTCTGCAACTGCTGTTAGCAGTAAGGCCAGCCTGCCTGCCTGCAGGGACTCTGACTACACCCTGGGCGAGCAACGTGCTGGCCTGCTGTATACATATTTCAAGCGTGTAGCTGCACCCCTACTGAGACCCAGGGAAAAGCAACAGCAGAATAACAAGAGCTTTTGCAAGATGGACGGATTCCTTTGAAATGGGGTAGGCATGGGATTTCTTTAAAGGGAAAAAAATCAATAGAAGGGTTTTTTGGATTGGGGAAAAGCACCATCCCCGGTGTTGTCTTTGGGAATGAACTTTCAAAACACATCTCAGTTTGGGTGATGCACACCGCTTATCCAGCACGTGCACAGCATACACCCTGACTTTTTATTCGGCTGAAATTTTTGTCATGCTGGCAAAATTTCTTACAAATAGCTGGTGTCATGAGTTTTTTTATATTTACGCCTGAAATCCTGGGAGGTTTCTGTAACACGTAGTTTAACTCCTGACACACTGAACTGTAATCTGATTTTAAGCAAAATCTGGCTGTGGCCCTCCCAGCATATCCATAATTCCAGCTAGCTTCCAGCAAATATTGTATACATCTACATTATATATGTATTTCTTCTGCATTGTATTAGAACCCTTGTTGGCTGTTAGGGTTTTTGCAGTTCATTTCTTTTTGAGAGCTTTTAACTTGTTTTTCACTTTTGTTTTCCTAGCAGTTCAAATACGAGTTTTGAGAAGCATGTGAGTGTGATACGCCATTTCAGCTGAAGTAAAAGCTCTTTAGCATACTCATTTACTCAGGGAAAGTGGGGCTGAGAGAAGAACAGGATTTGTTCTTACCAGCGTCATCCTTTCATGTGGAAATTTCCCCTTAAAAATGATTGTGCGTTTGGGACGGCTTCCCGTGGATCGGGCGCTTGCTGCGTTTGGGTGTGCAAGGCCCTCGGTCAGACTGAGCGCCGCGCTGCCTGCTGCTTTCCCCTGTCAGCAGTGAGTACATCAGTTGATAGGCGATGAACATTTTATAAAGGCCATTTAAACAGGACAGAACGATGTCTTGCATTTATCAAGGAGAGACTTTTTAATCTCTCTTCTGCAAATTCTCTCATTTTCCTTCTGAAGGTTGGAAACCTCAGCCAGGAAAGCACAGACAGGACGCTCTTCATTGTCGTCGTAACACAGACTTCTGAAGGAATGCTGTCAACTTGGACCACTACTTTTCTGCCTGAAATTTTTTGCCTCCTAGTGTTGCAAGGATGACGTGAAACTTAGAGATGAGTTTAGGGAGATATATTTCTGCTTGGTTTTCACTTTTGGTTCTTCCTTCTGACGGTGTTTTTCTCACTGCCTAGCCTCAAGGTTTCCCTATAGCCCATCACTGAGCTCCCTGTCCTTGCACAGTGAGGGCACAGGGCAGTTTTAAACATACAGATGCAGAACTCCGGGATGTGTGCAGGAGCCACAGGTGTACCACAGTAAAGCTGTTTTGAAACTAGGGTTGGGTTTTTGTTGGTGTTTTGTTTCTTTTTCTGAAAATCTTGGTGGTTTCTCTTTAGGCAATCCTCTGTTTATCTGGAAAATAGGTCTGATGTGGACAGGGTTAGTTCTTACCCACAGATTCCCTCCTCCTGCAGCTGCAGGCTGCAGAGTGACCTGGAGGCCTCTGTAAAGGCACAGATATACCAGGGAAGGAGCAGGGAAGTCGTACGTTGCGGAGTAAGTAGCCCACAGGGAGTGGTAGTGATGAATAGGAGCTATTAATATTTTGGGCAGTGACCACAAAAGTCCACCACAGAGCGGCCTGGGACCACTGACTGTGCTTGTTTCTGCACTGGGAGAGTCCCCAGGGAGCAGCACACCGTGAGTGGCCTCACACAGTTGGCAGGACCGACCAGCTTTGTGAAAATCTCCCTGCATATTCTCGCTACTACGAGCATCAAAATGCACATTTACTATTCTGACAAAATGTTCTCTGCTCAGGTGGAAGTTTGAAGCACGGAATTACTTTGCTTGGCCTTCGTCTGGACTTCACAGAATGTTAGGGGTTGGAAGGGACCTCTGGGGATCACCCAGTCCAACCCCCCTGCCGAAGCAGGGTCACCCAGAGCAGGCTGCACAGGACCGTGTCCAGGCGGGTCTTGAATATCTCCAGAGAGGGAGACTCCACAACCTCCCTGGGCAGCCTGGTCCAGGGCTCCATCACCCTCAGAGTGAAGAAGTTCTTCCTCCTGTTCAGCTGGAGCTTCCTCTGCTTCAGTTTGTGCCCGTTGCCCCTTGTCCTGTCGCTGGGCACCACTGAAAAGAGTCTGGCCCCATCCTCCTGACACCCACCCTGCAGATATTTACAGGCATTTATAAGGTCCCCTCTCAGCCTTCTCTTCTCCAGGCTGAACAAGCCCAGTTCCCTCAGCCTCTCCTCATAGGAGAGATGCTCCAGTCCCCTCATCATCCTCGTAGCCCTCCGCTGGACTCTCTCCATTAGCTCCTCATCTTTCTTGAACTGGGGAGCCCAGAACTGTACACAGTAGCCCAGAACTGGATGCAGTGGAACTGGACTTGTAGCATGGTCACGAAGCTGTTGCAGGCTCTTTCCAGATCCCTGGAGGTATCTGACCCACCTGCCAGGTGCCTTTTGTTTCTGTTGGCATGCCCTTGGTGTTGAGCTGTTTACGTGTTGTTGTCTGGTCCGCTCTCAGCATTCCCCCGGGCAGTGCTGGTACCCGAGTTGGTAACAGCCGTCACTGCCGGAGGATCTGGCCCATCAGGCGTTGCAATGGCCAGGCAAAAAAATTCCCGTAAATCAAATGCAGTATGTAATCTTCAGTTTGCAATGAAGGATTTGATTAATGTATCTCTTGGCACTTTAAGCTTGATTTTTGCATGCTTTTCAAATCAAAGGTGACACTTTCTGAGCTACATCAGACTCTTTCCCGTTTTTGTCACACCATCTTTCAGTGGCTAGCATTTCCCAAGTGTTTTCTAAGGGAGCTTTATAATCTTTTGAGTATAAGTATATAATAATTGATGCACTTTTACATAATTTGTTAGTTGATGTGTACATAAACTTAAAGGTCCTTATGAGTTACAAGATTGTCTTCAGTAAGGAATTATGTGCCTTACCGAATAGGTCTTCTTTCTCAGGGAGCTCAATAGAGGTTTCTAGGTAAAACAAACCCAGGAAGTCCCTTATCTTTCTCCCTCCCTTTCAGAATTATTATTATGCATAATTTTTAGGTCATTTTCAATAAAAAATCATGTGGCAGGCCAGTGAGGAGCTAAGATTTAGATAAAGCAGAACTGATGAACGAGTTACTATTTTGGAGATAGGCACAGAAATATGTGGAACGCTGTGAAGCAGTTGTTACGGTCTTTTAACCCCTCTGAGCTGGGAGTTAGTTGGGCAGGGGGAGAAAAGGAGTCTATTTTTTTATCCCCCTAAGTCAGATGATGCATGTATATGGATTGCTTACTGATATGACTCAACTGAATGAGCAGAATAACAACGATCTTACTGTGTTCTCACAGGAGTATCTCTCAAAGATTTCCTATATACCTGAATTTTGTCCCCCATCCCATTGCTCTGTCTTTTAATTAAATTTTGCCCTGGATTGATTACACCTAGATTTTCCAGTGAGGCTGTAGAAGTGAATTTACTTTTATTCTCCTATCTGTAAATCTTGTTGTTTAAATCTTTTCTCTCTCTATCTTTTTTTTTTAATGAGATTTGCTGATTGCAATTTGATTACCTGTTCAGTTTTTTACAAATTATGTTACTCTAATTGAAGCCTAGAAATAGAAATCCAATAAATGGCTCTAAGTTAACCTCAGAAATGTTTGATTTCATATTATTCTATTCTGCTCATCTCAAGATTCAGTGTCATAGTAGATGATACTTTTTAAGCCTCTGTAGATAATACTAAATTAAAAAAAAAAACAAAGCAGAATACTTGCATTTATTCAGTAGCTCTCCTTAGAGACTGCAATTGCAGACAGATGCTGAGTCGGTTGTCATTTTCTAAATAAGAAAACTGTTACCTTGGTGGAAACCAGGACTTTTAAAGTCAGATTTTCAAAAAACCTCCTAAGGACTTTACAGGCATGAGTCCCATTCAAAGGCAGCCACCAGCCAGAGATTCCTCTTATATAGGAGGGGGGACACTATCAGAGGGAAAGGCAAATTCACTGTGTATGTCTCTGAGGGAATTTTGCCTGTGGGCAAATCTGGCAATCTGTGGCAGAAACGCGATATTCTTCAGCGCTTCAAGCTGTCCCAGATTCTCACTTCAGCACTGGGTTGTGCATAAACACTTGTCTGGCTGGAGAGGCTTTTCTTCGCGGCGTGCTTTTCCGACGCAGCGGTCGCAGCAGCGCTGTCCCCAGCAGCGTGCGTCCCACGCGTTTCGCACAGCGGCGTTTCCGTATTAACAGAATCATAGAATCACAGAATCACAGAATAGTAGGGGTTGGAAGGGACCTCTGTGGGTCATCTAGTCCATCCCTCCTGCCAAAGCAGGGTCACCTACAGCAGGCTGCACAGGACCTTGTCCAGGCGGGTCTTGAATATCTCCAGAGAAGGAGACTCCACAACCTCCCTGGGCAGCCTGGTCCAGAGCTCCATCACCCTCAGAGGGAAGAAGTTCTTCCTCATGTTCAGACGGAACTTCCTCTGCTTCAGTTTGTGCCCATTGCCCCTTGTCCTGTCACTGGGCACCACTGAAAAGAGCTTGGCCCCATCCTCCTGACACCCACCCTTAAGATATTTATAAGCATTTATTAGGTCCCCTCGCAGCCTTCTCTTCTCCAGGCTGAACAAGCCCAGCTCCCTCAGCCTCTCCTTGTAGGGGAGATGTTCCAGTCCCCTCATCATCCTTGTAGCCCTCCGCTGGACTCTCTCCAGTAGCTCCTCATCTCTTGAACTGAGTAGCCCAGAACTGGACACAGTACTCCAGATGGGGCCTCACCAGGGCAGCGTAGAGGGGAAGGAGAACCTCCCTCGTCCTGCTGGCCACACTCTTCTTGATGCACCCCAGGATTCCATTGGCTTTCTTGGCAGCCAGGGCACACTGCTGGCTCATGGTCAACCTGTCGTCCACCAGGACACCCAGGTCCCTCTCCACAGAGCTGCACTCCATCAGGTCCGTCCCAAGCCTGTACTGGTGCATGAGGTTGTTCCTCCCCAGGTACAGGACCCTGCATTTGCCTTTGTTGAACCTCATCAGGTTCACAGAATGGTCGGGGTTGGAAGGGACCTCTGTGGGCCATCTAGTCCAACCCTCCTGCCGAAGCAGGGTCACCTACACCAGGCTGCACAGGACCATGTCCAGGCGGGTCTTGAACCATGTGCTGTGGGATGCCGTGGAGCTGCTGCTCTCCTGCTGTTCGCCTTTTGGTCCCACGCTCCTCCGTCTTCTGATGTATGGCACAGAAACCGTGCACTTCGCTGCAGCTTAACTGAATTACTCCTGTGTCACCCGGACCCTGTAATGCTGTAAAGGCTGGTTAACATATATATGAAAGCCATGGCTCACCACTGCGCTTTCTGTGACACATGCTCTTGTCAAGGGCTTCCATCACACAAAACCATTCAAAAGTCGTGACCGCTACTGAAAAGATACAGAAACAGGACTAACAAGTAAAGAAATCAAGAAGCGGCCACCCTTGGGTTTCAGATGGGGAGGGGAATCTCTTGATTTAGTCGCTTTATTTTCTATGCCCCCCTCAGCGCGTGGTGCTAAAGCAGTTAGTGCCTCACTGGCTTCACGCTGAAGGCCTCTTGCTGCCAAACCCCTGCGATCAGTAGCTGATCCTTTGGCTGGGAAGTTGAAAAGAGGGCACGGGCGATGCTGAAACGGCGTCAGCACCTTCTCCGAATGCCACGAAGCTGCAGGAGGGGCACCCAGCGGTGCCGGAGGGTATGCAGTAAGCTGTAGGGTGCATGTTTGTCCTGTGCGTGGTCAACAGCTGTGTACAGGGGGTCTCTGTGGAAAGCATCATGTCCCCCAGGATGGGATCGCTACCTGTTGTGAGAATGCGAAGATGACGACAGTGCTAAAGCACACCGAAGGCCAATTTGCCGTATGTTGCTCGTATTGTTCGCTCCAGCGATTATTATAATCCGTTTGCCTGTAAATGTGCTATCTGTTGTTATATCGTTAACCTTAACTACGTCAGCGTGCTCCCCATATGCGGTTCCATTACACGCCTTCACGGGGTAAGGGCGCGGGACGCGTCTCGTACGGGGAAGAGTGTTCGCAGCCCAAGCTTTGCTGATGCCTGAGGAGAACATCGAGTCCTACGGACGGAGCCCGGCTGCGGAAGGCGCTTGCTGCTCTGCAAAGGGAAGCGGGGAGCCATTTAATCTGCCCTGCCTGGCCAGTGCAGTGGGGGGAGGATGTTCTGCCAGAGGTGTGAGTCCTGGTAAAAGCCCACGTTCCCGGGGAGCGGTGGGGTGTCCGCAGGGCAGTTGGGGCAGAGCAGCCGCAGCACCGCACACCACTGCTTTCCCCCTTTCTTCAGCAGCGTTTCTCCCAGTTGGTACCTGCGGAAGAGAGAGAGGGGACCAAGCACGTTTTCAAGGGTTTGTGCTTTTCAGAGTGCTGTGGATGCAAAGAGGTTGTTCTGAGGCTGTTAGCCGCTTACACGTATAATACAGAAATAAAATAACACAGGCGAGCAGCCTCAGACTGTTCTCCTCTGCACAGAGGTCTGCTTACAGGACTCGGATGTATATAGGGAGTCTTTACAATCAGCTAAAATGTAACACGAAATATGATTTGTAAACAAGCTGTTTTCCTCTCCCAGCTCGCAATACAGCAGTGAAGCAGGCTTTTTTTTTTTTAATGAGTAAGGAAAAGCTTAATACTGGTTCTCTTACCTCCACATAAAATGGGTTGGTCGTTTCTAGTGGGATTATCATAAAGAATATTTCTGTGTAAAGTTGGCTATTATTTCCTCTATCCAAGATGTCTAAATAGATTTAATAATACCTACTTATCTAAAGGGCTGGGGAACACTGGCCCTTTAAACAAAAGCTGCATGATGTTGAGGGATTTGAGACATTACTGAGCAGATGTCTTTGGCTAACAGTGTAAGAAAAGGGACTGAATTGCTATCTGAAGTGCACCAAGGCTGCTTTGCTCCCAGTGCCCAGCTCATGCTGCAGAAAATAGCGTCCTTTCGTCAGCCGTGCTCCGGCAGCCTCCGTTGAGCTGCAGAGTCTCGCCTTGCACCTCCAGCTTGGGACTCATCTGCAAGCACCTGTGGGGGGGTGACGGGGGTTTACACCTCTTGCACTTACACTGTTGGCAGTACGGGTAGTAGCCATCGGGTATTTTGGGCCTTCCTTTATGCCTCTGTGACCTTTCTTTCTTACAGCACCGATGCAGAGCTGGGAGAAGGTGTCTCAGCCTAGCTCTCCGCTTCCTGCATTTTGGAGAGTGCCTGGTCTCGCAGTGGGTGTCTGGACAATGCAGCTCAGAGGAGGATGCCCAGCTTCGTTCACGCAACATGCTGTTGGCCCGGGTGGTTAGTGGTAACTGATGTAGTAGTCACTGGTGGTCAGTAACTGATCTAGTAGTCACTGGTGGTCATTCTGGACAGAAACATCCAGGTACTGTGAGGATGGACTGCCAGCAGACCTCTGGGCATGAAGCTGCCCAGTTTCCTACTTTCACCTCTGCCTCTAGGATGTTAATGATTTTTCTTGGAGCATCGACAAAATATTTCTGATATATGGGAGATATATTTGACTTCCTAAAAGGGGTCGCAATAGGTCACCCATTCTACATGGTCTTTGTTGAGAATCACTAGTCAAAAGCTGACTTGAGTCACAGCTTTTGGGAGATGGATGCTGGCTTTGGACGAGTGTCAGAAGCCCAAAGAGCAACAAACTCAGTCTGTGGTGGGGATTTCTTCTAGATCCACTTCGTGTCTGATGTGCTCTGGTGTCGTTCTAGCAATAGGACGAGAGGCAATGGCCTCAAAGTGCATCAGGGGAGGTTTAGATTGGACATTAAGGAAAATGTCTTTACTGCAAGAGTGGTCAGGCATTGAACCAGGCTGCCCAGGGTGATGGTGGAGTCCCCATCCCTGGAGGGTTTCAAAAAACGTGTAGATGTGGCACTACAGGACATGGTTTAACAGGCATGGTGGTGTTGGGGTGACTGTTTGACTTGACGATCTTAGAGGTCTTTTCCAACCTATGATTCTATGATTCTATGATTGTGTTTGCTGCGTCTGAGCTGCTCCTGTCCCAGCCGTCCACCCCATTCCTTTGTCGAGTTTATCACTGGCAAATAGGTGGTGGTGGAGTAAAAAAAGAGACATGTAACCATGTCAGGTGCTAGTGTTGATGTTTCAGTGCAAGCTGCCCTTTGCTGCTGGTTTACTGTGTGGCAGTAAACTGGGTTTACTGGGTAGCTGTCCAGGCGCTCATCTGCCCACCACTACTGGCTGGGGTGAGGAGGAGTATGGCAGAGGACAGGGCTGAGGCAGTTTGCCCTGGCTTGGGGAAGACTCTGTCCTCCAGCCCAGACCTTGGCATTAGTCTCAGCACGGTTTCTGTCTATCAGCACACGCTCTTCTATCCAAATACACGTGTGGAAATAAACGAAGAAATTTTAATTGGCCTTTCAGCAGGCCAGTCACTTAGCATTATCATCAGGCAGTTGACCATGGGCACGTTTGCCAGTGACCTGAAGGAGGGCATAGTCCCCTTTCTTTCCCGCTCTCGTTCAGCCTCCTGCAGATCAGATGGATGCTGCCGCCTTCGTGCCCAGGTGCTGCGGGGTCTGGGTGATGCAGCTGGGTGCAGGAGGACTGACAGACCTGGGCGAGGCGGCTCATCCCCCTCTGCTCAAATCCTGCCTGATGAGCACTGCTCTTAACCCCGTGTTGTTTCTTTTATCATCAGCAGCAAAGGGATTATTGGTGAGATTCTCAAGGCTGACTAGAAGACTGAGCTCTATAGCTGCCATTGAAATTAATGACACTTGCACAGCTAAACCCGCCAGCTGGCTTTGGGAACGCCAGCTTCTCCCTGTCTGCGCTTGTTTACCAGAGAGCATTGCTGCAAGAAGTTAAAAAGTAGCAGAGGATGTAGTAGTATTCAGTTGCTGTAGAAGCTAGAAAGAATTAGATGTTCTTTTTCTGCCAGATCCCCAGCTGCTGTAAACTGGCTGCTCCCTGACAAAGTCAATAGAGCTATACCAGTTTGCTCCAGCTCAGGATTTGGATCTTTCAGGCTGTATCAGAGTATCTGCCATTTCCCTTTGCAGGCAGGTGAAACTCTAATGAATATGGAACAAGATCTTGCAGTCAAGAGAAATTTAATAAATAAAAATATATTAACAAAAATCAATGCAGGGCCTTGCTCCTGTCAGCATTTTGTTCTGTTTTCTCCCCCCCGCCCCACTCCTTCTTTGTTCACTGTGATTGCATCTGCATCGCTATGGTAACTAATGAATGATTATTTAATTTACCAATCTCTGGATCCGGCAGTTTAGTGTTTAAAATATTCCGGCACTGTCTGTCATACACATATGCACAAACACATACACTCTGTCCCACGGGAAATACTATAGGTGCTTGATATTCTTATTTTAAGCAGAATCTGTTTACCTGTCTCTTCGAATGGGACGTGAGCGCTTTATCTGCTGTGACGATGGCCGCAAGCTGAACAGTGTGTACAGATAAACGTAGCTGTGTTCTGCCACGTTTACTGTCAGCGCGTGTCAGCTGCCAGCCAGCACACCTGGAGTGAAGGCAGCGCCATTTACATCCCAGAGGATTTCTGCCCAACTCCCGGGTCTTAGGAGTTACGGCGTGTTCACAGGAAGTGTTCAGAAGAAAAACAGTATTTTGTGTTTGTAAGAGCTAGTCTAAAACTTACGCTGAAGGAGTGAAAGGGGAAGAACAACTGTCACTGGCTTTTCAAAGGAGCGGTGGGCCTTCAGCCACGTGAAGTCTTCAAGAAAAGGAGAAGTAATTGCAGGAGGAGCACTAGGGCGGCTGCATGCTCTTCCCTGGGGCTGATGTAGGTGGGGACTGGCTGGAAAAGGTAGATCAGTAACTACTTTCATGTTTTCTCTGAACTCTCTACCTGTTTCAGTGCTTTGATGAGCTGGAGATTTTCAGGAGATCCCTAGACAGGTACTCAGGTACATTTTTGCTTGGAGGGGGCTCGGTTTTATTCTATCCCAAAGAATTGTGCAGCCAACTTTAATCTGCAAAGGGAATATATTCTCAGTAGAATAAACTTCTGCTGCAGGTGAGGCGGGTAGTTTTAATAAAGTTGCTAGTTTTACTTTTTTTTTCTGGGGCTGCTTGAGGAAATAGGGGTGAAAGAGTGGAGGGATGAGAGTGACAATATACATCCAGGCATGATGTGCTCTGATGCCTGCTGAGAGGCTGCGAGAGAAGTGACATGTTTCCCTCCTGGAGCTGGTGGGACCTGAGACCGAGCCGTCTCAGAGGCACCTTGGTCAGGGTTTGGGGAGGAAGGTTTGCCTGGGCTTGAGGAGAAGGAGGAGATTGCAGGTACTCTGGGAAAAGCTGTGAGAAGTTTAATGCTACCTGGTCCTCCAGCTCTGCTCACGTGGGACAACACAGCAAATTGGACCATGCAAATAACCTGTTGCCCATGGGCTCCGCGAAGTAGCCTGGTTCTTTTGCCCATCCTTTGAGCCATCCTGGGATGCTGAAAGGTAAAAATTCCAGGCTGCAGGCAGTTGTTCCTGCCTCACATAGCTGGGATGTGCACAGACATATATACACACACTGGATTTGTAACAACACAACTCAGAAACAGCCGTGTTGCGTAGGTGAGGCTGGTATCTCCTGGGTACACTCCACGTCGCCCAAACCCTGACCCCAAGAGTGGCTTTTAGACGTGGTGGCTACGCTTCATTGCGGTTTTGTATCTGAAACAGCAGGACCAAGAACTCCTAAATCATGTCCTGTTGTTGATATATAAGTGTGCAGTGGTCCAGGCAGGTAGCTTTATTGCTGGTTACATGAAACAATAACTGGTTGTGTGATGGCCCCCGGTTAACCCGTGGTAAGGTGAAAGCAGGGGCACTACACTAGAATGAACTGTTATAGCCCAGGGTTGATTTAAGGCTACAATGAGACCTAGATCCACCCAAACTGCGAAACTGTGTGGTCCCCCTGCAACAAATGTTTCATTTCATTGCCATATCCAAAGCAGGCTGCTTTAAAAAAAGTCTCATTCCTGAATTCTGATTCCCCCTGAGCGTGAAGAAGCAGAGCCCTGCTAAATGAAGAGACAGAGTACAAACCGTGCAACTTCTCGGCTCGTGCAGCTCTCTCCCTCTAAGTCCACGTTAAACCTGGATTTCTGCTCCCAAACTCCAAGGAGCTTCATTTAATCTGGGCTTGCTGTAGAAGCCCGTGCAGTTCAGGACGTGTCCATTATGTGCTGCACTGCATCTCACTGGGAAGCTATTGAGTGTCCTCCTGCAAAATTACAGGGATCAGTCATCTCTAACAGCTGGGTGAGAGATGATTTTCTAGTTGCACACAACTTTGAGGTTTAAAAAAACAACAACAACCCCTTTTCTGTTCCGTATAGGGCTGAAACCAATTTCCTTCTGTTTTTCTGGGGAAAAAAATGCAGAAAGAAAGATCCTCACTTAGCATAGCCAACAGTTCATTAATCAACTCACATCAGGTGAAAAAGATTCAACGTTGCTGGCCTCCGGGAAAGTGCTCTGGCCACAGAAATATCAGGGATCTGCTTCGCAATCTTCCGTTTGTTAATGCAACACGGAGCAGTGCCAACCTGGGGAAGTGAGAGGCTGACTTTGGTAGGTAGTTAATAGCTTGGTGATTTATGGTACCTGCCTACTACACACGGGTCCTAAGTTCAGGTCTGTGAGAGCCCAGGACTTCAGGCTACTGTTGATTCTAAGCCTCTCTCGGGTTTTGACCGTAAATGACACCCTAGAGATGAAAAATCTTTCCTGACAAAAGTTCTGGCAATGCTGCTATGTTTCCCTGCAAAACACTTGTTTCAGTCACTTGCTGCTTTCTGATAAAAAAAACATTTCACTGAAGGACTTCATGAACTATCTCTAAGCGTGTGGCAGCATTGGATCTTTCAAAGAGCTCAGAAAAAATTAAATCAATTTTACTGTATTGTGGATTGCAGAGTCTTTCAGTAGGTTTTCCAAGACCTTTTTTTTTCGGGGTGGTCCATTTTATATGGCTTGGTAGTATCTGATATGGTACTTGGCTCTTCACAGGACTTTGGGACACAAGACCATGGTGCATTGTGTAGTAAAAATAAAGAGAATTTTCAAAGCATGAAAAACTTACGCTTCCATGTGGATGTAAAATGAGAGGAAATAGCTATTTTCTCCCATTTTTAATAGAGCAAATGAAGAGAAATTCATTAGAGTACTTGATGTCATGGAGGGGCTTGGGGCTGGCTGATGACAAAGGATAATTTTGGTGGCTTTACGGGCTCCAAGTGAGCAGATTAAAAATTGCATCAGCTGTAAAAGCAGAGAGGCTGTTGTAGTGCCTGTGGTGACCTCCGGCCTAGTGCAGACCTGGGATTCCCCTGCTGACCTGGTCAGGAGATGGGAAGGTGGCCTGCTTTGCTTCTTGCTGATGGATACCTTCTGAAAAGCGTCACTCTTCTTACTCCTAAGCAAGCTGCCCTGCTCGTTTTCTCGCCCGAGGACTCTCCCCCGCCTTCAGAAGAGCCCTGCTCAGAGGGCTCCTGTGTGGGATTTCTCAGCTCTTAAACAAATGAGAAAGGCTGATGAATCTTTAACAAATCCTTCCCTTCAACTGTTTGTCAGACCAAGGAGATAAATAACACTGGCAGTCCCACCCCAAGTGCTTTTGCTCGAGACAAGTCCTATCTCAGCTACTAACAGAGAAGCGGAATTTTTGGTTTTGCCCAAGAGACCCAATTAACTCCTGCGTGGCTGCTGGCTGCAGCCCGTCCTCTGGGATGTGGGTTCCTGACTGCAGCAGGTGGCCGCAGAGCTGACCAAGGGCTAGAAGACAACACTTGAGCCTTAATTTATAAAGAAGCCTAGCAAGAAGAAGACGAAAGTGTAAAGATAATTTAATCGTTTTGTCTGCTTGTGGATAGAATCATGGAATCACAGAATGGTTTGGGTTGGTAGGGACCTTAAAGCTCATCTGGTTCCAACGCCCCTGCCATGAGCAGGGACATCTTCCACCAGCCCAGGTTGTTCAGAGCTCCATCCAGCCTGGCCTTGAACACTGCCAGGGAGGGGGCAGCCACAGCTTCTCTGGGCAACCTGGGCCAGGGCCTCACCACCCTCATGGTGAAGAAACTGTACCAATGGGGGGAAAATCAGTTTGGGTGGGATAGTGAGGATGCTGTAGGCAGAGTGAATCAAGGAGCAAGAAAGCGCCATCTTGGCAGTACTGCTGTAAGTGCTGACCAGAAGGATATTTCAAAGGGACCATCTGCTCCGTGCATGTGGTAGGTTCAAGGGGAGAGGGTTTCCTCCCCCCATCCGCTGCGACGGTCTCTGTGCTGAGCAGCAGCAACGCGGCGCAGAGACGGCACGGTGCCTCAGCCCGGCGTATGGGAGATAGGCACTTGGCTGGTGGCAGCAGACGCTCTGTTGCTCCATACTGGTTGTGCTTCTGGTGGCTCTGGAGCTAGCCCAGGCAGCTCTGCTCCACACCTCCATGCTACATTTTCTTGTAGCTGAAGGAAAATCCTCAGGGGCTGCAGCTTGCGTTGCTCAGGGGGATTGCCTGCATGTGTGCATGGGTGTGTGACTATTGTGTGTACCTGTTTTGTGCCTTGACATCAGGCCTGGGGTGTTGTTTCCGTGCTATTGGTTTCTCCCTGGGTTTGAGAAAAAGTGAGCTCACTAGCTTACATATTTTTATCTTCACTTAAATATCCTTAAAATAAATCCTTTGCTCCACAATCTTGACTTAAAACTCCAATGTTCAGGACTAGAGTCAGCATTTTTAGTTAGTTTTCTACTTAGGAAGCACTGATAAAACATGAGCAAGGGCATACGGGTCCTTCTACTCTCACAGTACCAGAGAGCGAGGCTTTGTTTGCGAGCTTCTGAAGTAGCCAGGGACACCAGAGAGATGAGTAGACTTTAATGTTGTTCCTCTCAAGTGTCACCTTGGGGTGACTTCTTCCTTACAAAACTGCTTGGGGTTCTCTCCAGCTAAGATCACTCCAAGACAACGCTTTTGATCAGGCACGACAGTGAAGTGCATCCACCGAGGCGTAGCATTGTGTGTGCTGCACAACAGATAGCGGTCGGATGCTGGGACGGTCCCCAGCACATCACCGCGGGCTGTCGCACAGCACCGCCGGCTCTCCCACGGGCATCCCCCGGCAGCCGGGACCTGCTGGTGGCCTCCCCCAGTGCCAGCTGCCAAACCGGGCTGCGAGCTCCAAAGGCAAAAAGAGCAGTGCTCCGAAACGCTGCTTAGGTTTGGTCTGTCTGTTGGACTTTCATTTATTTCTTAACACTTCAGCAAGGAACAGCTTTGCTTTGCTTTTCCCCGCCCATTGCTGGCTGTGTGTTATTGCCTGGCGTGAACATTTGCAGTACTCTTGCCTTCTTTTTGCCAAGTACGGTGACAGGGGAAGGGGGAACAGACTCAGGCTGGTGGCAGTCTCCCTGTGCCTCTGATTCTTTGCAGAATGGGGGAACGTTGCTTCCTTTTTTCGCCGCCTTTTGCCACATCGTGTTGAACTACCACTCTATGCTGAGAAAAAATAGACCCATCGTAATTTTCCCCTTTGCCACCGGTGGGTTGTAATACTGCAGTGTGAAAGCCCAAATCCGTTTCCAAGCTGATGGGAAAAAGGAATTTTCTGGCAATCCGGGACGGTGTTACTGAACACAAATAAGGGTCAATGTACAGTTTAAACAGTATATTGAAGCAGGAGGTTCTGTCTGAACATTACGGAACACTTTTTTACTGTGAGGGTAACCGAGCACTGTCACAGGTTGTCCAGGGAGGTTGTGGAGTCTCCATCCTTGGAGATATTCAAAAGCCTGGGCTGGTCCTGGGCAAGCAGCTCTACATAGTCCGGCTTGAGCAGAGGGCTTGGATAGCCTTAACCGTCCATGATTCTGTGATTATGGTCTTCAGGCTGCTACAGCCAGAGTTCGGTGAGGTCATAAGGGAGGTAAAGTTTGTGAGTAGAGTAGTTTTATTTTTTAATACACCAATAATATTGCTATATTTTTATAATTATGGTAGCTGTTTTAATAAAAGATACCGACTTTGTCCACAGTTTGGGGCAGGAGCTTGATATAAACACGTGCACAATACAGATCCTGCTAGCCCTCAGAATTAAGGAGGAAGATACCTAATTCCGTTATCACTTAGGAACATGAGCCGTGACCAGCACATGTGCACCCAGACCTGGGTGGCCTCTCCCTGATACCAATGGCTTTTTCCAACGGAAAGCTCTCCACATTTGGATGTGGAAATGGGAAGTCCTCAGCAAACAGAGAAAAAAGGGATGTTCATTGCCAGTTGGAGTCAGCTTATCAGACAGTGGCTTCCAGTTAATACAGTCCCTTATGCTGAGATAGAAACAGTTTGAAACAGTAGGGAAATTTTTAGTGGAATTGTTGGATAAGGCTTTTTGAATCAGCCACATAGATCCCCACAACACAGATCTGCCAGAAAGTTGAACAATATGGGTTACAAGCATGGAGAACTTGCAAGATCTAAGCAAATGGCACGCTCCATCATCAGCTACTGCATACGTAGGAAAGCTGGGGCTACACTGCAACGTCGAGATGAGTGCTGCTGGGAATTGCCTAACCTACAGCCGGTCACTGGAGTCTCGGCTGCCGCAGCCTGGCCGTTTAGTCCCATACCTAACTAAGGTATTTCTGACATGTTTCCACAATGTTTAAATAGCACGTCCTCTCAAATATGACCAGTTTGCCAGAAACTGATGCCCCGCTCCAGGTAAAGCTGTGACTTGGTGCCAAAAAAGATTGCCTTGAGGGAAATGTACCCGGAGATGCAGAGGTGCAGAAGGCAGGAAAAAAAAAAAGAAAAGGAAAAGGTAGAGAGTCCATTTCATGGCTTGCAGATTGACTTCTTTAATGACATTTTCATTAACAGTGCTTGCTGCTAAATGCCATGGGTTTCTCCCTTTAGAGCTGTCTGCATTAATAATAAGTGACTCCACTGGGAAGTGATTTACATAAAACGTGCTTCTCTCGTTACAGATGGCAGCTCTGTGCTGGGCCAAAGAGAGCAGGAGAAGGAGGCTAAGTGCACTCTGTAAATGAAGGGCAGTTTCCTATGCTGGGCCATGAGCACCCATCAGAAATCTCCCTTCCCTCCCCCGCCACCCTGCCCCAAAACTTTTCCCAGCTCAGAGTCCATACGGCATCGAGGTGAAGGTCTTTACAGAGGTCTGGCGCAGAGTGTTGTGGTGGAAAGGCCGGGACCAGCTGATGCAGAGAAGGGGACCAACCCTGCAGAGAAGCTGTGGAGAGGAGGAAACTCAGCTTCCCCCGAAGGGCCTTTTCTGCACTGCTTGTATCGCTTTCGCAGTGCAAAGCGGCTGAGGCCTCTGATCACAGCCTTCTGCATTTCTCTGGCATAAGTGTCATAGAAATAGGTTCATATTTTGTGATCTGTCAAGTTCCAGACAGACATCAAAGAGAAAACACGACTACTACAAAACAGAAAATGAAATGTCACTTTTTTTCCAACTTCATAAAAAAATATTTATTTAATGTCTTCCTAAATATGACAGGGACTTTACATTATGGCTTTTTCTCGAAGTTGGATACAAGGCAGCCTGGACCGTTTGTTGCTAAGTCATCCCCTGAGTGTTTTTTTGTTAAGATGAAATGGTTTATGTTGACTTATGAATAAAGAGATGTACAGCTTCTTCCCACAATGCTGCCATAAATTGATAGGAAACATCCTGCTGACACTGCTCTCAAAGTGGATTCCAGTTAAAGCAGATACCAAGTGAGATCTCAGTTAAGTTGAGCTTTCTAAGCATTAGTGATCTAAGCTGTCCAGTGCATGCTCTCCTAGAGCGAAACAGTGACCTCTGAAATGGCGCAGCTCTCTTGTCTAAGCCACTTATTTTAAGCTGAGATATTGTTTTCTGAGGGTTTGTATCCCTCTCCATTGACTATGGAGAAAGATGCGGGTGACTTAGCTTAGATCTGAAGAATTTCAAAAGCTATCTTGGTAGTGCATGGGAATTTTTTAAGAGATGACAGAGTAGTTTGGAAATGGAAGTAAAGCTGCCATGAGTTTAGTTTCATTTTGTGTTTTCATTTATATATACAAATAAAAAATCTACACTTAGCACATTTTAAAGTGAAACAAAGGTAAGATTGTCCAGAAAGAGTCCTTGAAAAGGCAAAAAGAATCATCTCCTGCCTGTGGTGGACACTTACGCTATTGAAATTATGTTGCAGATGTAGCTGTGGACTTGGATTTCTGAAAAATAACCTCTCAGACCACTGGGAAGTTACTTATCAGAAAATAAGGTATCCTTTGTACATAATTAAGTAAACCCTTACTGATTCTCACATCTCCATGGAAATAGATTTGTTATTCAGCTCATTAGAAATAAACATTTTGCTTGTACTTCCAACAGGAGGACTAGCCTGACGATGCCGTTAAGAATCGGAGAAGAAATCCAAGACTTCAGCAGGTGAGCGCTTTTACTTCATGAACCCTTGTCAATTTGATAGTTAGAGATTAAAAAAGACTGTGGATGAAAACTTACACTGGCACCTGGATTCATATTGCAGAAAGTGCCAGTAAACCTTCAGTTCATGCTTTTTAATCGATAGATTTGACATCGGAGTAGTAAGGAGGGCAGTCTTGTGTTCTCAGTCATGTCTTCATGCAGACCAAAGTGATTTGTCCACATTGGTTTATTTGCTGAGTTCAGGCTTGTACTTGTGCACTCAAACTATCCTCTCAGCAGAATTAATTATAAAAGCTGCAAAATAGATTGGTGTCCATTCTGCCTTCTTTTGCTTTACCTAATTTCTACATCGGCTAAAAGCACCAAAAATCTAAAAATTGAAGTGTCCCTGGTTTTCGTAGGGGATTGTGCAGATCAACATTTCTGGGAAGCTGTCTGAAATGTAACTGCAAGCTTTTGATTCTTTAAATAGCCTTGCTGAAATGTTAGCAGCTCTTCTGTACCATATCCGTAACAAAGCGGGAAGATTAGAAGCGAGGTTTGGCTTCAGCAAATCGTATTGTTGTCTTTTAAATTAGTTCTGCTGTGGGCATGGTGCCCGCAGTTTGCTTAATCTGTTAAACCTTTTTTTGGTAAATTAATATTTTGGACAATGATGAATATAAATAATTTACATCTACAGCTTTCATGTTGTATGTGTGCTGAGCTGGATTTGCAAAGGCATCTAGCCAGGTTCTAGTTCCTGGCTTTATTAGGTTATGAAACAGAATCTAGCCAGAAGATATAATGTCCTTAAGCTGTAACATCAGCAGCGGCAGACAGACCTTAATGCTGCTGGACCTAATGGAATTAGATTTCATGTATGCTTAATGAATGCAAATGTCACTTAATTTTTACAGCTTGAGTTGTAATACATTGCATGTGACACATCTGCTCCTGAAAAAAATATTCAAATGTGTGATTCTTACACCCAGTGTCCAATTTCAGCACTGTAAAATGTATTCTCTTAGGGAAGAGGGGCTGGAGAAACATGCCAGCAATATTACTGCATAATTTAAAGCAGCCACTAAAGAGAAATGTTAAAATATGCACTAAGCAATTACAAGTGTTGTATATGTTTTTATTCTCCTTTGCTGCTGTTCAACAAGGAATAGTAAAGAGATTTAGAGCAAGTGGCAACCATAGCAACAAGGAATTTTCAGTTCGACTGGTGCTGTGTAACTTCTGGCAGCGGAACACATTTCAGGATACTTTGTCAAGCGTTGATTCTTCCAAAAGATCCGTGCAGTGCTTGCAGTTCTGCCCCTCAGGCGCTGCTGCCGTAGAGATACGTGGGAGCCAGTTTCAGTGCAAGCCCAAGCAGAAGCAGTTACAACTGGGTTACACCAGGGCTGGTCAAGGTCCTTGTTCAGCAACAGTCCCTCAGGTTTGTTCATTATCAGAGATAATAAATCCCATTCTGCTCTCTATGAGTGAGAAGGGAAGTAGATGTGGTGTGGAAGAAGCTTTTTATCCCTTACCAGTCCCCTGCTCCATCCTGCTACGGCTGTGAGAAGCCCCAAGCAGAGCCTTGCTCCTCTGACCCAGTCACACCAACTACCCTCCTCTGGCAGGTTAAATAAGACCCCCTCAAGCACAGCTCCTCAGGAGTGGTAATCACCAGAGCAACTGTGTCTTTAGAATTTTGTTTGTGCTTCCTCACACATCCATTTCATCGACCTGGAAAACAGGTCAGTGGAAACTCGAGGAGAGTGTGGTTGGTACGCAGAACTCAATCTTGTATTCAAAGCGTCCAGAAAGTGTATTCAGTTGGTGGGGGTCTGGGAGTTTCTCAAAGACAGCCCAGTGCTTAGTCACTGTGCATGCTAAAAAATAGAGTGGGTATGCATAATACTCAAGATTATGGCAGATGTAGCCATGAAGAGGTCTGCCTACTGATCACAAACTAAGCCGCGCAGTCAGACGGATCTAGGACTCTTGTTTAGGCAAAAAAGTTGACCTTCGCAGCTAGACACCAGAAAGAAATGTCCATTGCTTCTTGTGACAGTGAATTAATTTGCACAGTCAATTCTGAAATGAAGACAGCAGCAGGATGACAGGACAACAAATGGTATGCCATCTAAAAGATGAGATCCATGTTATTCCAGAGAACATGTTAGAAACAACAGTCATTAAATGTCGGGCTTTTCTAACTCTCTTGGAAGCAATCCTTCTGCTTTTCTGTATGAAATGGAGCTGTTCTATACACTGACTTAGAGCAGGCTGAGGGCTTTTAATTTTTATTTGGTGGGCCAGACACATCCTCCGGTAGAGGTCCTGAGGTAAGTAAGTCTCTTATATTAGTAGTCTTGTTTTCCTTAGTCTTTCCTTATAGTCATTTTAGGAAGACACTTTGCAGGCCCCTGAGTCTGCAGATCCCAGTCTGAAAGCCACTACATGATGAGGTGCCCCTTGAAGGCACCTTAGCCAGGCACTAACTCCTGCCATTGCATAGGCAGCTCCGTGCTCCCGGGGGCAGCTGGAGTCCTTAGACACTAACCAAAGAACTCCCTCATTTTTAGAAGTAATTTGCCAATTGCTTTTTTTGCCAGACATGTAGTTGGGGGTAGGTCCCAGAAACGACGCGCATCAAGTATGCATCTGAGCATTTGTCCTGTTTTGTCTGGGATAGCGTTAATTTTCCTCCCAGTAGCTGTTGTGCTTTGGATTTAGTACAAGAAGAATGCTGATAACACCGATATTTTCAGTTGTTGCTATGAAATCAAGGACTTTTTCCAGCTTCTCATATTCAGCCAATGAGCAGAGGTGCAGGAGCTGGGAGGGAGCACAGCCAGGCAGAGAGCCAAGCTGGGAGATGGAAATATTCCATAACATAGGCATCAAGCTCAGTTTATAAATGGGAGTTGACCAGGGGCAAGAAGCTCTCTGCTCTTCTCGTTTCTGCAGGTTCGAATCCTCTCTTATCCAGGAGTTCGATTTTTTAGGGAGCAATTTAGCGAAAATCACAATTTCTGAGTTCTGCGATCACTGTTCAGGGACTGGCTGCAAATTGGTCATCGGGTGGTGAGAAAATGTGCATTGTATATAGTTTGTTTTTCATATTAATTATTATCATTGTTATCATCATCAGTAGTAGTAATAGTAGTAGTAGGTACTTTGTTGTCTTATTGACCTGTCTTGATCCCAGCCCACGAGTTTCCCCTTTTGTCCATTTCTTCTCCCAGTCCTGCTGGGGGGGAAGGGGAGGGGTGAGCGAGCGGCTGTCTGGTGCGTAGTTGCCAGCTGCCGGGTTAAACTACAAAACCATTTTATCTAACACTTCCTTGAAGGTTACTTATCACTAGATGCTGTGATAGCAGATAGATCTCCTCCACCTCATTACACCTTAATTTGGGATGCTGAGAGTATAGAATTGTTTTGTAAATTATCTGGAAATAGCTATGACTGCATCCCGGAGGGGGAAACCTATTGCCTTTTGTCAAGACACATGAAGTTACTGATGATCAAGGTAGCGCATTCTTAAATATTTTGTCTCCATATGTGCAATTGGTGTATCAAGTTACGACAGTAGGAGGTAGAAGTGAAGTATTGCCATCACACTTAAGAACATAGGTGTTTAGAAAGAAGTGAACTAAGTGAGGCAGAAATCTAGGTTCTGCTACTTTCATTTCTTTAAGTAACACCATTTGGACAGCTTGGGATAAAAAAAGCTGAAGGTGAGTAGTATTATTTGAACAAAGTTCACTGCAGCTATTGTGTGTGGATAGCCTTTGTATTGTGCAGATTGTACTCCTCCACACACATATTTTGTTTCTTGCATTGGAGCACTTAAAGCATATCCAGCAGAGTTATACATCTGCATAAATATTTGATAGCTCTAATTGTGCAGCCTACACCATACTTTGACCCTTGGGCATACAGTGCAAGTAAATGTGCATACCACCCGTATATAAAATGTTAAGGTGATCAGGGAACGTGTGAGATTGCCTGAAGCATCAATTTAAAGTGACAGCTCTACTTGTGCTGTTTCAAAAGTTAAAAGAAAAGTATGTTCTCGTTTCATAATGGAGAGTTACTGTTAAATGATTTCACATTATTTGTTAAATTAACGTGAAAATCATCAACTTTTCATTGTCACTTCCATTATAGATGCCTGTGCTTCAGGGATTCTTTCACATGTGAAGGAATCTCATCTTTAGAAATGTAACAAGAGAAGAAAGGTTTGGGGTGTAGGATGGTCTAAATACCATTTTGGCTCTTAGCAAAAGCATTGTTAATCATGGATTTAATTTATCTTGAAAAGAGGTGGACTATAATTATAGCTCCTAGAAATACATACCGCAGTATTTTTCTCTTTTGTTTTCTGCTAAATATATTTTTTCATCTAAAAAAAAGCTATGTATTTTTAATTTGAAAAAGCTGCCTGTGAACGTGTATTAGTGGACTCTGTTCTTCGTGAATCCTTGATAAATTGACATGCCAATCTGAGAAAGAAAAAATCTCATTTTTTCACTTCCTGTCCACATCCGTCTAATTCAGAAAAATCGAGGTCATTCTTGGTGGTGGGCATAAGACTAGGATCTCCATCCTGTGGAAAATTCTGATACTTTTAATTTTTCTTCCTCATGGCTTGGAATGAATAGTTGAGACAGGTTGGGGAAGTCCCACACTTTCCAGTCTTGCATTTACTCATAATGCTTTTTAAACTGAAATGAAATGTTTCTTTTAATCTTTTTTTATATATATATTTTTCTCTTTTTTTTAACATTAATGTGTACAGAGGAGTGAGAATCAGAGTCTTGTGGGCCTTTTACTTCCCGCTCCTCTGCTTTCAATTTTTCTCTTCAGGTTGAGTGTCTTGCTTGGGCTGAACCCGTCTGGCCCCACCACAGTCATGCACTGCCCATCTGAGTGTAATGCTTCAGCCAAAGGGGCAACACGAGAAACCATCGTCTTGGGAAAGCTCGTGCCGTGCCGAAGTCTCATGGGTAGCACTGCAGCAATTCAAGTGGCTGCGGCCGAGTGCTGAACCGACACACCACAAATCCATCTGACGCATCTCTATTCAGGATGACATGATTCAAAGGCGTTTCATTGCTGTGTTCTAATGAAAAAGTGAAAAATTACTTTTACCCACAGAAATTTTTACTTTAGGAAGAGCTGCATTTCAAGTTATAAAGACAAAGACATTTTTCCTGAATAGCATAAATCAAACTTGTTTTCCTGTTTACAGACATCCCAGCCTTGCCTACTAGATTGAGAAAGCAGAGCATGTCCTCCTGTATTTCAGTGTAACTGCTCACCCTCAGCTGTCCTCAGCCATCCTCAGCCTGGGTAAGGGCAGTGGGAAAGAGTCCACTTTAAAAAATAATAATAATACTTGCTTTCTGCTTTTCAAAAAGAAGAAAATGGGAAGAATGGAATGTACTACTTTAACATGTTTCAGATAATACAGGCCAAGCCCTTGGCCTTTTGATTGCGTATCTTCCCCTTCAATCTGTTGTAGCACCTGGGGCCATCACCAAAAAACGAAGGCGGCAGGCGCTCCCGGTGGGACCCTTCTTGCTGAGCGTGGAAGTCTCCAGTCTCCAAGAGCTGAGCCGATCACCCTGCATGCCCGTTATCATCAAGGGAAGAAATGGGCCCTTTTATGGCTCGGTTTCCAGGCACCCATATCGGGACATGAGCACCATGCCTCACGAGTGTCTGTTCTCTCCCCTGATTGCACAGACACTCCAGGCAGCTATCACAGAGGTAAAGGTCTGTGTTTTGTTAAATCATTCAAGGAGCCTGTGAAGATATCTCCTAACTCCAGACGTAAGGAAGTATGACAAGTATTTCAAAATTGGTAACAATCCGTCATTATAAATGCTTCACTGAAATTGTTTTGTTACTTGTTATGCGTCGTTACATTGACATTGCTGTACTCTTAATGACATACTCTCAGCCTGAAAAAATGTTAAGAACTGCGAACAAGTGAGTCTCAGATCCAGGAACCATCACCTTTTGCAAGTAAAACATTTGCCTTCAGTTGAAGCTGGATGTAAAAGTAAAGCTAGCTGGATGCATGAGGCTACCACCCAGTACACTGGGGCACCCGTAAGTAGTTTTGGCAAATGTCTGGTTTCTAAATGCACTGGCCTGTTTTACACAGAGGTATCCAAGACCCATCAGAGCTCTTGCGCATGTATCCATCAATCTGAGAAGTTAAAATGATTATGAGTTCTCTGTCTGAGGTTGTTACGATTTTTAATTTGCTTCTGCAGGTGAAGCCTTCAATGGCAGCTCAGAGCTAAATTATATGGACTGAGGGGTTTCCAGGTTTTTGAACACACAAATGAACTTAGCAGCTGAGGAAATGTTCTTCCATCCCTGGCGGAAAATTGACTTTAAAATGCAGCAGAGGGAGAGAGGGATTGGATATGGAGTCTCCTATGATAGTTGGCAGAGATTTTTTAAGCTAGGAAACTGCCTGCTTTTCTTCACTGGAAGAAACGTGATTTGGGAAACAATTCAGCAGTTTGCAAGCATCTAGCATCATTTGAGATGCTCTAACGGTATTCTACTTAGCCTCCTACCTCCCTCTCCAGCAGGCAATGGCCTCCCAGAAGTCCTGTGTCAGATGTGGCTTGGATATCCTAGGAGGACCTAAATAATGTTAGATACATCCAATATACTTTACATCTAACCCAAAAGAAAAAAATCCAAAGCTCACTGCTTGAGCCAAAGGAACAGCAATATAGCACCCATGGAATGCTCTTTTCAAGCATTTGCCATCTTGCATAGTATCTGTAATTTTTTTCCTGTATTAAAAAACAGTAAATGCAAATGGGATTTCAGTGAATTTTTATACATGTGAACTCTAAATCAAATACTCTGAGTGCACCAAATGTGCAGTTTTTGCTTGCGAATGACAAATATACGCGGAAACATTAGGTGTTCTGGGGCAGAGGGAGAAGGCAGACAAACCTCTGAATTAAAACCTTTCAAGACATTTGTTCTGTACCATCTTGTATCTGGCTTCCTGCGAGAATGAACTGTGAGGCGTGGGGGTGAGAAGGCAAGGGTGTCTCTGAAAGCAGGAGCTGTGCGTGGGTGCAGTCAGTCGGCCCCGTTCCGCCCCGCGCTGCACCCCGCCGTGCCCTTGGGCAGCGCTCGCAGGCCAAGCTGCTCCGCTGCTGGCTGGGTGGGGAGCAAGAGGAAGGGGAGACCCTCTCCCAGCTGCCTCCCCGCTCGGTTTGCGGTCGGTGCGCTGACCGTCAGCTGCGTGGAAAACACTTGTGAGAAATTAGAAATGTGGGTAACCTGAGCATTCATAAGGAATTGAAATCATTACGTCCTTGGTTGTTGGTATACGGACACACGGTTGGATTTAAGCAGAGCATTCATGGGAACTGTCCCTGTAAAGGGAGGTATTGTAGGACATACATTGGAGCAGGCGTGGTGGTACATTCCCAGAATAAAGTGGTCAGTCCGATCACCGCGAGCTTTACCGTCCCGTTAACCAAAAAGTCACAGCCAGTTTGAGTTTGCGCTAATGTAAGCACTGTGAGTTAAGGCCAGCAGTGTCAGATGGGGGTACCTGATGTTACCCGCAGCAGGGTAATATTTAGGCCACCTTAGATATCTGACAGGCTCGGGACCTTCCCTACCTAGAGCTGTCACTGTGTCTTCATCTGGATCAGCAACATTCCGGCTCTTCCAGTCCTAGGATTTCCCTCAGGTGAGTTCCAAGTTGATGAATTTATGGTGGCTTAAATGCTGACGAGTGACTGATTGCCAGCGTGAAACAGATGCTTCTTGCGATATTCTGCTGGAATTGGACCCTGCTTTTGAGAACAGAATGAGCGAATTAAGCCCTTTCATTTCTTTTGCCCTCTTGAGACACAAAGTGTCTGCTTGTCTTCTGGAAGACTGGGCAGGACGTGTGATTGCTTGTGACATATTGCGCTGATTTTGCTCGTCACTGCAATCTCACCTCACTTTGCAGAGTTTTAGGTACGTGCTGTTCTATGCTGAAAATCTGTTTGATTCGGGAAGACTGCAATAGAGGTTTACCACTGTGCTGTACTTTATTAGATGGTCGTGCTGGCAGGTTGCCATAGCTGCAGGTGCCGAACAGTCAGAGCTCTTCCTTTTCCAGGAGGCCTTCAACTTCTCTGTCGAAAGAGAGGAAATATTTTTACTTCTGTCATTTTCAGCAGTAGTTTGTGTCATGGTTACTGAAGAGTATGTAGCAAGAACACGGGAAGTGATTCACCAGTGAGAAACAAGTACAAAGACAGTTTAGAAAGCTCATTTACATAGACTAATGGAGAGGTCTGATTTTATACTGTCTTACACCTGCATCATTTGCAGAGAGGAGTTGTATAAAGATGCAAGGCCTTTTAGTCTGTGTTATTTTCTTCATAACAACGTTATTTTTGTCCAGATCCACGTTGCACTGCTTTAATGAATACTTCAGGTTTCTGAAGCGTATTTTGTTCTATGGACAGTGAGTGACAGAGCCGTAATGATAACAGCCTTCTTAAAGTCATCACTCCGTCACAGTCGCCCCGAGGGAAACATTTCAGATCAGTGACTAGTCAGCTTTACCGTCATGTTAACCAAAAAGTCACAGCCAGTTTGAGTTTGCACTAAAGGGCAATGGGCACAAACTAGAGCATAGGAAGTTCCAGCTGAACAGGAGGAAGAACTTCTTCACTTTGGGGGTGACAGAGCCCTGGACCAGGCTGCCCAGAGGGGCTGTGGAGTCTCCTTCTCTGGAGATATTCAAACCCTGCCTGGACAAGGTCCTGTGCAGCCTGCTCTGGGTGACCCTGCTTCGGCAGGGGTTTGGGCTGGGTGACCCACAGAGGTCCCTTCCAACCCTGAACATTCTGTGATTCTGTAAAGTAAATCAGAAGTGAACCAGCTTTAAACCGGTGTGACTTTAGTGCCGAGCAGACTGTTAATCTATGTTTCTCACACTGACTGCTCTAATACACTCACTTATTTTCCTCCTGTAGTAAAATAAATCTACATTTCTGCAGGAAGTCCTGTTGTGTATACAGTTACCATGGATGTGATGTTAACTCATTGCATGGATAAAATCAACAGCTAGTCTCTTGCGGTTTCTTTTCCCTGACACAGGATATATTTCTACCAGCGTGTTTGAGATGTGTTAAAGTAAGCATTCTTGAGCAGATACAAGTCGAGACTGTGCTCCAAATGGGTTCAGAAGGTGGGTTTTAATCCTTGGTTTGGTGTAATTTACGAAAAAAGAAGACATAATAGAAGAAGACATAAAGCTAGGCTTTAGGAGGGGGGCTAGGAACTTTTTGCTGAAGTAGAAATGATCAAGAAAATAGCTATTAGCAACCTGGTCTGGTGGAAGATGTCCCTGCTCGTGGCAGGGGGCTTGGAACCAGATGATCTTTAAGGTTCCTTCCAACCCTTACCATGCTTTGATTCTATGATTCTGTTCAGTCTCTCCAGGGTTTATAGAACAAACAGTGGTGGAAATACCAAGATGGTATTTCCCCCCACTCTGTTTCACTAGTTTTAGACAGTTGACTTAGATGAAGCCATCTTTTGATGATATTAATGAAGGAAAGATCAGGATAGAGCTAGATTTCCCTTGTAAAGTAAATTTTACTGCTTCTGGTAGACCAACAAAGCCAACAGGAACTTAGTGAGGAAAGTGATATCAAAATCTAGCGCTGGATAGATGATAAAAGTAAAAAAAAAATACCCCAAAATTGAAGTTCTTATCACACTGAAATAAGGAATCCAAGAGAACATGAGCTGAAGGGGGAAATAATTTGCAATTAAGAAAGCAATTTCAGTTTCAAAGAGTTTGTTTGTTTTGAATGAGTGGTCTCATTCCTTTTTAATTACGGAGATTGTATTGGTGAGTTTTTCCCTAAGCATCGTGAATGTATTTCAGATGGGAAGCTGATTAATATTATATTGCTTATGTCTGAGGTGTGAACTTTCCACCTCCTTTGGGTTTTGGGGTTTGGTTGTTTTTTTTTTGAATCAGCAAATGTTAAACACTGTCTTACTAGGAGTGAGTTTAGTTTTAGTCCCGTGCTAATGGGGCACGGCCCCTGCTCGCTTGCCTCTCGCGGAGCCCAGGGCTGCTTCCCCGGGAGCGGGTGCACGGGCTGTCCCATCCCGTAGGCAGCCGCTCAGAGACTCGCCTGGGGAGGAGCCAAGCCCTTCCTTCAGCCTGAAACCCAGCAGATTCCCCTACTTTTGTAAATCTGGTGGCGGTGGAGCTTGCTGGTTTGTAGCTTTGGTGTCACTGACGCTTTCCTCTGGGTGCTGAGGAGTCTTGCGCTTCGGCTCAGCGACACCAACCCCTCTTCCAGCTGCCCCACCGCTCCCCTAAGATGTTTTGCAGGGCTGCGTTTCTTCTCTGGGTGTTTGATCCCGGGGGCACCCCTCTCCCACTGCCTGAGCTCCGGGCTTCGCACTGACGTGGCTGCTGGTGTCCTAGCCCCTGTTCTGCTGCCATCTCCCTCCAGTTTCTGTGACAAATGTGTAACGCTCCCATTTTCAGATGACTGAAGTGGTACATTTTCTCCACAAACCACCTCATTGGTGCCAAATGCCCCTGTCTACGCTCCCTAAGTGCCACAGGCCTGTCAAGCCTTGCACATCCGAGGCTTTGCACCTTGAGAGCTCTGAAGTGGAAAGAAACAAGTCTGTTATTAATGGACTCTGCTTTCCCCTCCAGAGCTGATTCTTCTGGATGACCTACTGTGGCATTTCTCTGATCTTCCAGCTCGCCTTCGTCACTGAGTTACAGACATGTGAATCCATCGGCTTGAGTGGTACGTGTTTGAGAAGCTATGGATATTTCTCCGCAAGACTGGAAAGGAGGGCAAGCAGGCAATGGGCTGCAAGGGCATAGAAGGAGGAGCTGGGAAGATGCCCTAATTACTAAAGTTCATTAAAATGTGGGCAGGAGGTATTTTATCTGCGTAGCTGGTCTTTCTTTTAAGCGATTATGTTCCCAGTCTTTGTTACGAGATACAGAAATTTTCGTGACGTTGTTTGCTGGTTTAATCTTGCTGGTGAAGGTAAGAAGGTAAAGACCTTCTAAAATAACAGCAACATGAACGCCTGGACATGGTCCTGTGCAGCCTACTCTGGGTGACCCTGCTTTGGCAGGGGGGCTGGACCAGATGATCCACAGAGGTCCCTTCCAACCCCTGCCATGCTGGGGTTTTGTGAACAGAGCATCATAAATCAGTCTTTCCTCAGGAAAAAAAATTATCCCTGCAGACTCCTGCTAGGGAGTGAGCATAAATATCTTCTAAATACAGGAAGCAGATCATGTTTCTGAAAGAAACTTTACTCTCCGGAGTTTATATGTTACAGATCTTCTTTCACATGAGTTAATGTAAAGCTGGGCTAAAATTGGTAGAAGTGAGATCAGGCCTTTTGTCGTAGGCTGGGATATTTATAAACAGCTTTGTCTTCAAACAATGTGGGCCATCCATCATGTGTCTCAGCCTTAGAAAGTAGTGCACGGTTCTGAGGAGCAAGGCTGGAGCTGAGTTTGCTTTGAAGGAGGCAGCGTTCAAAGAAAAATGTCTTCTTCGCTCAGCGAAATCGTTCTGATTTCCATGGTACCACACTGACCATGTTCTGAGGGGATTGTTTCTCCCCATTAACCTTAGCCAGTGCTGCTGCTCCATCAGCTGCGTGAGGCTCTTATTGCCTCAAATATATTAAGCTACATATTTCTCCCTGGCAAGACCAGGTCAGCTAAGGAAACCAAAGGAGTTCAACAAGTTAAATTTTGGAAGGAAATGTGTCATGGCCGTAAAAAAAGAACTCCCTACAGAAATATACTTCCAGCGGTGAACTCTGAATGAGCTGTAGGAAGAGATATTATTTATTAAATGGACAAAGAAACAGTGAAAATTAGGTCGAACTATGAAACTGTATGACACTTTGACCAGCAAAAACTGGTTAGAAAATGGAAATACAAGTATTTGAAAATTGGTATTCTGAATAGAAATCAAAGTTTTAAAAGTATTGAAAAGGAAATCTCTGCTTAAAATTCATTTGAAAATATTTAATTATTTCATTCTGGTCACACTGCAATAATATTAATTATTAAAGGTAATGCCTTAGTATTTCTAATAGAAAGTAAAAATAATCAGGTTAAATATAAACAGTTTTGCCTCACAAAAACAATTTGGTATTAACAGAATGGAAGAGCTGATGTAAAGGCAAAGCTATGGAAATTATTTATTTAAGCTTTCGCTTATTCATAACTTGGCACAGATCAACACATTTGCTTTAAAAGTTTCACTTCCGGAGGAGCTTTAAAGAAATGCTTGGCCGCTAAACATTTTTTAACCAACCCTTGGGTAATAATTGTGTCCTGCCAGAGCGCAGTAGGCTCGGGGTGTTCCCACCAGCCATCGGCTGCTCCCAGTTACTCCTCCGTGAACCAGTGTTTCTCACAGTTGGGTGAGTGTTGGGCACCTTCTCACCAGGCTGAGACTCACCCTCACGGCTGCCCCTCCAAAGCAGTAAATCACTGACCAAATTGGTTTACTTTCTACAAGCGTAGGTTGTCTTTTCAGGCCTTCAAAATCACACAGGCTTGCAATAACTAAAAGTCTGGCTCGGCTTTGTTCTCTGTGTTAGGGCAAAACGCAGGCGAACCAGCTTCCTTTCTGTTAGTTAAAGTTTACTCTTGCCTATAAACATGACAATTAACAGGACTTATAAAAATAAATCCTGCAGGTTGCTGGGACTTTAAATAGTAAACGTGATAATCCTCTTATATTTATACTTCTCTTTCTGAAAGGAAATCCTTGAATCTGTGGTAGTGCTCGCATTTTCCACACGGAGAGGACAGTCAACTAACCTTAGAAGCCAGGCTCACAGAACTGACCCAAATCGACTTTTGCTGAAAAAACGGTGAAAAAGACAGTTTGTAAACCCCTCCTTTGCAAACTTACAAGTAAGGCAGCTGAAGCCCTGGGACAGGTCGCTGTTCTTTTCCGGGGAAGCAGATCTTTATGGGAACAAACCATAGGAGATGACTTTTAAGCAGAGATAAAGCCAGTATATGTTCTGCCGGATTTTAATACGGATCTTTTCATAAGGATGATTTACTCCAAGAGTCTGTGGAATTGAATATGCTGTATCTGCCCTCTTCCCTATTTTTTTCTTCTTTAACATGCCATAAAAAGTAATTTTAAGAACTTATGACTTTAATAGATTTTATAGAAGCTTCTGTAAGGGAAATATTATTTTTTTCTTCTGTGTTGTACAGTAATGCTTTAACATATTTTTAGTCTCTCTTGCACTTCAGCTTTACTACCTGCAAAATGGAAATAGCGTGTTACCTCCTATGAGAAGTGGCATACAAGGAGCAGTATAAAAGACCAAGGTATTAGTGCTCTTCCTGTTTTCATCCTTCTTGACGCAAGCGTTCAGCTAAATATAAAGTGTCATGATAGATTGTTTCCATAGCTGGAGAAAACGGTGATGGAGTCAAGGGTGTCTTTGAATTTCTTCTTCTTGGCCGAGCCAGAGCCTTGTTTTTCTGACGGCACGGGGATTCCAGCTGGTCAGTGTTCCTGCCTGTGGCGCTGAGCCCCTTTCCGCTCAGCATGTCGGTGCAGAAGTTTCTTTGGGTTTGTTTTTCTCAAGACCGTGTGCCTAGTGTTGTCCTGACTCTGATCTGGCGTTTCTTGGCAGCCTTCTCCCTTTGCCTCTCTGTTTCTTTTTGTGTCTGTAACTGATACTCCAACCTTTGCAAGTGGAGAAACCTTTCTGCACACATGTGCCTTTGTTTTGGGTGATCTGGGCTCGCTTGTGGGGCAGGGGATGCCTTGGACCCGCTCTCTGGTTCCGTCAGAGCTCTCCTGGAACTCTCTGTACTCCGTGGTAAACAGCGGGCAGCAATTACACCCAACCTTTAGCACTGTTTTAAGAGGATAATGATACCTATTGTGAAAAAAATTATCGGTGACACCCCTATAGCATCTGATCACCTAATTGCATATTTCATCTTCTGCTCATATAAATAGCAGCCATGAAAGAAGTATAATTAATAATGCAGCTAAGAAAATGTTCTAGCGGCTGTAATTAGGGCTGGATAAATTGTTAACGGTGAATAAATAATCCAAAGTGTTCTTGATCCTTTCAGTTTGTGAGTCAATTAGGGAATTCTGATTTCTCTTTCTTTCTTTCTTTCTTTCTTTCTTTCTTTCTTTCTTTCTTTCTTTCTTTCTTTCTTTCTTTCTTTCTTTCTTTCTTTCCTTCTTTCCTTCTTTCCTTCTTTCCTTCTTTCTTTCTTTCTTTCTTTCTTTCTTTCTTTCTTTCTTTCTTTCTTTCTTTCTTTCTTTCTTTCTTTCTTTCTTTCTTTCTTTCTTTCTTTCTTTCTTTCTTTCTTTCTTTCTTTCTTTCTTTCTTTCTTTCTTTCTTTCTTTCTTTCTTTCTTTCTTTCTTTCTTTCCCTCCCTCCCTTCCTTCCTTCCTTCCTTCCTTCCTTCCTTCCTTCCTTCCTTCCTTCCTTCCTTCCTTCCTTCCTTCCTTCCTTCCTTCCTTCCTTCCTTCCTTCCTTCCTTCCTTCCTTCCTTCCTTTCTTCCTTCCTTCCTTCCTTCCTTCCCCTAAATGCAACTGTTTACTGATCAGAAAATGTCAGACTTCAGTGGCATTCAAATTGTCTGCTTTACGGGGTAGAATTGCTTAACCAAACTGCGTGGTGCTGATGGGTGAAACTCTCTGAAGAGCACAACAAATGAAAAACCACCAGTAGCGGGAGGGGATGGGTGTATCTCCTCAGGAGGGGTGACATTTCAAGGCAGCTGAAGACCTACCTTCAGCTGTCCTCGGTGCCTTCGCCAGCGAGGGAGAGCGAGCACTGCTCCATGCTCCCAGGGCTTCCCGAGCTTCGAGGTGAATGGGGTCTCATGTGAGTTAATAACAGTTATTAGCAGAAATGTGCGTGGTCAAGGGGAGCAGTGTTTGGAGTTTGGGCGAACGTCCATTGCTGCTATCGGCCTGGATTGGTCACGCTCTGCATCTGATGTTGGCATTTCTACCGGGACAGAAAGGATCCTGTATGTTGTTACTAAGGGTAATTTTTACGCGTACTCCTTGGCATGAATACGGCAATGAAGAGTTCAGCTGTGCCACCACACCATTTGCTTTAGGTCTGGTGCATGCAGCTCACACACAGACTGCCTTGCATCGCGATTTTAAACTCAGCTTATTCTTTTTGCTCTACTTTTGTCTGCTAAAACTCTCTAGATCACCACTTGCTCAAAGGAAAGGCACACAGAAGGTTATTCCAAATTCACTGAAATGTACTGAAAACATTTCCTAAACTGTTGTTGTTTTACCACAGTGGACTCATTTCTCCAGTGATTGCTCTGAATGGATGATCTGAAACCACTTAAAAACAACCATTGCTTCAGACAAAATTCAGTCTGCGAATGCTCGGTCTGTCATGTGTCCCTCGTTTTCCCCAGTTTCCCACAGAAAGGTGAGATTTCAAGCAACATGCGCACAGCATTGGCAGAAAAATCATAGAAGACAGTTCACAAGCTCGGGCTGTCGCTTGGGAGGGCTGGCTTGTCGTCAGCGTGCCTTGAATTTCTCTGCCATTAAGCGCCAATGGGTCCAGCGAGATGCAGAAGGCGTACTGTAGCATTCTGTTTGTTGTTGCAATTGCTGATATAAATTGACTAACCCTCTAATTACCGAAATCTTGGGACTAATAATTCACATACTTTATATTCCACTCAGTAAAATATATTTCAGACCCAGAGGAGCACAAATTCTATCTATTTAAATGCCAATTTTGAAAGCCAGAGGCTAACTACAAGTACTTCAACATATGTGCGGGGGTGTCAGAAGCATTCGGGCTCAGCCTTGAGCTGACTAAGCTGAGTTTGCAATTTAGCCTAGAGCTTATCTCCTGGTTTTGGCAGAAGCGGCAAAATTTATGATCTGTCCTGGTGACACTGGAAACACCCTCGTGAACACATCTGAATTGTTTTGTTAGCTTTGCAAATTCATGGCTGAAAAGATCAGGTCTCACCTTGCAGAAAGACCAGAACAGATCACATTTCAAGGTTCTGTGAAAATACTGAGAGCGCAATCACATTTTTTATAAAAGGCTCCAGGCAGGTTATCCTCAGGAGGTAGGCAGGATGTTCTCCAGTGGTGGGACAGGTGGTGAGAGATGCTAGTTGTATTGATCAAAGATATTGTGACAGAGAAAACCAACAGAGCAGTCTCTTTGCCCGACCCCTGTTCCTTCCTCCTTAATCTAAACCACCAGCACTGCTACATTTGCTATTCAGATATAAATGTTTATTGACTCTGACATGATTACGAGCAAGGGAATGGTTTAAGATGTGACCTTCGCTACAAAGGCTGCTGGGTAGTTCAGCCTGAGAGATCCATCATGTGCACTTTTAAACCTCAGCCACCCTACAACTCTCATGCTGAGGGCAACTCAGTGAATGAAATGAAAACAAAATCAAAGCGGAGTGCGGAGAGGTTCATTAATATCATCTTGGTCTCCTTTACACTGGCATCATGAATGTTTATACATAAACATGCATTTGTTGACATATTCTAAATAAATAACATATGAAAAATATCTGCTGGGCGGGTGATGAGCTGTACTGTGCAAACAGGGGGGTGGCAAAATACCATACCCACGTGACGTTCATTTGCTCATCCTGTTCTTCTAAGGTGTCTTGTCCTTGCCCTAAGTTGTAGTGAGGGGATTCTTTCACGTGCCATCTAGCATGGCATTCCTAATGGCAGGGAACCGGTAAAAATTACCAATGCCAATAGTCTTCAGCTGTTACTGCAATATGAATCATAGAATCTGTAAGGTTGGAGAAGACCCCTAAGACCATGAAGTCCAACTGTCACCCAAACACCCCCATGCCTGCTAAACCATGTCCCAAATTGCCACATCTACACGTGTTTTGAGCCCCTCCAGGGATGGGAACTCCACCACTGCCCGGGGCAGCCTGGTCCAATGCCTGACCACTCTTGCAGTAAAGAAATTTTTCCTAATATCCAATCTAAACCACCCCTAATGCAACTTGAGGCCAATGTGCTTTCACAGGAGGTTTGGGGATGTGATGCACCATGTACATAGATGTATATGGTGTGTGTAGTGTATGCTATGTATATAGAGTGTGTGTATGTCTGAGCACTTAATTAAATTACACTAGTAATCAGATAGGATTTTGCTCTCAGTGGTTCGTGGACTACAATAGCATTACAGTCTAGGCTCTTACCTACTCTTTCTGCCCGATGAGTCAGACGCTCCTTGAATCCACATCATATCTTCCCAGATTAAAATTTCTTGCAACACTCTGAAAAAAACACGTATCAGACATTAGTTGTGGTTTGGGGCAGAGGGACTCCACAATATTTGCAGATTTTTTTCTGATTCTGCGATACTGATTTTCCTCCCTCTCTTCCAGCTTCCAAACTGTGCCAAGAGAAAGTTCAGTAGGGCTGGATATTTATGACTTTTCTATGTGAAAAGTTCTAGAGTTAACATGAAAAAAGGACTCCGCGGTTCTGAGCAGGAAGAGGCAGACTGTAAAACTGAAGGTGGAGGAGAGGTCTTCTCACCACTGTTAAATTCCAGCCTGTGCAAACAGTAGCTGTGTTGGAAATCAATAGCAAAAGCCCTGTAGACTCTGATGGGAAAACAATTAGGTCCCTGTCGGTTGTCTTTGAATTCCCACACTGGGTATGTCTATTGTTTGCTTGGCTGGCGTTGTCTTGAAAAACCTACTGGCTGTTTTTTCCTTTGTTCTGGGTTGCTTACATACATCAGCTGCAGGAATTCTTCTGCTAAAGCCTGTTTGTAATGGACGGGAATAGGCTGACTTTCTTTTAAACTGTGTGCAGGATGTTCCCTAGCACTACTGTGGTTCAAAAGACTGCCGGCACTGCAGAGTGTTCACGCAGCACCTCGTGCAGAGTTAATCAGCACAGTTATTTGAATCTTACTGTGCTTTCCCATAGGATTGTTGTGGAAAGAAGAGAGATAATAGCAGTGTGCCATGAAGATATGAAATAACCCAAACTGGGTGCAAGTCGCCACTAGATAGTGTTAGAGTGCCTGTCTAGTAGCAACTTGCACCCACTTTGGGTGGTATCCTCCCAGGTGCCTCTGGTGTGAGTAAGAATTGGACCAAGGGTTGTGGATTCGCTCATCTACTGCACAGCGGAGGGTGTGGACCAGGGCAGGTGCCAGAGGCTGTGCTGTGTCAGCATGAGTACTCCTGCCCGGTGAGCTGGCTCAGGGAACCGAATGAGTTGACAACATTTACTTTATTTTATTTGATTTCATTTTATTTTATTTTATTTTATTTTATTTTATTTTATTTTATTTTATTTTATTTTATTTTATTTTATTTTATTTTATTTTATTTTATTTATTCTGAGCTGGATCTGCCTGTTCCCTTGATCCCCCCCCAGCCAGATGTTCACTAATGGCAGAGCAGAGGAGGGAGTGGGGTGTTTGGTGAGGTGGGAAGGAAGGTGCGCTCACCCCTTTTCCTGGCAGCCTTGAAGCTGAAGTGGGGTTCAGAAGGATGTCAGAGCCTGGGTGCCATACAGGAGGGAGCAGGGGGACCCTGGTCCCCAGTGGAGCAGCCCCAGCTGATGAGCACTGCTCGCTGTGCTGGGCAGGGTATCGTGTAGGCTGCTTGGGGTGAGGAGGCTCTTGCCCTCCTGAGCTTGTCCCTTAGTGGTGGGTGAGACCTGAGAGGTGACATTGACGCCTGGCCTAGCTTGGGCCAAAATCTCTGAGTTCCGAGGAGCTGCCCCATCCCAGTGAGCTGCCGAAATGCCTCTTGATGGCTGCGTGAAGGCCAGCACTGCTGAGCAGTGGGGGAGGCGTGTGAGGCAGGGGTGGTGGCCGCTCTCGCATGGACGAACAGCATGTCTTCACACGTTGAGTTCCACCTTTGTTTGATGATCCTGTCTAACTGGGTCCACTGAGCAGCGAGGAAGCTGCGGTGCCTCCGTGCTTTCGGAGGCCATGGCAAGGCTTAGTGGTGGGCTCTGCGGGCGCAGAGGACAGGGGAACCGTGGGGGTCAGACTGAATGTAACCGTGCAGGTGGGCTGCTGGGCTTCCACCTCTTCAGTGTGCAGATATTTATTGTTTTCCTTTGTGCCTTGGGTTTCTCTCTTGGCCTGGGTGTCTTGTAAAGCTCTCAGAAAGCCTTGCCCTGGCACTGCCCTGGCATTAGGAAAGCGGAAGACAACAGAGCCTTCCTCCTGTTTGACGAGACAAATATTGATAAATATGTCTTGGGTGGTTTTCCCTGCACAATATGCTCTTTCTGTGTGCTCATTTGGAGAAGCTGTTCTTCGCTTCTCCTCTAAAATGCTTTTGTGCAGCATTGCTGATGCAGAATGGTTGCTGTGTCCCCTGCAGAGGGGACTGATTGATCCCTGCATATACACGCATATAATCTGCTGAGTGATTCTTCACAAGAAGAGGCACTTTGCAGAAGTAAATTATTACTACTGCCATACCATTACTTCACTCCTTTGGAAGAAGGCCATTTTCCCCCTACTCACAGCATTCCTTTCTAGACAAACAGTGGTGCAGATACTCTCAGGATGAGCTGTGGGGCTGCTGCAATAGGCTGGCAGCTCGTTCCCAGATAAGAAGCCCATTACTAGTGTGGTGTAACCAGTCACCGCTGACTTAGAAACAGGAATCCTGGCACTGCTCTCGAGTCAGCATTGGTGTCACTCTGTCACCAGGCTGCCTTAGCTTGCCTGACGTTTTCACTTATGATGAAAATACCAGGCTGCTGACGTCAAAGCCGACCTGTGTAACTCCAGCGGACTCTGGATAACTACTCTAACACATTAGCCTAGTAGAAATAGTTCCAGGGTAGAGGTTTCCAAAGCCGTGCTCGTGCAGAGCCACCTCATGGGTGAAATGGCAACCTGAGAGCCGTGCTACAAAATTAATCTTGAAAGCCATACTTTTACATCTGGTCCCATAAACAAGCGATGTCCTGAAGGTGCCAGTCCCAGCAATGGGACGTCCCTGGCAGCAGCTCGGTGTTCTCACCCCCAGATACCCCTCATCATCCCCTGGGGCCTCTACTGAGTGCTGATACAACCCCGAAGGAGTTACCTGCAGACACATCTCAGTGATAGACACAACTCAAAAAACCTATTTCTGGGCCTCATTCAAAAGCTTCCCTGGCTTCTAGCAGCTCACAAGCTGCTCTTTGGGAAGAATTTGGGGTGGGGGATTTGTTTCTTAAGTAATCCCATAGCAGTAATGTCTGCTTTAATGTATACTGAAGAATATCTTTAGATCTTTACTTTCCCCTGACCTGCAATGGCCAGGGCTTTGTCCTGTAATGGCAGGATTCAGCACAGTTCAACAGGCTGTGGTGCCTGAGCCGTGGGTGACACTAAGTGGCCTGTGTCCGAAAGCCTCTGCAGACAGTGATGTGGTGACTGAGTTCTGGCACCTGTGTGTGTTTCCTTCTTCTGGGAAGGGTCACATCTCTACATCCAGAGCTTTGTGCTAATACATAATGGAAATCGCTTCAATGTTGAGAGCAAGCTCATTCTGAGGAGCGCGGCACACTGATTCTTGCCAACCAAGCTGCCAGGAGGTTTGAAAAAGCTGTTGAGAACCATATCCAGGAACCTGTGACGGGTATGGAACCTGCTTGCCCTTAGTAATTTGGCTGGTTTCACTGCCTTGATTTAAGAATCAACAATACTGGAAAAAAGAGAAGAGGCTAGACCTGCAAGGTGGCACGAGTCAGTGCAGTTTCCCTGGACTAAATGGAGCTGTACGCCAGTGAGCCATCCAGTTCGAGGCCTTAAAAGCTTGAAGTAGCTGAGTATTCCCTGCTGATGGCTCATTATTATTGGTGTGCTGTGGTACAGTGCCTCTGAAGTGCAGTACTCTATCAATTCAGCACATTACCTGAGCCTCAGGCTCGCTTCACTTTTGTTCAACTTTTTTTGGGCACCACGACCCACCCTCATTTTACAGTGATGTAAATATGGAATGAAGCCGCAGTACACTGGCAGCACTTCCTTCAGGTGCGGATTTCTGCAAAGAAGGAGAAGTGTGCTTGTCCCTGTCTGAAAGTCTTTACTGCCTGGATAAGTTGGATGTTTTATCAGGTTGTTTTTATTTATTTATTTCCTTTTTCTTACTGCTCACTCACTACAGCAAAAGGGCTACAGCGTATACAGATGTAGATGCTGGCGTGCTCAGATTCCCTGCAGGCAAACGATGATGAATGTGGAGGAAAAGAAAGATGGCTTTTAAAGAATGACCTTAGGAAACTAAAACTGCAAAAATAGTTGCTATGCTTGGTGTTTCATCTGTGAATACCCAGGGAAATTAATTCAAATGCAAGTGGGAAATGCATCCGTATCTTTGGGTAGAGAAAACTGAATTTTTTTTGCACAGCAGCTGGCTCTTTTCGGCCAGTCTTCTGCTGATGTATCCATGGGTTTCTTCATTGAAAGGGGAAAGAGGTCATTGCCGGAAGATATTTTAAATGAAATATCAAATGCGCAGTAACTCTTTTATTGCCTGGTAGTCCTTGTTTTTCTCATTACCTGTCAGATCTCCCCTTGGCTTGAGAAGCGAGTATCTTCTGAGGTCAGTCTCCACCACGCCGGAGCTGGGCTGTTTGTTTAACTATTTCAAGGCCGACCTCTTCTTTTCCTCTTTCTTTCTGTGAAATGCGTTCACGATGTATTTGGCCTGATCGCCTTTGGCATTGATTCTAAACTGTGCTTGACCTGGTGGGACGGTTGGATCATTGGATATTTCTATAGAGAATCAACGTTTGTTTCATGAGCTCCACAACCAACTCTGGGATCCTGGAGTGAACCTTTTGTTACCTTTAGGTATTTCTTCTAGAATGTTCTCATGCCTGAGATTCTTCTTGTTAAGGAGAAATTGAAAAGTGAAATAACTACTGACAAAAGCCTAGAAGAACACTTCAGTCTGGAAACTCACTTTGATTCAGGAGCATAGTTGTTAAACGCAGGTTAGCTGTGCACACGGGGAGATAATTTTGCCTGGCTTTTAGCAGTGGAGGCAGAGACACCGTCACTTTCTTGTGCTCCCTTTGATCTCTGGCGTCACCTGAACATTTCTGTGCTCTGCAAGCTCCATGCCATTTTTCTGACTGCCATTTCTTGCTGAGGCTGAGAATTGTTTGGCAAATGCACATTTAAAGCTTATGCAACCTTCAGCTTTCTCAGAAGGTAAAGAAGCAGGGCCTGAAAGTCCTGCTGAGGGATCTTGCAAATAGGAGAGAGAGAAATAGTAGGCAGTAAACTGAGACTTTTCTGATTTTCTTTTTTAGCCTGTTTTTATTTACCTTGGGTGAATACAGCCTTGCTTGCCTTTGGTCATCATCTTTGAATCTATGTCACTCTACACGTGTCTATGGGAAAGTAAACTCCACCCTCCAGGGAATCCAGCTCAGCTTGTGCTGGGACGCGAGAAAGTGATAGAGGTGGTTCATAAACGGTGCTAGGAAAGAGCTGCTCTGAATAGGTATCTCTGAGTTAGTAACCTTAACTTCTCATGAAAGTCAAAGAAGAAGTGTTTTCCTTTCAGGTATCCAAAACATATTAGATGACTCATTCCCTAAAAGTATTGATTTCTCTCCAAAGCCAATGAAGACTACCTAGCTTAGTTTAGCTCAGTTGTAAATGTGTGTTGACGGATGCCTTAAGGTCTGGTGAATCCCACTCTTGATAGCTCCTAGGATGCAAAGGGGAGCTAAGGATACTTACAGTTTGCAGGAAGTGCCAACCCCAGATTTAGGACGAGGGAGTAGCTCTTCAAATTAGACACAACTGACAAATCAGCCTTAATTCAGCGAATTGCTAGTAACATCACACTCGGCACAAAAAAGAACATGATGTTTCCTGTTCTCCGTGGGCTTTTTTAGACGTAGGAAAAAATCTGGTATAGCATAAAACTGTCACAGAAGACTGCATATGGCTGATGCCTTATATAGGTTTAAAGGAAATTCCCATGACCGCATTTGACCTTCCTGTTTTTTAAAACACAATCAGCATCCATATAGTTGTGCACCTGTGTGTTGTCATGTACTTTGCACGTGATGAAGCGGCTGAGTTATGTTAAAATCGACAGGATACAAGTTGATACACCTGCCAAGGCAGGAGGAAAAATTCAGTTGTCTGTAAAATACATGCTTTCACTTTAACAAACTCGGCTTAGCTATCGCACAAAACACTCATCAGAGTGTCACCGAACAGAATAGTCATTTCAGGGAATACAGGAAGAATACCAGAGCGTGGGTTTTTTGAAGTACACACTCTTGGTGTAATTCCCCTGGTGAGCACTTTCTTCTGAGGAATAAACATTGTTGTACATGGGCCATTTTGCTAGCAACTCATTTATCCACCTGAGTTTCATATAGTTCAGTTTTAATTCTGCAGAAGGAAAATGTTACCATGTAAAGGATGGGCTCTAAGCTACTGTTTGACTACACAGAAAATCATACTGTATCTCGAATCACAGATTTTTTGGTACTTACGAATCTTTATCTCTTCAGTGAAAAGAGTAGATGACATGAATAATTCTTCTGATTGTGAGACTGGGGTCAGAATGCCCAGAACCTTGTGGGGCTGAGTGTCTAAGACCCAATATGACAAGATTCATACCCACAATTAACATCAGGCACTGTGCACAATCCTCTTGACATCTCTGGAGACAGATGCCCAGAATACAGTGAAGAACCTGTAGAAGTCTTTGAACCGCCAGAGTTTTAGCTTCCAAGTTGAGAAATGAGTATTTTAAATATAGCACTAAACCCCCCAAAGGCTAGGTTCTGGTTTTCATTCAGCTCTAGGCTAAGTGTTCCTTCACCTTGGAGATGAATCATATCTCAGAAGAAAGGTGTGCTGTTGGACTGAATTGAGCAATTTGAATTCCCAGGATAAAAAGCACTGCAGATACAACAGACACTTCTATAAATGATCTGAGTTTAAGTAGGAATAAATAAGTAGCACAGAGGAAGCAAAGTGACAGAATCATATTTTTGGTGCTGAAGGGTATAGATCCATACAAGTGGTGCTGCACTTCATTGGTTTTGACAGTCATTTTGCTTCTAAATATTTTACTGAGTTTTTTTGCAGCTGCAGAATTCCTGGCTGAACACTGGGGACACATCTGATGTCCAGCTGCTGCAGTTAGTAGCACCACTGCCATGAAAGAAAGAGTGGTCAAGTACAGATTGCCAGTGCCAGGCTCACGTTTGGGGATCTTTAATGGTGTAGGATCAGGAGGATGCATCCTATGTAGGATGGATGGCTAGAGGCAAAAGCAGGATCTGAAACTGTTTCAAGGAAAATACAAATGTGATTGTTCGAGGTCTTTGCAGAAAAGTTTCCTTCTGGGGAGAAGGAGAGGATCTGATTTCACCTAATGTTAAACATCTTCAGTGTAGGTGCCTGCCTTGGGGATAACTCCCTTCGTAAGAAGTGGAGATTAAAAGGTGCCTAAAGGTCACGATTGATTTTCCCCGTGCCACCATCTGCCTTAGGATGAGATTGACCACAGCTGCACCTTCTTCACCGACTACAGAGAGCCCCTAAAGGATAGCTGAGGTGTACATGTCCACACTGCAATCATCTACAGTTAGGGGAGGTGAACGTTACCCCTGTGCCTCTTGTCACAGGACCTCTCTCTATCCCTACAACTTAGTCAGGTAGCAACGTTCATCTGCTATGAAATACTTGCCTATGGTTTTCCTAATCTTTCTGCTGAATTTTCTCTAACCTCCAGATAAAATGGAAAAATGCTTTCAAGAGGCCCTCCTGTGAATTGGGTTCATAACTTGAAGCTAGGCATATACTTAAATTGCCTGACGAGCTCATTGATTTAGGCATGACTTATCCACCTTTAAGCAGGCCGTGGGGCAAAGCACTCAGACCTCAAACCTATCAAACACTTGCATCTATAAATATTGCATCATAAATAGAGTAATTTTAAATTATTATGGGCAATAAGTAGATGATAGTTTTATGTACTCTTATGGAGAAACTGTTGGAACCAATTGTCCGAAGCCTTTGTTGTAACCATATTACAACATTATTATTTTCTCTGAGGCTGGTTATGAGGATGAATTAGGCAATAATGCAAATCCCTTGAAAATGAAAAATAACACATAGGATCATTGTTTCTGTGCCCTTTGGGTGCAAAGGCTAAAATAAAGATCTAAGTCTTCTTCCTGATCTTTCCAGTAGCCTGTCTCTTTCCACACTTAGTTTTACGATTGCCTCAAGCTCATAAATCAGATGCAAGACGTAAGGATTGTAGGGAGAGAAAAATCACTCTATCAGGTAAGTTTACATCATTCCTTCTTGTTGCCTTTGTGTTAAATTATTTTCATCCTTAACGGTCTTCTTGTTTTCCCTGTATATAAATCAAGCTACACTGACATGCAAAATTAAGTATAGGAAAATCAACTGCTTTCCTTATTGTCTGGTGAAGATGGGCTACAGAGGTATTTGACGCTACTGGCATCCAGGGGAAATGACCTGAAAAAGAATTGCCTTTTAGCGCAAAATTTTCCTGGTACTCTCTGCACTCTCTAGCCCACATCTTTAAAAAGAGAGAGCGTGTGATCTTGTTGCTGTTGTACTGGCCTGCGGATCAGTGGGTACCTTGGCCGTGCCAGGGGCAGCTGACTGATCTTAGGCAAAGTTCCTTCACCTCTGTGTGTCTTTCCCATCTCAATACTTGCTTTTCTAAAGGTCCTCATATTTTGCACCAGTAAGACTTTCTGCTTGCAGCTACAATTATTTTGCTATGGCATCCTTCATAAAAAACTGAATGGACAATTCTGGAGAGAAGGAAGATCTCAATTTATCTTTTTCACACAGGATTTTTCTACTCAGTAAGTTGAGATGGAGTGTAAAGTTCTGCTTTTTGGGTAAGCCCGTAAGTTTGCTTAAAAGAGCTGGCAGATTTTCCTACTCCTTTCCATTTTACCAACTGGAATGGTGTTTCAAACTTAACACGAGCTGTTGGTATGCTTCCCAGTTCCCTCATTAGAACAAGCCTGATGGTGTTGCCTGCTCATTTGATTGTAAGCTTTTCCTGACCCATTTCCTTTTCTTGTACATTTAAAAGCACTAAAAAGAACAGGATCCTGATTCTACTGGAGGCCTTTGGGCAATGCTACATTAAAATCACAATAAATGTTGAACTTCTGCAACCCTTCAAGCCATGACAGTGTAGGTCAAATATTTGAACCAAGATAGGAAACGTTAAATGCCATGTTGATCTGGAAATTGTATTTGATACTGTCTGAAAACATCAGACTGCGTTTCAGCTGGTATAGGAGTCATAACTTTTTTGAGGTCAGTGGATCTCGTACTGATTTAACTAGTACTATCCATTTGGATAGTTATGGTTTGGGATGAATGAGACAGCTAAAGATTTTTCTACTGCAGATGATACCTCTTCTACATGATTTGAGAAAGACCAAAACTTAGGAGGAAGGAGAGGCAGAGACCATAAAATAACGTAGGCTTGGGAAACAGAAGCGTGCATCTCAGAGGGAAAAGATGTTGAAGCTGGAGGACTCAAGATCTGTGCTCAGGTTTGGGACAGTCTAATGAGAGGAAGACGAAATGCCAACTATTCACCTTTGTGCATATCAGTTGGAGATTTTGTATACAGAGATCTTGGCAGCAGCACTTTATGGGTCGAAGAACATTTGTTTGCTTTCAAATGATTTTCAAGAAAGGAATGACTTTTTGCGTTGCTAGTGCCTAATAATCATTGCATGCAGTTCTCTTGGGAAAGTCACTAGCTTTGTCACTCCCTGGCTTTGATTTGCCTTGTTTGGTTTGTTTCTTGTAATTCTTCAATTTTCCTTTTTCTAGTGGGGTGGAGGCTGTGCTCGTGCTTCCTGGTGTGTGATACTGTAATCTTTTACTTATACACAGAAGGCTGTGACACTGGCCATGTAGGTACAGGCTTCCACGCTCCATCCTGGCACGTTGTTTGTGATTACCTCTTTGCATTATCCACACACCCCTGGCCTCTTCAGCGATCGTTTGACAGTGCCAGCAAGCAACAGTTGTGACGGCATCTCCTGCATCTTGACAACATACCTACTTTGAATTGGATTGACGCTGTCTCATCCTGCTCTGTGGGACGGGACAGATGCTACCAGTTTATTTAGGGAAGAACTTCATACAGGCACGTGGCAGTAAAAATACATTGAGTTTACTGTTCTGGAGATGTGACACGGGATAAAAAAATACAGTCATCCATACAGTCGTCCATACCATTCTCCTTTCACCAAGAGGTACCAGTACAATCAGCACCTGGGAGGCTGACTTACAGTGCCCTCCCTCCATACTTTGCTGCCTGGTTATTTACTGGGGAACAAAGTTCTGTGATTAAAACCCTGGGCAGAGGTCCGGGAGGGACAAGATAACTCTTGCCTCAGCCACAGATGTTCCTTCTGATCTTGGAGAAGTTGTTCGGTGTCTCTGTGACTGCTGGGAGTAAGACGAGTGTTGCCAGAGGGTTGGCTTGGTTGCAGCGAGCAGATCCTGCTGAAATTGTGCACTGGCTGAGGTGCAGCAGGCAACAAATGAGAGGGAAGGCAGAAGCTATTGTAAGGGACCAGCTGAGCACACAGGCCCAGGGCAGCCAGGCTACGTCACTTGGCTTTGTAAAGATAAACTGATTAATCCTTATGAGGTGCTGGGATATGTGGAAACCATAGAAAATCCCAAGTAGAAGTACACCGACTAACAGACTATCCACTTGCACTTCTATGAAAATCCCTGCCAGTAATTTTTGTTTGAAACTGAATCTGGTGCTTGTAGCATTTTTTTTTTTTTATCTGCAGAATTGCACAGTGCAATATTCAGAGCTGGCAAAAAAAGTTTAAATTCAAATAAACCTCAGGATTGAATTTTTGGCTGTAAGACAGACCGAGCTGAAACTCTGTTGCGTCGTTGAAAGCTAATGTAATGGCCATGTGCAGTGTTGGGGCACATTAGGGAGTTTTTTTCCATTCACAGCTTTCTTTTCTAATATATATTCAAATATAAGAGCAACTTCTCCTTTGAGAAATGCATCCAGAGGTAAATCCTACTTCACCAGCGCAGTAACGGAGCTGGGCGCGGGGAGTAAGGAGTTAGGCTTGCAGTTCTCCGTTTGCTGCTTTTGAAGGTGTCACCTCACACGAAGCATCGATCCGTCCCACACAGCAGAGGCCGGAGTGGCCTTTGCTACCTGCAAAACCTACCACGCTTCTGCTCCTCCCCCGTTTCTTTGCTAATCAAATCTCTTGGCACCAATTTGGCCCCATCTGGAGTACTGTGTCAAGTTCTGAGCTCCCCAGTTCAAGCAAGATGAGGAGCTACTGGAGAGAGTCCAGCGGAGGGCTACGAGGATGATGAGGGGACTTGAGCATCTCTTCTACGAGGAAAGGCTGAGGGAGCTGGGCTTGTTCAGCCTGAAGAAGAGAAGGCTGAGAGGGGACCTTATAAATGCCTATAAATACCTTAAGGGTGGGTGTCAGGAGGATGGGGCCAGACTCTCTTCAGTGGTGCCCAGCGACAGGACAAGGGCCAATGGGCACAAACTGAAGCAGAGGAAGTTCTGTCTGAACATGAGGAAGAACTTCTTCACTTTGAGGGTGACAGAGCACTGGCCCAGGCTGCCCAGAGGAGCTGTGGAGTCTCCTTCTCTGGAGATATTCAAGACCCGCCTGGATGCAGTCCTGTGCAGCCTGCTCTGGGTGACCCTGCTTTGGCAGGGGGTTGGACTAGATGACCCACAGAGGTCCCTTCCAACCCCTGACATTCTCTGATTCTGTGATTCTGTGACTTTTTTAATTGCACAGGTGAGATTTGCATGAAAATTGATGTCTCATGGGTTCCAATCTGACTGAATTAGCCTACAACAGGATTCCCTCGATTTTTGAAAGAGCTCAATGCCCATTAGACTCATCAACGAAAGAGCTGTTTTTTCATGAGCACTCTTCAAGTACAGTGATGGGGCAAGGGGTGTCTGCGTTTTTCTGAGCAGGGACATATATGAAAACAATCATCATCTAACTGGCCAGGAAAGCAGCCCCCCTCACATACTTAATTTATACTTTTGCTTGTTTTTCTGGGAGGTGACGAACATGGAGTGGCAACTGATGACTTGCGCCAGCGACTTAACTTGGGGGCTCTGCACGCGCGCTGGAGTTTTTGTGCGGTAACCAGGTTCTGCAGGTGGATGCCTGGCTGCGAAGAGCTTTTGAGAAGGGCATCGTGCTGGTGTACCTCAAGTCAGTGTCTTTGCACTGAGGACGGACGTGGGTTTGTAACTGTTGTCTGTCGCCAGCCTTCGTAATTGAAGGAACCGGGAGTGAAATAAAAGGCAGCGAAGCAAGGGCCCCTTACTCGCCTCGGCAGCCTGCGTGTGGGAGCAAAGACTGGCCTTGGGGCATGACCGATGCTGGGAACTCCCTGAATTCACTTTTCTCTACGGCGCCAAGTAGCAAATGGGTCTCCAGTCAACCTGTCTCTCCCACCTTCCCCCTTTAGTTCCCACTTTTTCCCCTCCCTCTTTTTACTTATTCTCACAAGTTGCTCACTGCCCCTTCTTCCTCCCTCTGCCTGTATCATCAACCACTAAAAAACCTGCTTGCCTCAGGATGGCGTCTATTGGCAATTCTGGGGGAATAACGCAGTTGCCAGAGCACAGACACAAACCTTGGCCTTGCACAGTGCTCTCTGGGTTCGTACGCCGTGCCCGGGAGCTGTGGTTGCAAAGCCATTGCAGCTTGCCGCCCCAGCCAGCAGCGTTAAGCAGGGAACTGGAAGATGTTCCCTTCCCTGCTCTCAGCAGCTGTGTTTGCAGAGAGTAAAAACAGGTCCAGGTATTTTCTACTTTTATCTCTTGATCACATCCAGTCATCCCATCTGCCCCATGGTTTATCTCCCTGCATTGGAGGAAATTACCATTGTTTATGAACTCTGATTTGCAGAGACCAAAGAGCTGAATGCGAAGGACTTCCATACAGAAATCAACGCTTCTATCAAAGCTCAGGGGAAATGATCAGACAAATAATCGATCTTGGTCCATCAGGTCCATTTTGCCTGGAGAAGATCAGAAAATCACACATACTTTGTCCTATTGCTAACAATAGTCCTTTGACTTCAGATTGGGCAAAGATCCTGATTTATACCAACTTACTCTAGGTTGAGAGTAATGAATTTCTTTGTTGTGACACAGAATAAACTATAAATTCGTAGTGAAAGACTTAAATAATTTTTTATTGCATATTGCAATATTGCAGATAGAAGCATGTTCATCCTGAATCTGTTGACTTTTGCTGCTTTATCAAAATCAAAACACTTCAAACAAATTTTCATTTTTGTTTTTCTTTTATTTGCATTCGCTTACTATCACATGTTCAGGTGAGTATTCCTGAAGTCCAAAGCTTTCTGGTCAGTTCTGGTCAGAAGAAATAACAGCACCAATGAAAAAAAGAAAAAAAGAAGACAACCAAAGAGCCCTTCTTTAGAGTTACAAATCCCATTTTGATAAGATTGCATTTTACATAGATTTTTGAACGTTTATGCTTTTGCAGCTGCTGATACATGTATTTTTTTAATACAAAAAAATGTTGGTCTCCAGGTATCTTCACCTGAAGCACTGGAAATGTCTTTGTTCCATAGTGAGAGCCTCACCTCTGCTGGAACAGGCAGCTCAAAGACCATGAGCGCCCATCCCCTGGGGTAGAGAAGCCTGCCGCACTTACTCCCTTTATTTCTATCCTGATGATGCTGACATCACAATTCCATGCATCTTTTTTTAGTGAAAAGAGGTCAGTTTTAATTGCCATCTTAAATATAGTAACAAATTTCAGCTGAATGTTTGAACACTTGTTTGAGGCCTGTTTTCGTAAGTGAAGAAAATCTCATAGCCTTGATTTCTCCTGTTTTGACACTTTCTTTTATGAAGGTGTCAGCCTCTGACTTGTAGTGCAATTATTGCAGTGACACTGACACCTATGTATTGGTGCTATTAACACTTCCTTTTCATGGCCTCTAGATAAGAGCTGGCTCTTGGAAATCCTGTGGTTATTTGCCTCAGGATGTGCCTGCAATGCAAAAATAAACAAACCATAGAATTTCTGGCATTTTATAGCTGAAGTGAAGATCTTTGTTGTCTTTTTGTGTGACACATTCAATGTGTGCCAATTTTCAGTTGAAGCTGCATTTGTTATAGGTGTTATTTAATGTGATGGTGTTAGGAGAGAGACACAGAGGACTAGAATAGTTCATATTAAATTCTTGGAGGAAATTCCTCTTTAGAATACAAGAATCAGTTCAGATTGTTGCAGTAGGTATAGAATTTGGCAATGGCACTTGCTGGCTGACTAGCCCCTTGAATCTATGGTCCATCAACCAGAACCAGGAGGGAGAAGTTGGAAGACTATCATGATGTTCATTGGTATGTTCAGCACTAAAGTGGCATGGCTACCTCTAAGAGTAGATATTATTGCTGCTGTCCGGGAGGCAAGTGGAAGAAAAGCCCTTACTGTGAGACTCCCAAACAGGGCAGAATTAGTCAGTGTCTCTAGGACATTAGTAAAACTGAAACCACAGAACTTCTCTCAAAAGCTGAGAAAAGGGAGGAAAAAAAAAAAAGGTTGCATTTTCCTAAGCATGTTACTTCAATCTGACATAAATTCGTGCTGCGTTTTGCGCTGCTGTGGGGTCGTGTTCCCCCCTCCTAACCCTCACTAACCACCCGTGCCTGCTGCTGCCTCTTTTGTGGTGACACCAACACTGGTACGATTCGTGAGGAGGCGTATGGCAGAACAGATGGAGCTGGAAAGCACCTCACCTGGACGTATGACCTGCTGGGTCACTTGCATGTGTTTGCCCAATGCTGGTGTTGGTACAAGGAGGGTACTAAGAGCAAGGAGCCGGATGAAGGAACTCTCTGGCCACGGCCTTGGTTCTGCGTTGAAGAGAATAAAGAAAGTATACTTCAATCATCAGTATTCTCAGAAAGAGCTTAACCGGTTCCCCTGCAGAGAGCAACTGGAGTACAGGCTTGGTTTGCCTAGTCAGAAGAGTGGGTGAGGAGGAGTCAACGATTCTCAAGTCCTGACTCTCACGGCAGTTCATGACTCAGACACGCAGAGGTGTACCAGGATCAACAGCAAGCTCAGACCTTCTCATGGTGCTCGTCACGATGCTCACGAAGTGCTTAGTTCAGTCTGAATCAGAAGCAACTCTTTCATAATCAGCAGAGTTATGCTATCATAAAACCAGCGTGACAGGACAATCAGGTCTTATGTCGATCATTAACCGGTTTCTTCACGTTGAACATTCCCAACCATTTTAGCAATGCTTTCCACATCTTCCCCCTGTGTTGTTATCTTCTCTGGCGGACTGGGGTTCTTTGATTTTCTCCTGGTGCCAATCGTAGGTTGGCAACATGCCTTTCGTGGCTTTGTTTGAGGAACAGAGGGCTGCTGGTGCTGCTCACTGGGTTGGCAGCCTCCCCGCCACGTAGTCAGGGAGAACAGACAGACAATGCCTTGCCGGTGATGTGGGAGTGGAGGCCTCGTGCTCGCTCCTCTGCTGTGACGGGCACTCCAGCGAAAGTCTCTCAGTGTCCTCTCATCTGAGTTGTCCTTTCGATCTCCAGTTTCACTAGTTTGAAAATGGTTTCTGTATTAATTAGTCGATCTCTCCTCTTGAAATTGTCAAATCAAACAGTTGACGACACACACACATACAAACACAAACACATCTATGCTTATTCACTGCTGTTAATACATTTTTTAAAAAGATCCTGGATAGACTGCAGTTTATGTACCTACATATGGTAGCATAAAAAGAGGATAAATTAGTAGTCCTAGTATAAATCTCTTTTTCAGGAAAATACATTCCTTCATGTTGCGAGCTGCTGAAATTATAGGTTTTGATAAGCTTGAATCCACAATTTTTCATTTTTAATATGTCTTCCTCTTTTCACAGTGCCAGTTGTATGCTTTATTTAAGAAGATGTAACATATACACCTTCTTCTCCACTCTTCGCAGCCTCCTGGCAAAAAAGCCAGTGTTCATCTCAGAAAATTCCAAGATGTGTAACTGGAGTTGCTGAAGGGCTTGACTCAACTTTTCCGAGAGTTCACTGAGCAATTTTTTTTTTTTGCTTGTAGGAACCATCAGGTGCAACATAGCAGATGTCCAGATACCAGTGTCATCTGCTGCCTTGCCTCAGAATATTTTAGAGACAAAATACGGTGCCTAGCTTTTTTCTCAACTTGCTACGTGAGATGGTTGTAACCACCATAGCTTCCCATTGCTGCCAGATGACTGAAAAAGAAAAGCTGAAGCTAAATTTGGGTGTGCTCTCTCTTTCTGAATATGTTTACTGCGCAGTCTCTTTTCTTCCTCAATTCAAGCTTTGCTTCTAAAGCATATCTGTGAATCAAAAGCATCAGCCGTGGCCATTTCAAAGCATCGTCTGCTTAACAAATTCAAAGTAGATTGACCTGTTTCCCCATGCTAAAACAGTTTCACTGACTCATTAATTCTATAGGATGTTTCCAGACGGTAGCTTTCTTACTTCTAAAGCCTGATGGATCTGATTTTGATGCCCTCAAGTCAGTAATAATTTACCCCACATACACTAACATACCATTAAGTGTGAATAGGAGTATCACCATCAAGCCTTACGTAAAATTGTTCCAAGCTCACCCAGTAGACTTCATTCTGTTCCTTCCCCACCGTATTTGTCTCTTCCCCCTTTGATTTTCTTATAGTCTTGTCAGTTGTTTCAACAGCAGAACAACTTTCTGTTACTGCTCTTTGACTTTCCAAATCACTCCAGGTGGGCTCTTACAATAAGGAAAGAATGTCAGTCAGGTGTAACATTTCGACACTGTTAGAGAAGCAACAAATGTTGGTTTTGCATCACCTTGAGGTTCCTCAGTGCTGGTTGATCTTCCAGTATCCAGAGCATCCAGATGTAAGGCTGGCAGGGAGTTGCAGGAGGTTGGCTTATGCAGCTTCACCATGATAGAAATACCCAAGAAACTATTTTAGGTACTGAAAACAACAAAACTTTAAAAAAGAAAAAAAAAAAAGCAGCTCAGAGCTGGTCTGCTTCTCGGAGCCATAGGAAGCGTAGCTGGGTAGAGCACCGTGGCTCGCTATGCTACTGCAGCTTTCCCTGCCCAGCGCTGCCGGGAGCACAGCCCCGGCCGGGTCCTGACCCTGCAGCCTCGGAGAGCGGGAAGCAGAGCAAGGCACTGGAGATGTGCATTCAGTTCTTGGCTGTGTCAAAGCTTTCCTGTCACCTTGAATATGTCCTTTACTTGTCTTTTTTTACTATTTCCATCTGTAAACTAGAGAGAACACATTTCAACTCCTCATAGAATAATTGTGAAGGTAAATCCAAGAAAACATTCAAATGCTATTATAATAAGCAATAATGCCAGTAGTACAATCAGTGAGCGGGGTGGAACAGAAGTTCCTGTTTCTACAGAGGGCAAAGCTAATTCCAGTTTCTTTTTATAGTATTCTTTACTTCTCTAGAGGTGCTCCTGGTTTCTTGATTAAATAGTTTCATAAAGAGGGCTCTCCTCCCCTGCCAATGTGTTGGAACCCAACAGCAGAGCACAGTTAGCTCGTGTACAGATCTCTTGGGGTTTGACTTTAGCAGAATGTGCATGTAGCCATTTAGAAGAAGACCATGCTATGTAAGTAAACAGTTGCATTTTGATGTCATTGGGTATTCAAAAAGTTATCTCTGTCCTGGGCTTGATCCTGTTGCGACTGGAGGTGATGGGAGCTTTGCTGCTAATTTCACAGGGAGCTGGGCTGGGGTGAGTAAGCTAGCAGTGATATTTAAAGAGAAGCAATATGTCAGCTACGTAATCACTTCCACAGCACTGGGGAAGGCAAGCTTGTTTTGTACCTTTCTGCCTGAAAACACAAGGCTCTGACTAGTCCACACAGCCACGGATAGACTGCAGAAATTAATCTGCCTCCCGCGTTGGGGTTTCCGAAGCCATTCTGCAAGGCTTGATTCCCCAAAGGGTGCTTTTGTCTTCCTCTACTCTCCTTCCCAAAGGATCGCTGCTAGCCCTGTGGAAACCTGCCTCAGGGCCACTGTCTGTGCCGGAGTCTTTGATTTACCCCACCACGATCACCACTTCTTTTCAGCACCCATCCTGCTTGTACGTAGCAGTGTGTAGTGCCTTGCAGCCCTGCTACAACCCTCCTACAACCACAGCAAGAGGCGGTGGCAGAGCTGAGGAACAGGGCGGAAAAAGGCTCCATACCTTAAACATGACACTTGCCTGGTTGCTCATGAACCCAGCATTAGGCTGTTTCCAAGAAGCCTCCCAGCACGGGTAGGACAAGACCCCTGTAGACCAGTCTGGGGGGACACTCTGTGCTCGTGAGGTCCTTGCACTGCCCTGTCTCGAGTGGGATGCCACACTTGGGAGCAAGGCTGGCAGCTGTGCTGGACGTCCTCAGCAGTGGCCCCTGCAGAGAAGGGAGCTGCCTCCCACCTTTTCTTCGCCACTGTGCAAAGCAGGTCAGCACCCGGGTTGCCCCGTTGCATGCACTGAAAGGAACAGTGCTCAAGGAGCTAGGCAGAGACGGCAAAGCTAAAGCTGCGCCGCTCTAATTAGCGCTTAGCCAGTGAGCCATGGTTTGCAAAAGGAAAGATGGAACTTCCTCACTGCTCAGAACAGGTTTAGGAGTACGCACAGCAGCGTTATCTCACGTTACTATGTCTTCGTTATTTCAACAACGGCCTGTTTCAACTGGCTGTAAGACAGCACTTCGTGAGGCATTAGGCGTAATTAGAATTAACTTTCAACTGCCAAAACAAATAACCAGACTGAATGCATTTTCCTTTCCTTTATTTTGAGTTGCCTTTGTTACTTTACTGAGTGGAGTTACACGGTCTGTCAGAACTGTTTTCTCAAGCCTGCTCAAGTTTGAAGTAACCTGATACAAAGAGCTCGCGATCACTTCTGCAGTGAGCATCTGGGCTTGGCTCCGTCCACAATGAGAGCACATGCAAAATGAGGTGGGAGTCCCTGTCTGGGGAAGGGTGAAGGGCACAGTGCAAAACCAAACGCCAAGCTACAGCTTCTCTACAACTCACCATGGAACGACGTTGTTTTGGCAGGTGAGAGGCAGTATACCTCCCTGCACTGAGAGATAGCTCCGAGCAGGCAGAATCTCCCTGTGTAACGTGTGTGAAAAGGAAAGTGGGCCAGAGAAAGAAACAATTCTCTCAGTACAGTCATGCTTGCTCAACAAAACTTAGAAGATGGTATCTACAGAAATACCAGCCTTTCAAAAGCGACGAGAATTGGGAGATGACCTGAGTGTCACTACCTCATTTACTGAATCTGTGGAAAACTCTGGAAACTTGATCCACATGCCTGCTCATTTTTGGCTGTTATGTAAAGAGTAATTACATTATCAACCAGTCAGTAAAACAGGCAAAAAACCTGCGGTGACTGCTACTATTCCACTGATCTGTTTAAAGGATGAATGATCTTTCCATTTCATCTGCATCTCACTTGCAAAGGAGAGAAGGCAAAACAGAGTAAGAGCGATAAAACCGTGAAAGAAGGGGATGGGGATGCTTGCATTGTTCTGTGAGGCACCACGCAAAGACCCACTTTTGACCAAGTTTGCAGTGATGACTGCACGTGACTAAATTTAGCACTGTGGGGACCAATGTGTTCTGAAAGCAGTACAGCCCTATGGCTTGGGGTTGGAACGAGATGATCCATCAGGTCCCTTCCAACCCGAACCGTTCTATGGTTCTATGACCGTTAGGCTGCCAGACTCAGCAGGGCTTGCCGGTTTGGGTGCTGCACGGCATGCCTGGCCGGCACATCTCCTGCTCCCGCTCTAGGGCAGGCTCTCCAAGTTTAGGCCAACTCCATGGTGATTTGTAAATCTACCCAAGCTCTGAACCAGTGTAACATTTTCCATGCAAGGAGGAGAAGAGAAGGAAAAGACCCACGTTGTCTGGCGTTTGAAGGCTGTGTACCTTACCTCTCTCTCTTTTTCTGTGTACCAGATTCTTGCCATAGGACTCCGGTAGAAAGCTCACTGAAGAAAACTGAAGGATTCCTACAACATCAACAAGCTTTCAGTCAGGCCGAAAGCGTGAGGTTCTGTGGTTGCCTGGCTGCTCCAGTTGTCCTATGTCCACAGTGGCTGGCTGTCAAATCCAGTAATTCACATAAAATAACCTTCTAGCATAAAATGGGAAAAGCAACTGCAACAAATGGACATGATAAAACTGGGAGGAAAAAAATAAAAGCAGCTGATGTACTCCTAAGTTTCTCAGATATGCAAGCAGTTAAAGATCAAATAGCTGCAGCTGAAAACAGTGGGGCTCAGCTAATGCCATGTGTGTCTGTCGTCACCCTCCCATGGTGCTCCACCAGTGTGACCAGCCAGCCCAGAGAACCTGAGACGTCCCGCTTTCCCAGGCCTGGCAGGGCGAATGTGTCTCCTGGGGACCGGATCGTTTTGCAAACAGCCCACCTGAGTAGCCACGGGTAGCAGAGCTGCTCGGATTGACACCGGCTGGCTCAGCAATAAACCTTCCGCTGTGATGTTCCCTCTCGGGATGACTACCCCAGACTTCTACTGCCCAAACCTGTTGCTGCCCCTGTGAAGAGAGCCTGCACGCAACTGAGCAAAGCTGCCGTTGCCCCGGCTCTCCCGGGGTGCCAAGCCCTGCTGCTGAAGTCATGCAAATAACGCATTGGTGTGAAACAAGATCAGGTCAAAGAACTCCAGAATTCGGTCTGAATCACTTAGAACTTAAGCACATCGAAGCCTGAGGACATTTGCGATGTTGCTTCTGTGGCCTGCTCATTTCTGAAGCAGTGAATTCACAAGTTTTAATGCAGCGTCAGAAGAAACATAAAGGTTCTGTTGTTATATTACGCCAAGTGCTGGGTGAAGAGTCACAGCAGAAAAACAAACCTCACCGAACTGTTTGATGTCTCATGACAGGTGAGTCAGAAAGTCTTTGTTTCCTTCTACACTGTTACCGATTTAGCAGGCTGCCAAACGAGAAAATGGAGCTGTGGATGACAAAGAAGAGATAATTTGTGAAAAATGCCCACAGCTTGTGGGGTAGATGAAAGACAAGATAGAGCAATTACAAAATACCAGGAGACACGCTATGTGGGCAAAGGGCGTGTCCAGGTTCTTCAGGCATTTGTGCAATTAAAAACCAAGTTATCATCCTTTCCAATGGTTTTCAGTGAGCAGGTGCCTTCTCCGAAGACCACTAGTAGATACATCGCACACATGTGGCAGCTGGCACCAAATGAAACATTTAGGCTGTAGTGATCCTCAGTTTGCATCCTTTGTGAATTCCAGGCGGGAAAAGTGTTTTCTTCAGGGAGAGTGTAGAAACCAGTGCCAGCAGTGGGATGTCTCAGCACGGAACAAGAGCAGACGTTCAGAGGTTATTATGAGGCCCGGGTTCGAGATTACTCACCTTTGCTTCTCTCCTGCGAGCCAGACTTACCAGTGACATTCATTTCATGTGTACGTGATCCAAGTAAGGCTTCATCACCTACCACATAACCCCAAAGATAAAAGAGTTAAATGCAGCTTTGGGCTGTCTGTGAACCATCGAAAGTAAGTGAATTTGCCTGTTGATTATGCTAGATACACTTTGGTGAACTAAAACAAATGACTTCTGCGAGAATTGTGAATCCCTGTGTGAATTATAGTGTTCTGTATTTCAACTCTGAGTGTTGGTCAGCAGAGCAGCGACCTCTCGTAGGCCTACAGAATAAGTGGTGAGCGTGTCCTGTCATTCTGCCGTTTCAAACTGAATGCCTTAGAAACAGAATTGGGAGACGCGAGGTAGAATGGGAGCTCAGATTCTCTTGGCACAATTTGAGAAGTAAATAAACAGTTCAATAGCGACTTAACAAAGATCCGTGCTTGAGGAAGGCACCTCCCTGGTGTTCTTGACAGTATGGTGTCTACATTCTTCCATATTTCAGGAAGGAATTTAGAACGAGCTCAGAGGGAAAACAATTCAGAGAACAGCCATAAGAATTACTGTGGGAAATGAAAAACAGATCATAGCGAAAAACTCTGAGCGCGCTACCTATTTCCTTTATAATGGAACTGATTGAGCAGTACCGCAGTTACAGGCTGGATGTACCAGCCCTGAGACACAGCGTGAACAAACTTTTCAGTACAGAAGTATAACAAGATGCATTATCCGAAAGGCAGACAGTTCAAACTAGGAATAAGGCACACATTTTGAACAGCGAAAGTAACTGAAACAATTTACCAAGGACTTCAGTGAATTTTCCGTCAATGAGAATACACCGAGAATGACCAGAATTTTTTCTAGAAGGCTCCTAGTTGAAACAAAAATTAATTCACAGAAGTTCAAAGGCATGTCATATACAGGAGGTCAGACTAGATTATCACAAATGGGCCTTTAAAGCTTTAAAGTCTAGGAATTCATGGGAGATTGAAAAGATACTAACACATTTTCGTCCAGTAGAATGTCCTTAACAAAGATCAATCTCTCTATCAATGGATTTTCCATACTTTCCATCGCTATCTTAAGTCTTTCCCAAATAAATTAGATTAGTGTGGTGAGATCAATAGTGATTTCATAGTGTCTTCTCTTTTTTAGACTGCTTCAGTTATTGAAAGAACTATCTAGACTAAATAGATACAATATTTTATTTTATTCCATTTGAGAAATAACCCATCCAATTATATCTCATTAAAGCATCTTAAGATGAAAGTCTTTATGAACATAGTAAAACTGCCAACTAAGCAATGCCAAAACTTTAAATGTTTTTAAACTTTAAAAAAACCCACCTTTTTAAAAAATTAGCTCTGAGCATAAAAGCTATGTATTTTTACAAAATAATTATGTTTACAGTTTCTAATTTCAGATTTTTCTGAGGTAAGTGCAAAAGTTCTGGTTGGACCATGTGGAAAATAATCTTTGCACGCTTAATAGCTCTGCTGATTTTCTTTCATCCTTCAAATACCCCAAACTTGTCATGTGCTAAAAGAAAGCCTGGAAAATGTCAGTCCCAGGAAACATGCTCGTCAAATTAATAGCAACCAAAAAAAGAGAGGAGTGGCTACATTAACAACTGGCCTCACTGATAATGATAATGGAATTTTGGTGTGTATTACCAGTTCGCCTAACCTAAGGTGCAGCCGTGAAGAGACCTGCCAGCAGAAGTCTCCCCGGGAGATGTGCTGAAGCAGCCTGTCTCTGGATGCCCGGCCTGCCTTTTCTCCCTGGCTGACTTCATTCACATGCCTCATCATGCCAATTTACTCCGGTCCTTTTCCCTCCCTCCCCGGCAGAGTCGGATGTTGCAACCCGTGTTCAGTGAGGAGGTTCCCTTACTGGGTGAACTTTCTGTTACCTGGCAGGAGAAATTCCTCGGGAGTGAACGCAGTCTCAGGATCTGTGAAGCAGCTAAGGGATTAGAGATGTCTTTTCAAGTCGCTGAAGCTTTCTGATAAAGAGCACAGCAGCACTCTGCCGGAAGTGCAGAAGAGTACTCCTCCCATGAAAGACTATGTGAGATTTTTTTGCAGGTAGAAGCTGAACATCCATGTTAGATATTGGCTCTTATTGCCCCAGTCCCAGTAGAAAGTGACGCATGCGATGGGCGCGAATTTCATAGGCTTTATGTAAGCCAACCCACACTGCTGCAGGGTGGTTATGTGTTACCCGGCGTGACAACCCATGGAGAATTCGGGCTGGGAATATCCCCAGTTGGATCAGCACGGTGCAAGAGAAATTCTTCTTTTTCCTGCTTCCGTCTGCCTCTCTTCTTTCGCGTCTGTACTCTCAAGGCTTTGTGTCCAGTGGAAGACCCTCAGGTGGGACCTGTGGTAGTAATGTATGGAGGCAGGCACACTCCTGTCTCGCTACCACTAGAAGGAAGCCACTTGGAGGCTTTCCAAGAGCTCCTCAGCAGAGGAGAGGCTACAGCTGCCTTGCTTCACCGTAGTCTTACCTTTGAAGATACGTCCACTGCCAGGACAACCAGGTTCTGTGTCCTGTTACATTCAGCTAGGGTGAACCTAGCTTATTGCCTGAGGTGCATTTCAGTGAAAGGAAAAAAAAAAAAAAAAAAGAAATGGCCTGTCACGAATGAAATAATGAAATAGTTGGGGAATTGGTAAAATAGTGTGGAATTAAAAGAATGGCTTCTTTCCACAGTGAATAGAAGCCAAAGTGGCTGTGAGTCTCATTTCGGCTTCTAGCAGAAAAACTGTCAGCCTGGTTATAGTAAAGATTATAAGATTATGTTGTTTAATCTTATCTGGATATGTCCCCTCCAGTGGTTTCCTGCTGGTAAACCACAGAGAAGAGCGGCAGTAGTAAGTAAACTCAAGGAAGTGAGATGAAATATAGTACGCTCCTCCAGTTAATGGGGGATCCGTGTGAAGGATATTGCTAATTAAAACCAATAGTGTTTTCCTCCATCCGGGCTTTCAAAACCGGTTTCGGAGGATACAGAGGATGTTTTGTTTTGCTGAATTGCTCATAGTTTAGGGAAGCCGTTGGGATGAAATATTAGTACTGCGGTAAACTGTGCTTGTGCTTTAAGCGCAGCATGTGAAACAGGCGCTTCACAGACTGTGAGTACATGGCTTCACCCGCATAATGTCCAAGTGAAAGGGGCAGCTGGGGGCCAGAAGAGCAAAATCCACGCTCGGCCTGCTCTGAGGTACGAGAAGCTGCCAAAGAGTTGTGGTTACCGGGACGAGAGCTCTTGTGTCCCCAGGCGATGCGTCTGTGGCTCCAGGGCCGCTGGATCTACAGCAGCAGGAGGTCTCGGGGTTCTCCTGCGGCGCTGACCGTCGCACCAGCCTGAGGACGGCACGGCGATCCAGCGCCTGCCTCCCTGCTGCCGCTCCCGGCTTTCCTCCAACGCGACCAAAGACCCAGCCAGAATTCCCTTACAGAGCACCTCGCCTCATTGACGGCGTCAGGAAATACTGAGCAGCGTCGGCACAAAGACTGGCGAGCCAGCCGACATCTCCGTGCGTCGGTGAGATCTTCTGCTCAGGGCTGGCTTGCTTCGCCCGGATTCTAGGCTTGTGCCCCAGGCTGAGGAAACAAACCTAAACTTTCTTCAGCTTGCCCATTCGGGAGCGCCTTGTGTCAGCAAAACGTGCCTCGTCATGTGGCTGCCGGATGTTTTTTCCACCTCCCGCACCACTTCCAAGGATCCCACTCTAACCCGCTTCCCCAACCACGAATGGCAAAGTCCACTTTTGTTGTTAGGGTTGTCTTTACGTCACTGAAAACAAACAGTCTGTAGGAGAGGTTGGGACAACTCCCTGTGTATTAATAGCGTCTGACGGCTGGCTTCAAACGTGGCTGAGCTCGGTACTTTGAATATGAAGGGCAGAAGTGAAGAAAAGATACGACAGGAAAAGCTTTGGCGGGGCTCTTTTCATCAGAGCTATCCGAACTGTGGCCTGGGGCATGTCTTGTGTCTGGCTTCGTCTTGGGTGTTCTCTGGCCCGTAGCTGAGCTGTCAGAAGACCTTCTGGGTCTGTGTGGTCACAGGCTGGACTGTCCTGCGGCCAGTGACTCGCCCAAGTCTGCGGCAAGCGAGGGTCCTTCCCTAGACAACTGAAGTAAAATACACACAGCCTGGAAGGTGAAGGGAGAATCAGCCTCCTCCTTCCTCCCCACCCTTTTCATTTTTATGTTTATCACTTTTTAGTTTGGGCAGGGGATTCCTCTCAACCCGTTTGCTCTCGTGCTCTTGAGGCTTGAACAGCCCTCTATTATTGCAAGAAGTTCCCGCTTACCTCTTTTCACCTGTGTTCTGGTTTCTGGCCCTTGTTCCTCTGGTGTTGACTCCCTGAGGGAACACAGATGGCAGCCTCAAAGCCAAAAGGAATCATACTGGGGGAGGGAGAGGAAAAAAAGTAAGAGAGGAAGAAAAGTAAGAAAGGAAAAAAAAAGGCAGTGATCACAGCAAGCTTCCAGGCTGTCCTAACACAGATCACAGAATCACAGAATCACAGAATCACAGAATCACAGAATGGTAGGGGTTGGAAGGGACCTCTGTGGGTCATCTAGTCCAACCCTCTTACCGAAGCAGGGTCACCCACAGCAGGCTGTAGAGGACCTTGTCCAGGCGGGTCTTGAATATCTCCAGAGAAGGAGACCCCACAACCTCCCTGGGCAGCCTGTTCCAGTGCTCCGTCACCCTCAGAGGGAAGAAGTTCTTCCTCATGTTCAGCTGGAACTTCCTCTGCTTCAGTTTGTGCCCGCTGCCCCTTGTCCTGTTGCTGGGCACCACTGAAAAGAGCTTGGCCCCATCCTCCTGACACCCACCCTTCAGATATTTGTAAGTATATGTTAGGTCCCCTCGCAGCCTTCTTCAGGCTGAACAAGCCCAGTGTGCTGGATCTCGTCAGGATGCAGATAGCGTGTAATTTTGGGAGTGCAACCTAAACAACATTTAGCTTGTTGGCTGTAAATGTTTAGACCTGACGAGTAAGGTGTCACAGTTCTGTCACAAAGTACACTCCGTCAGCTGAGAAACATTTCTTTATTCACAGGCAGTGCCGCGGTCAGGTCTGTGCTTTAGTGGTGGACTGAGAGGCACCACAGAGCAGAACAGCTCAGCATTTCTCACGCCTGAATTCAGCGCGGGCCGTGGGCACGGCGTGCGGAGGGGCGAACCCGCCCTGTGTGCAGGAAGGAGTTCGCCTCACCGCTGCGGTCTGCCAGGGGCTGACTGGAGCATGAGGAAGCCCCATGACTTACAGGTAACTTCAGTCAGGTTTTTTTTTTTTAAGCACAGCATTCTTTGGGATAGTCGCCGAAAAGCTGAGATATTAGAATCATAGAATTACAGAATCATGGGATGCTTTGGGTTGGGAGGGACCTTCAGAGGCCACCCAGCCCACCTGCAGTGAGCAGGGACATCTTCACCTGGGTCAGGTTGCTCAGAGCCCCATCCAACCTGGCCTGGAATGTTTCCAGGGATGGGGCATCGACCACCTCTCTGGGCAGCCTGGGCCAAGGTTTCACCACCCTCAGAGTAAAGAATTTCTTATATACAGTCCCTTCTTTCAGCTTGAAGCCATCACCCCTTGTCCTGTCACTCCGTGCCCTTGTACAAAGCCCCTCTCCAGCTCTCTCGCAGCCCCTCCAGGCACTGAAAGACCGCAGTAAGTTCTCCCCACAGCCTTCTCCTCTCCAGGCTGAACAGCCCCAGCTCTCCCAGCCTTTCCTCCCAGCAGAGGGGTTCCAGCCCTCGGATCATTGCTGAGGCCTCCTCTGGCCCCGCTCCCACAGCTCCAGCTCTGTCCTGTGCTGAGGGCTCCAGAGCTGGACGCAGGACTCCCGGGGGGGTCTCAGCAGAGCGGGGCAGAGGGGCAGAATCCCCTCCCTCGCCCTGTGCCCACGCTGCTGGGGATGCAGCCCAGGGCACGGTTGGCCTGCTGGGCTGCCAGCGCACACTGCCGGGTCATGGCCAGCTTCTCATCCCCCAGCACCCCCAAGTCCTTCTCTTCAGGGCTGCTCTCCATCCCCTCACCCCCCAGCCTGTGCTGACAGCGGGGGTTGCCCCGACTCAGGCGCAGGACCCTGCTGCACCGCCGCTGCGGGCTCAGCGGGGCGGCGGCGGGCGGCGGGACCCGGCGGGAGCGGAGCCCGGCGCCGCGCGGCGGTGAGCGCGGGGAGCGCCTCCGCGGGGCGGGGCCTCGGCGCCGCGCGCACCGTCCAGGGCCGGCGCCGGGGGGACGCGGGGTGTCCTGGGGGGAGCCCGGGAGGAGCCCCCGGCCCCGGCTGGCCGAGCTCTGCTGGTGTCCGGGCCCGGGCAGCGCGCCGTCGGGGGGTGGTCACCTTGTTGGGTGAGGGACACCCCTGTTGTCGGGTGAGGGACACCCATGACGGGGTTCGGGCAGGCGCGTGGGTGAGGGACACCCATGATGGGGTGCAGAGAGGCACTTGGGTGAGGGACAGGCATGTTGTTGGGTGAGGGACACCCATGACGGGGTGCGGAGAGGCATGTGGGTGAGGGATACCCATGTTGTTGGGTGAGGGACACCCATGACGGGGCACGGAGAGGCACGTGGGTGAGGGACACCTGTGTTGCTGGGTCAGGGACACCCACGTTGTTGGGTGAGGGACACCCATGACGGGGTGCAGAGAGGCACGTGGGTGAGGGACACCTGTGTTGCTGGGTGAGGGACACCCATGACGGGGTGCGGAGAGGCACTTGAGTGAGGGACACCCATGTTGTTGGGTGAGGGACAGCCATGACGGGGTGCAGAGAGGCGCTTGGGTGAGGGACAGGCTTGTTGTTGGGTGAGGGACACCCATGAAGGGGCACGGATAGGTGCTTGGGTGAGGGACAGCCATGTTGTTTGGTGAGGGACACCCATGACAGGGCGCGGAGAGGCACGTGGGTGAGGGACACCCATGTGGAGAGGCGCTTCCAAACCTGGGGCAGGAGGACCAGGGTAGTCATCATGGCATGGAGGGCATGAGGGTTGGCGGAGAAGGTCAGAGAAGAGAAACCGGGAAGGACTGGGGAGGCCTCTTGCTGGAGAAGATCCCGAGAGAGTCCGGAGAGCGACTGTGGTGGTCATCCAGTGGTGGTCATCCAGCAGTGGTCACCCAGTTTTCCTGCAGAATAAGAGGTGCAGCATCAGCGGCAGCGAGGAGAGAACATCCAGCCATTGCTGCAAAGACTCTGCACCCCGGGAAGGCAGCTCGCCGCCTCGAGCCGCAGGGGCTCGTTGAAACACGCAGCCGGAGCACCCCCGGGATGAGAACTTGGCCAGCACAGAAATCAGAGACGGGCGCTGCCTTCCGCACCTCCGCACGCTCCTGACTCCCTGCCTTCCCCTCGACATTTCCAGGGACAGATTTTCAAGGAATGAATCCTCCGGGAAGGACGCTGTCTGTAGCGTGATTAAAGTGGGAAAACACACTGTTCCTTTCACTTGCAGTGGTTTTTTTTTTTTTCCGAGGCTCTTTTGTCAAGACAACAGCAATATGGTCGCTGTGGTCTTGCTTCAGTGCAGTCTGCTGCCTAACCGGGCGAGCGGTCTTGGGTAGAAACGAGAACTTTCAAGAACATCATTTAAACGAAAACGAGAACGCTGAAGAAGGCACCCAAACGCTAACTAATGACCGTAGCGTTTGCCAGTGCTTTTAGAGTAAGCGCTGACACCTTAAAGTTTGTCCTAAGAAGCCTGCGTGAACCTATGCTTAAAGTTATGGTCGTGGACTGTATTTCTTGATTTAAAATATATATTAAAGGAATGGTTAAGCACAATAACCTGAAGTTTGGCCTGCCCTGGGGGTTTTGGATCTTTTTGCACGTGGCAGCTCCTTTCCCCTAAAGCCTTCTGCTCCGTTTCCAGCAAAGGGTGGGCAGCGAGGAGAGGTGCACGACGCAGCGGAATGCTTGCAAATGTCGATGTGCAGCGTGCTCGAGGGAGCTGAGCGAACTGGTACAACCAGAAAGTCACATCCCGTGAGGGGTGGGCGCGGGCGGAGGGGAAAGCAAGCGAGAGAGGGCTGGAAGGCAATACAGGAATCCTGGGTTGTGTCTGCAGGGTTCTGCAGGAGCAGACGTTATTCCAGTCATGTCGCAGGCCTCGTAATTTGGGGTGGCAGGTGGGAGCAGCCACATCAGTCCTGATCGAATCATAGACTCACAGAATGGTAAGGGTTGGAAGGGACCTTAAAGATCATCTGGTTCCCACCCCCCTGCCATGGGCAGGGACATCTTCCACCAGACCAGGGTGCTCAGAGCTCCATCCAACCTGGCCTTGAACACTGCCAGGGAGGGGGCAGCCACAGCTTCTCTGGGCAACCCGTAGATGATAACATCATCTGTTTCGCAACGCCTGTGTAGAAAGTGGGCCCTGCGATTGCAGGTGCGGCCCCTCGCAGCACTGGCCCGCGGAGCAGAAATTCAAATTCCCAGGCCAGAATCTGGGGTGCTCACCAGGGCGCGGGATGGAGGAAACGTGGACACCCAGTACCTGAAGAGGCCGACAGGAAGGATGGAGAGGGGCTTTTCACAAGGGTGTGTAGTGATAGGACAAGGAGGAACGGCTGTAAACTAAAAGAGGGCAGATTTAGATGAGATACTAGGAAGAAATTCTTCACCATGAAGGTTGTGAGACCCAGGCCCAGGTTGCCCAGAGAAGCTGTGGCTGCCCCCTCCCTGGCAGTGTTCAAGGCCAGGTTGGATGGAGCTCTGAGCACCCTGGTCTGGTGGAAGATGTCCCTGCTCATGGCAGGGGGGTTGGAACCAGATGATCTTTAAGGTCCCTTCCAACCCAAACCATTCTATGGTTCTATGAAACTCACACATGTAGAGGGCTGCAGCAGGCGCCGCCGGGTGCGGGACGAAGCCGAAGCCTTGGCGGGGCTCGCTCCCCGCTGCCCGCCCGCCAGCCGAGGCGGGACGGCGCGGAGGCCAGGTCACCCCGCTGCCTGCCGCCCCCGGGGCTCCCGAGGGAAGGAGCCGGCGGGGCGCGGGAGCCGAGGGGCGGGCGGACCCGGGGCGGAGAAGCCGGGCCGGGCGGCGTTGTCCAGGGTCTTGAAAGCGGGGACCGGGGGGGGGGGCCGCGCTGAGCCGGCACCGCTCCCCCTCGGCCGCCCCGGCGAGCCCCCCACCGGCGGGCAAGGGGGGGGGGGGAGTGGGGCGGGGCTTGCCATTTCGGCTGCGCGACAGCGCGAGTGGCCAATGCGGAGTTCACGTTCCCCCCCCCACCCTCCTGGGACCGAGCCGGCGAAGCCTACGGGCCGGGGGGGGGAGGCGGGGCCGGCGGGAGGGGTGGGGCTTGAGGGCGCGCGCGTGTGTCGGTGCTGCGCCCGCCCCTCCCTCCGCCTCCCCTCCCCGTCCGGCGGCTGAGGCGCGCTCGAGACCCAGCGCCGGGCAGAGCGCGAGGCGGCGGGCGAGCGCGAGGACCGGAGGAGGAGGAGGGAGGGGGAGCGAGGCGCCCCCCGGTCCCGTTACCGGCTCCCGTTACCGGCTCCCGTTACCGGGCGGCGCGTCCCGTCCTGTCCCGTCCCGCGGGAGGGCTGAGGAGCGGGGAGCCGAGCCTGTGCGCGGGGGGGGGCCATGGGGGTCCCGCGGCGGGAGCAGCCGGAGCGCGGGCAGCAGCGGCACCAGGTGAGGAGCGGCGCCGGCCGCCGCGTCCGTGCCCCGCGGCTGGGGGGGGGATGACGGTCGGTGTGCCCGGGGGATTCCTTTCCCTCCCGGGAAGGGCTGGGGGCGGTTTGGGGACGGGGCTGCGTGGGGACGGACCCGTCTCCCCTCAGGTGCCGCTGGGAGGGAGCCTCGGCTGCCCCGCGCCCCGCGGCAGGACGGAGGGCTGAGGCGGCGGGCGGAGGGGGGAGCGGCGAGGAGCCGCGGTTCCCCCTCTTCCCCCCCAGCACCCCGCTCCCCCCGGAGCCGGGTGGCTCGCTCCCGCACCGTCGCCTGCATAAAGCAGCGCGGGGATCTGCTGCGCCGGGGACGGCGGGGGCGGCAGGACGGGACCACCTGCCGGAGGCGGGGGGTGGGGGTGAGGGGGTGACGCGTTGCTGCCGGCTCTCGGACATCGCCGGGGCATCGCCGCTTGGCGGCGGGGGCCGCCGGGCGTTTTGTGGGGGGAGCGGAGGGGACGATCCTGAGGCGGGGACGCGTTCGGTGGTCCCGCTCTGCAGCCCCGCTGTCCGGTGCGTTGAGGGACCGGCCCGGCCGCTGCTCTCCCCCCTCGGCGGAGCTGCGGGGCCGGGCGAGCCGCGGAGTGGCGGCCTTGGCGTGGAGGCGGCTCCGGGAAGTTGGCGGGTTTCGGATGCGGCCGTTCGCCTTGGGATGGAGGGTCCGGGGGGGGGGCGAGCTCGGTGCTTGGCGCTGGGGTGTTTGAACGCGTCGGGGGTTTGAGCGTTTGCTTTCAGCCTGGCTTTCCTGGAGGAAGCGGGGTGTTCGTTTCGGTGATGGAGAAGAGGTGCAAAGTTGGAGGGAATTGCACATGTGAATTCTCCCGAGCTCTTTTGTGCGCAGCTCCCACTTCTGGAAGGTAACGCTAGATGGCTTTCTCCCACCAGAGATCCAGCCGGGAAGGGGAGCGGGGGATCTGGCTCTGCAGCCTGGCTCTTTCGGCCTTGGTCGGTTTTTCTCCTTCGCATGCACAGGAAACTGCCTCCTTCATCAGTTCTGCACCGATCAGACCAGAGCAGAGTTTGAAGTTTGCTTGCTAGCTGACAGAATAAATTGTTTCAGTCAGCTCGTCTTGCTGCTTACGGACGTTATTTTATATATGTGCTACCAGTATCTACAGGACATTTGTTCAGCTGGAAGATAGCTCTGCAAAATATTTAGGTTGCTTTAAGGGAAGGCAGCTGCATAAGAAGGGATGTTTGACAACAGGGAAATACTCCCACGATAATTCAGTCTCAGTAACTATTTAGTTTGATGGACTTATTTTTAAAAAGGGCCATAGTGCATTAATACTGTTTGTTCAGCTATTTTTTTTCACAGATTCTGTGCCTAACTATTTTAGACTGAAGCGTTTTTGAGTTGGTTTCAGAAACAGCCTCCTGGATGTAGGAATGCCTAGGCCTGATGCCTTGTTAATCTGTTTCTTGTGTTTTTCCAAAACTGTGCCTGTTGTCAGTGGAGTGCATTATTTGCCCCCCATTCGCTCTGAAATACTTCAATCTTAAAGCTGATCTTTGAAATATCTTCTATTATTAATGCAAAAACATTTGAATCTTTAAGAGCTGTAATGCATTATGGATGCTTAAACATCACCTAGGCTCCACAACAGTTGATTTATAATTTATGTAGCATTCATATAAAGCTGGATTTGAGCGAGGTCTCTGCATGTATTGTCTGGGGTTTGCATGCCCGGGGGGTACCTTACCAGGTCGCGCAGCACTCGGATATAACGAGAGGCAGTACGTACTTGTAAGGATGCCAAACTGTTTTGCCGATTGCACTGGATCAATTAAAGATCATGTTGTTCATATATGCTGAGAGTACAGTGTGAAACCGAGAACTAAACACAACCTCAACTCTTTGTAGCCGGGCTTACCGTGCAAAGTAGAGTCTTTTTAAAGGTTTCTGTTCTATTTTCCTGAAAGAAAGACAGTGTGGTCTTTTTGTATAGAGATTTACTGACATGCCATTACTCAAGTGCATTGTGAAATACTCTTGCAAATGAAGGGTGTCAAATGAGGAACTGAGCAAAGCAGTGGCTAAACAGGCAAAACCATCCATTTCTTCTGCTGTTTGACCTTACAAGGGAACCGAGGCAGTTCATTTTTCCACTTCCAGCTTCGTGTTGGGCAGAGGAGTCAGGCATTGCACCTAAGCTTTTTACGTGCAGATCAGCAGTTCGAAAGGCAGGGGAAAGTAAGTATTTTCTCCTTGCCTTGGCTGGAATTAAGATTATATTTAGATGGCTGGTTGTTCAGTTATTTTCAGCAGGTTCGTATGTTTTACCGATGAGTGCTCTAGTTTGGTAATATTGAGTGAGAAGTGCTGTGTTGTTATGAAAATGTAAGATAAGTTGCAGATTGTGGAAAGAGGGTGGGGCGCTGGGTTATCTAGTTTCTCACGTTAGTCATCCAAGATTACCAACGGTAGCTGTACTGACAGCTCGAAATGAAATCATGGATTGACGAATGCTCTTTTTCCATGCAATTTTTGCACTGCAATTTAAAATGCTTTGCAATTTTAAAATGTTTGGGCAAGCTGGGTTGTGAACAGTGAAGTAAAGAGGAGATGGCTGTTCATTTTATGTATTGCAATATTGAACTTATAGTGTAAATTTTTGATACGTTAGGTAGCAAAATTTATATCCGATTCTTTAAAACATTACATCTTGCAAAGTTAAGACAGACTTCAGTTTATCTCTTTATTTCTAAGGGGATTTTCATCCTCTTACGCATCTGAACAGTTTAGGAAGTTTAGGGTAGGGGTGCTCCTCAGTCTTTCTACCCTGTTGTTTCTGCATTATTTTGGGGAAATCTAATTATTTTGAATTATTTTGGGGAAATACTGTGAGGACTGTCTACCAAATCTGAGAATCCAATAAGAAGAATTCATGAGGACTGTTATGACTACAGAATTTGTATTTAGTTGTTTGAAAAATATGTTTCACATTACTATTTTTAGAATTAGGGGAAAAAAAAGGAAATTTTTTTCATGTAGGTTGCATTAAGAATAACATTAATTCCTCATCACATTCAGTGATGGTGCTGTGTGACTGGTTAGATTTTTAAGAATTGCTAAGACTTCACATGAATAGCCATCTTATTTTTTTTTAATCTATTGTGAAAGAGCAAACTTAATGTTAAACGTCTGATTTGTCCTGACAGAAGTAAATGAGAGAGACCCTGCCTTCCTTTGTATTAAAGCACTGACCCCAGATTTAAAGCCGTTTTCAGGCATAATTGAATGAACTGAAGATTGAGAAGGGTAATTATAATTGGTGATACTCTTATTGTTTTTAGCTAGAGACAGGACTGCAGTAGGCAGAAATGTCATGGTGCAAAATAATCACAATAGTTCTTGCTAGAAGATGTGTAGACTGTTGTTTGGATCATGAAAGCGTAATTACATCAGCAGTTAGCTATTCATGATTTATAAGACTATTCTTCTGGTTTTCTGGAATTTCTTAAATAGTGAGAAGTTCATACATAATTAAAGGTTTTAAAAAATGTCTTGAATCCTTACGGAGATAATCTTCTGAACACTTAATAAATGTAAGCATCTGCTGTTGCATCTTTTTGGATCTGGAAGCAAACAGCTTTATTGGATCTGATGCTTGTAAAACATTTTTAAGAATAGTGGATGTTTGAAATGAAGTAGGCATTTGTTGTAGTTGGTGTTTACTGGGGATTCTGTGTTCCTTAAGGAAATGGCCTGTACTCACTCTTCCCCCCTCTCCTTTTGGAGAAGTTGAGAGATGTCATGTGGAAAGGTGCCATAGCTGTTTTGGAAGCCAGGGAATCTAGCAGGAGGCTGGAGGAGGGGTAGTGCCAGGAGGCTGGAAGGTGGCAGCAGCCGAAGTTGTCCCGACTTCCCCTGCCCCTCAGCAGCTCCAGTGAAATTCTGAGCACAGGACTTGGAGTCTTGCCATTGACTTTGAGTCTTTTCTTACATAATGTCTTCATTTATTGTCCTGGATCCTGCAAAGTGACATGTCCAGCCCTGCAGACATTTGTGTAATCCCTCTATATTATTTGCTGTTCCTTCCTTCGTCCCCCGAATTCTCACTGACACAGTGGCAGTGGACTGTGATAATGCCTGCCTGCTACATCATCTTTTAGTTAGGCTTTTGAATTGTAGGTATTTCATAGTGTGACTTTTGAGACTTTTAAGTTATATGAAAATGATTTGATAGGTTTTATGTTAGAGGACACAGAATGAGATACAAAGCTCTCATACAACTCAACAATTTGCCCTTCCATTTCCCTTTTGGTTCAGCAACTTTTATTTTAAGCCTGATACAATCTGTGGTGAAATTATAGAGCTATTTTACAGATTACATAAACAACAGATTACACTACTTAATAAAATGTGTTTATAAGGAAAGATACTCTGAGAACAGTAGAGGTTCTGTTTCAGGTGGATTCAAATGGAATAAAATGTGTTTTTAAAACCTAGCATATGCTTTTGAACATCTTCATAGCATTTTTCTGGTGACTTTTTGTTGGTTTTGTTTTGCACACTGGTTTGTTCCACATACACAAGTGGGAAAGGAGATTCTGGGCCACCTTGTATTTCATGGTGGATTTTCACATTCACTTCAGTCAAACTGGATAAATTGTGAAATGAGGTGAGAATGAAATGGCAGTTAAGGTGAGTAAGGACAGAATAAAGCTTTCTATAGGTGTTATCAATGCACGTGCTGTTAAAATACTTTTGCTGTTTTTTTTCCTTTCACATGAGGGAGTAAAAAGGAATCCTGCAATTAATGCGTAGTTAGCAACACTGTCACTGCAAAAGCAGTTCTGTCTGCTATATTTAATGGAGCAGGCATTTGTGAAAGATACAAAGTTTCAGTCTGTGTGGCTTTGTTTGGGTTTTTTTTTTTCCTTTGTTTATTTTTTTTCTTCACCTGAAAGTTACAAATTAGTTAATCACACTCTTCTCTGGTTGTTTTCATTTGTGGCTTTCTGCTCAAAACAGATTGTTTCCTACTTTAGATACCTAAAGTACATTCAAGGAAAAGAGCACTTCTAAGTATTTTTCTAGCCTCTCGGCACTGAAAATGAACACCTGACGTGTTTTAGCATGAAATCTCATTGCAGTATTGGTGTGACACAAAGTGGAAAAGAAGTGGTGGGGGGGAAGTGTGGCTGTGTATATGCATACGTTCTCAGGCATAATGTGCGTATCGTCTGTAGTGTGTGGGCAAGCAGACATATTTTGCAGTGCTGGTCTTGCTTATTGCAGTGGCCAGCTGCTCCTGAAGGACTGGGAGCAGTTTACGGTGATCGGGTTATCCTTGCTGTTCTGCTGTAGTAAAATAAGCCTTGGTTTTGCTTTGTAAGGTTGTCAGGACAACAGCTTATTATCATTGTTCCTAGTGCTTTTTCTCTAGAGCAATGGAGGGAGCTGTTTCAAAGAGAGTGGCTGCCTTGCCACGCCAGGCTGCAGGATTGCCAGCTGTGATTTGGGTTCAGGAGGATGCTCTGGGTTTGTCATGTAAAAATTCTAATTGATGATGAATGCAAACCCAGTGTGAGAATAATTTTGTTCATTGGACTAATGGAAAACAACCCATTCTATTTACAAACCCATGGCCTATTTTCTCTGCAGTATTGTCATTGCTCCTCTGTTCTCTTCCATCTGAGGCTCAGGAAAAAAATATTTGATGTTCGACAGTATGGAACCTATGATATGAGTTGAGTCAAGGTAAGAATTAGTTTAAGGCTATGTTACATCAGCGTGCTCCAGTCTGACACTGGAGCTAACAAGTGAAGCCACTGGGGATTTGTGTTAGGTTTAGTTTGTCATGTCTTTGACAAAAAGATCGCATGAAGTTAGTGTTCAGTGATAAGCTCTACAGTAATTGTTTTAGTGTTGTCATTTTGAAGAGCTGCTTTTCTTGTTACACGGTAAATGAGAAAAAGAATGCGTGTTACTACATACAGGAAACTAAATGACGAAAAAGGTGCTTCTCTGCATGTGGTCATTGTATGCAACTGAAATTGCGTTTAGATTGTTGGCGTGTTCAGGGGTGGGAGACTTGTCGGGATGTTCAGCAGGGACAATTATATGAAGAAAGCTTTCAAATAACTGAGGAAATTTTTTTCATTTTATAAAATATGCTAACACATGGGACTTATTGTGGCACTTCTGTAGCTTCCTTTATATTGTTGGTATAAAGATAGCCCTTAGTTTGATCTTCAAATTCTTTGATCTGGGTTGAGCAGTCAATTAAGTGATGACCAGGGAGTTCAAATCCTTCATCGAAACAGTAACCTTCTATTTCAAATTCAGACAACTGGAACAACAGTCCATTCACAGAGCAATTTGGCAGAGATACACAGGCATCTACATTGAGTTGTAGAAGCTGGCTGACAGAATTAGAAGCTATTGGGATAAACCTGTCAATGCTCAAGATGTTTTCTGCTTTATCTGGCTGCCAGTTTTTTGAGATGAGGCAGGTACTCCAGAGGTGGTTGTCCTCCCTCTCTCAGATTGTCTGCTACTTGCCGCCCTCTCCCCCAACAACTCCCCTAGTATATTTGTACAACTCTTTGAATCACACAGCCTTGTTTGTATAGGAAACCATTTCCAAATTTTTTTTTTTTTTGAAGGTGGTGAGACAAGGTGGGGTAAATATGGTGATTGGTGTAATCCGTAACAGTGTGAAAACAGGTTTGCTCCTTTCCATTTCTTTTCAAATGTAGAATTTGACCAGTTTGCTACAAGAAGGAAACAGGACAGATGAGATGATCTGAATCGGTCAAGAGCTGTATGGGTGGGTGCTCAGAGTGCTACACTGAAAGACCCTGGCTATCAAATATAAATTGAGCTCCAGCAATGTTTTCTATATGAGATGAGGTTTCTACTGTTAGAGCAGAGGGTTTTCTGGGATTCTGAGCTTTTGGTGGCCTCTTACCCTCGACCCTGGAAATAATTATTTTTGGTGGAGATTTCTAAGTGGAGGGCAAGCAGTACTTCACTAGTTTGCAAGATTCTCAGATTTGATAATTTTACTAATGTCAGTGTTTCTCTCACACTTGGGATACTTTGTGCTTTTTCTCTGTAGTTATGTAACTTTTAAAATGAAGTTTCTGTGAGCATAATTACCCTTGAAGCTTCATCTTTTCTATCACATTTTGCTGAGTCAAACAGACTCAAAAAATCTTGAGGCGGAGGGAGGTGTTGCACTGTGTAATTGCGTAAGGCTTGTTTCCTTAGATAACAACTTTCCTTAGAAAATAAAAAATATTTTAAAAATAGCTCCCCATTTTTTTCATCATACTGATCTGCAGCAAATGGATACTGCATTCTGTAAAGTACTTTGGTTTTACGTTGAATGTTGCTGCTGAATTTTTTTAGGTATTGTTAAATATATAAGATTATATTAATACTATCAAAGTATAGAGTGTACCTTTGTGCCTGGTAATGTGCAGACAAATTATTTATTTGTATTCACAAATAGTTAATTGAATATCTGCCTTGCTTTGTGCCTACGAAAATACTGTGGCTGAGTGTTAAAATAGAATATTTACATATATCCATAGTAATAATAATTTCTGCTGGGAAAATAGATGCTTAACGGTAATGTTTTTCTTATGTAGACTGTACCTAACAGTGTCAATGTTCCTGTTCACTCATTTCACAACATTCGGTATGCCTGTAGGTCAGAGGTGTTTAAAGTTGCAAGCTAGAGATTCTCATGAACCACTTTCTCTTCCGTACCTGCTATCTCAACCACATCTCTCAGTACAATTGTGTGAGTTCTTTGTGGCAGCTACAGGAATCACTGCGGGGAGAACCAATAATAAGAGACATCTAAAATATGTTAGATAGTCCTTTCTGTTTTATGGATAAACATATTTTTATTTAGTCCCATGTTTTTTTCCTTAATAGGAAGAAATCTAGTGCAATTGTTTTGTTTCTTTTGGGGGGGAAGTTTTGTGTTTTGGGGGGTTTTTTGTATTTTTGTTTTTCTAAGCAGTAATTAAAATGGCCTTGTGTGAAGTCCCTGAGTATCTTTTATATGCTTATCAATAGGCATGGGACCTTTCTGTACACTGCTGAAACTGTAAATGCCATCAGATTAGATTTAATATTGCTTATGGCAGTTTGCCCATCATCTACCTTGAGTTTATCCAGGCTTTTAGCATGGTTTTCACAGCATCTGTATAACCAAGTTGCAGTGTCATGGTTTGGATGGGAGGACTAGCTGGATTGTCCGGCTCAAAACATAGCAGTTAATAGTTTGTATTCCACCTGGAGACCAGTTGCAAGTGGAGTACTGTACTGGGACCTATCCTGTCCAATACCTTGATCAATGACCTGCAGGAAGAGGTGAAGTGTGTCTAAATCAAATTTGCCATAGATGAGATGTTCCAGGACAGCGCCCTGCGGTTTAGAGAGGCTGGTGGAATGGACCAAAATGAACCTCGTGACATTTGACAAGGATAAATGCACATTCTTCCGCCTTGCAGCAGTGCAGGGTGAGGACTGACTGCCTGGGAAGCAGCTCTGCTGAAAGGGACCCGCACGTTCTGACAGACGTGAGCCAGCATGTCAGCCTGCGCTCAGAGAGTGAAAAATGCTAGCAGCATACTAGGCTTTATGAACAGGAGCATAGCCAGTGGACTGCTGGTATCCAGCATTCCTTAGACCACCACCCTGGATGTACACCAACCAGTCTTGGTTCCCCAGATACATGGGAAACATTGAGTAAACTGAAGCAGGTCTAGTGGAGAGCCAGCAACATGAGAGGCTTGGAGCGCATAAGAAGAGGGTGAGAGAACTGGGCTTGCATAGCCTGGGCATCAGAAACCTCAGGGGATACTTAATAGCTGCCTCATAAGGTGATACCCAGGAGTTTATTAAGAAGACAGAGCCAGACCCTTTACAGAGGTACATGGCAGGAGGAAAAGGGACAGTGGCCATAATCTACAATAGGTGAGGTTCTGATTTGGCACTAGGAAACAAAAATCACCCTGAGGATGCTGAGGAATTGGAACAGGTAGTGCAGGCAAGTCGTGAAATCTACGTCCTTTCCAGTTTTTAACACCAGACTGGCCAAAGCCCTAAGCAAGTTGGTCTGAATTCAGTGCTTTGAGCAGGAGGCTGGGTTAGGGAATGTTATATCGGGGATTATACATAGGATATATGGTTACATAGGATATGAATAAGGCGAGGAGTATAGTCAAGACCCCAAATTTTAGAAAATCCAACTTCCATCTCTTCAAAGAGTTAGTCAGAAGGACCCCCTGAGAGGCGGTCCTCGGGGACAGGGGAGCAGAACAGAGCTGGCAGATCTTGAAGTGTGCTTTCCATAGAGCGCAAGAGCTCTCAGTCCCCAGGCGTAAGAAATCGGGCAAGGAAAGAAAAAGACCAGCATTGCGGAGTTGAGAGCTGCTGCTCAAACTAGAGAGCAAAAGGAAACTCCACGGACAGTGGAAGCAGGGACAGGTATCCTGGGAAGAGTATGGGGATGCTGCCCGGTTGTGTGGGGAGGTGGTCAGGAGGGGCAGGGTGTGGCTGGAGCTGAACTTGGCAAAGGATGCTGAGAAAAACAAGAAGGGCTTCTACAGGTATGTCAACTAGAAAAGGAAGGTTAAGGAAAGCTCAACATGAGCCAGCAGTGTGCGCTGGAAGTCCAGCAGGCCACCCGTGCCCTGGGCTGCATCCCCAGCAGTGTGGGCACAGGGCGAGGGAGGGGATTCTGCCCCTCTGCCCCGCTCTGCTGAGACCCCCCCGGGAGTCCTGCGTCCAGCTCTGGAGCCCCCAGCACAGGACAGAGCTGGAGCTGTGGGAGCGGGGCCAGAGGAGGCCCCAGCGATGATCCGAGGGCTGGAACCCCTCTGCTGGGAGGAAAGGCTGGGAGAGCTGGGGCTGTTCAGCCTGGAGAAGAGAAGGCTGTGGGGAGACCTTAGAGCAGCTGCCAGTGCCTGGAGGGGCTGCGAGAGAGCTGGAGAGGTTTACAAGGGCCTGTAAGGGTAGGACAAGGAGTAAAGGCTTTAAACTAAGGGAGGGGAGGTTTAGACTGGATATAAGGAAGACGTTTTTTACCGTGAGGGTGGTGAGGCCCTGGCCCAGGTTACCCAGAGAGGTGATCGATGCCCCATCCCTGGAAACACTCAAGGCCAGGTTGGACGGGGCTCTGAGCAGCCTGACCCAGGTGAAGATGTCCCTGCTCACTGCAGGGGGTTGGGCTGGATGGCCTCTGAAGGTCCCTCCCAACCCAAAGCACTCCACGATTCGATGTTCTGTGTGCCTTCCAGTGTGAATTAACCTATGAAGTATCACGACTTTTTTTACCATAGTTGGTCTTATAATTGAGAATTTAGTTGATATTCCAGTGTGCTGTGTTTCTGCTTTATTATAGTACAGAATATTTGTACTAAATATTTCTGAATTGTGATATTCGGAAGACTTTTTACAAGACTAAGAAATAGAGTAGTATGTACTCATATTATATATTCTTTGTTTAAACCAGTTGACAAGAATTCCCAAATAAATTATTGGCGGTTAAATATTTTAGAACTATAGTACTTAGCGAAAGAATATAAGCACTTAAAGAAAATTACTTCCTTTCAGGTTTGGCTTCAGCTATACTTTGCTCACCTTGTCACTGAATTCTAAAACATGATTAGCAATACTAGGATTTGAATGTGTGAACTTCTGTGGAGCTATTCAGTTGGATCTCTTCCAAAAGATTGTTTTACTGTTAAAGAGCAGGACATGTGAGTTTGAAGTTGGCCCTCGGCCAGTCGAACCTACATTTGTATTTAGTTCTTTTGCTCTGACTACTAATTTTAGTACTGTGAAACTTTTGATAATCTACGCTAGAGTTATCCATGTGGCTGGGGGGGGGGGGAAAGTTGTGATTTGTCAAATTATTTAAAAATCCAAATTAAAGTGGTTCAGTTCTGAGAACAGCTGCTGTTTGTACCGTTTTATATTCAATCTTTACCACTTAGCCTCATTAACTATAAATGAGCCAGGAGAACCTCAGAAGATTGAGATGATTCCTGTTCTTGCTCATCCAACTTCATTCTATTTGTACTTTCAAGTATTTCTATGTTTACAAAGCATGAACCAGGCCTTCAGATCCCTGTTTTGGTTTTTATAATACATTTTATTAAGTGTGTAAAAATCCAGGGTTTTGTACAACATTCAGCTTCAGTATGAAAGAGTTTGTAAATGCATGCTGATTTAAGCATAGCAAACAGGAAAGGGAATAGAAAGAATTTTCTTTAGGGTGAGATTCCTTAAAGTTGAAATAACCCTGATAGATAGTGCTTGTCAGTTGGCAGAGAGGGTGAGACTTGGCTTCTGAAGGTATTTTGCTGAAGGTGGAAGGATCTGGAGAAGCTCAGTCTGATGTCCTTTTCAGTCATAATTTCAACAAAAGGAGCTAAAACATTAATTTTATAGAAAACTACATTGTTGATCTCTTTGGTAAATCAGCTGCACTCAATTTTGATTTACTGATGGGCTGCTGCTGTTTTGGTGGTGTTTTGTTTTCTCCCATCGCATACTTGCAGTGGAAGGCTGTTCAGGGACTCTTTTTACTGAGGACTAGAATTTTCTGCTAACCCGTATGTGGAGCGCATGCTGAGCTTGCAGCCGATTTGTTTGATTTTACCAATATCCTTGTTCCTCTTGTACAATGTGGTGGCTGGGGAACAGTCTGGACTTGTTCTGTTTGTGTGGTTTTGCTATGGCTAGTAAGAATTTAAGCAGCATTCTACAGAGTCTTGTCTGTCGCAAATAAAATGGCATTAAAGCTTTGTCTCTACTGGAAATATTGTGCACTTGTATTTTCACGTTGAGTACAATGTCATGGTTATTCTCTTTCTGATGTTTTCTGCTCATGAGCTACAAGACCGATCGAAACTTTATCTTGTAGCTCTTGAGGGAGTGACTCCAAACATAAAATAAAAGTGCAAAGTTTTTCCTCAAAACTTACTTTGTTCTTTCTTGGGTGTATTTTTTACTTTACTTGGCAGTGCCAGTGCTTCTCAACTTTGTGTTGTATTTGGATTTCATTAGTAACTTCCACTTTATGTCAAGGTCGTCATTGAAAAAATGAGATAAGACTGATTCCAAGATTGACCTTAGGCTTCATCTAATAAACTGGTTTACGTTTTTTGGGGGGAAAATGTGTAGTGTCTTTACTTGTTCTGTTTGCAGTATGGTGCTGTATCAGATAGATACTTTCTTAAGTCCAGGTTGTACCAACAGCATTTTTTTTTGTATACCATTGATGAGCTGATCTAGGAAAACTGTCTGCTGTGTAGAGCTGCAGCTCCTGAGCCAGCCTCTCCTTGATGCTTGTGGGAACCCAGCTGAAGCAGTAACTCTTGCTGAGTTCCTAAATAGGTCAAGTATGGGTTATGTACCAAGCAGGGACAGTATAGTAATTTAAAATACAGTGGTAGCAGTATGGGAAGCTGCCTCACCTCAACAATAGTTGTCGAAAGCAATCCATGAAAAGCAGGCTTCCAAAATCAGCATGGAATTGTTATGACTTCAAAAAGATTTGACTTGACCAGTTATTGTTTATCTAAAACATTCCTCCAGCTTTGACATGAATATAGATACGTTCCAAATTAGTGCCCTGCTATTAGGATTTTGATGCAAAATAGTACCTTAAGTGCCAAATGGTGTCCCAGTGTGTGGCTTTGGTTAGTGCAAGAATGGGGTTCTTCATATGCAGGGTAGCTGCCAATGTTGTATAGGTCTCAAGAATGTTTATGGTATCTGACATTGAACCTTCAGAAAATGGCAGTAATCCTGATTTCTTATCATGTATTTTGCAGACTAGTCATTTTGCTTCACCTTTGCTGAACCTAATTCTAGCTGCTGATATCAGAATCAGTAGCTGTCTCCATCTGATGTGTGCTCTCAAACCTTTACCTAAAAACTTTAAAAAAAAAAAAAAAAAAAAAAAAGGCAGCTTGAAAGCTCTTGCTCACTTTGCAGTGATCTGCTTCCCACGTGTGAAAGTAGGTTGGAATATGAAACACAGTAACTGGTACTTGGTAAAGGATATAAAGCAATGCTGTCAAACTGGAAAGCCAGAAGGCAAACTATGGGTTTCTACTTAATCTGCCCAGTTTTTGATGGGTGTCAGGTTTAGTCCCAGGGTGTGTTTCACCTGAACGTGTAAACAGTCTGCCTAGAACTTTCATAGCTGTGAAATGTGAGCATCCTTCCTCTAAACTTCGTACTTTCATGCAGGCCAACTGATCTTTTGATTTTTATCAAGGCTGGCGCAATTGTTAACAGAATATACAGGACAAAGCAGACCTTCTTGGAACCTAATGTCAAACCAAGTTCTGCAGCTGGCCAGCTCACAAATGAGACAGAGTAGGGTTGCTGCTTTCTGTAAGTAAATGCGTCTTGTAAAACCTTCAGAACTAAATAATTCCAAGCAAGCCCATAAAATTCTAGAGACATATGGAAAAATGTAAATTATGATGAAAAATATATTACAGAGAGTAATGAGGTTTTTTTTTCCTTGTAAGGCTTTTCGACTCTGATTCTTAAATCAGTTACTCATGATTTCCATTCATTGGTAGGTTTAAAAACTCTGTTCATTGGCATTTTATTTTCAGAGCAGGACTAAGCTTTTGAATTTAATCTCCTGATCTTCCCACTTACCAATATTTCTTTTGCACAGTGGAGCAGTTACAGAGAATGTCAATTATATTCCTTTGTAATGAAATGAACCCAAATAAAATGTTGACCTTGGCATAAACTGCATTTGTAATTCTGAATGTTACACAGTGTGACTGAGTAATTGAGAAATGAAAGTTAAAACCAGCATGACTGAAGGTGACATGCTTTACAAAAACTTCAGATGAATATGTGAGAAGAAAGCAAAAGGAAACAAAGTTTACAGGGTAAACACTTATTTCTAAGTATTCAGAGAGTCAGTTTTTTCTGTAACTTGTTGTGACTTGAACAGGATTATAAAAAGTATTGTGTCTTTGTTTTGGCCAGCTCACTAAAATTGAGTTGAATAATCTGAGATATGATTACTCAATGGGAAGGGTACTTAGACAGAACAAAGCAAACAAAATCCACCAAGAAACCCACACTACCAAGGAAATGTGATTGAGAACTGTTTTACTGGAGGCTTAAAAATATTACATCAGCAGCACCTACTTTTAAGGTTCAGCTTGAGGTGGAAAAAGTATGTATCCCTTGGACTGTCCCTTTATCTGTCGTCCGTTTTCTTCTCATGAAGGCAGTACGGCTGTCATTTAAATTCTTAATGGAAAGATCACAGATTACTATCTTGTAATGTTTACTCTTGTCAGTGTTTCATTTTTATAGCTTTTGCTTGCTGTTATAGTTTGACTCTCAGATCTGATCACATACCAGTGTTTTGGTTACTTACACGAAAATAAACACACAGCTTCCTGTATTTGCTTTGTATTTTTCTTACCTATGGTAAGCTATTCTGTTTTCTTGTATTGGTTATCCTGGTCTTCACCAGTAACTTTTTTTTTCTCTGTGTTCGTGATTATAACCCCCCTGTTGTGTGATATAACTCCATCTCCAGCCATGAGGGTCAAGGTTCGGAACAAGGTTCCTCTGAATTTGCATTTCTTACTACCACATCAGGAAAGTGTAGTGTTATGTTGTCTATAACCTGTTGTCTTCTTTCATCTGTTACTTATATGAAGAAAAAACAAATCCATCAGGCAGTCTTGCCTGTGTTTGTCTAAACATGGAGGTAAAAATAAAATTGTAGAGAAGCCAAGGATTTGAGCCCTTTGGAAATACAGGTTGTGCTAAGAGAGGCTTTCATGCTAATTGTTCAGCATCTCAGAGCAATTCATGCTCTGTTACTGGAACTTCAGTAGCGTGGCACCGCATTGCCCGAGGACGAATGACCAAAGTGGCAGCAGAAGCCTTGATATTGGTGAAGGTCAGTCACATAAGTTTATTGCTCCAGGAGGGTCAAAATCAAATACTCAAGAGCAACTGAAAATGGTGTATTTTCATCCCCATCAACATAGTTGTGTAGTCATGGATAACGATGTGATTCGGATCTCGCTTTTAGTTTGGGCTCTGAAACTTGGGCTGGGGCGAGAAAAGAGCTCCTGTCCCAGTCCTGGGTACAGCTGGACATCATTAGGTGCTGTGTTGAGGGTGTGGTTTGTGACACCGCGACTCCTTGGCTGTGTGGCACTTCTCGAAACAAATCGATGAACTTTGTAGACTAATGGTCTGGTATAGCAAATCCTGTATTTGTAATGCAGCAGGAAAAATGTGTACGTGACAGTAATGATCTCATTTCAGAGTTAAATACAATAATTTCCTTTCACATTTTAGATTTTCTTAACAGAAAAAGCCTGTGACAACTTAAAACCAAATAAACCAGAACATCTTACATGTTCTGTTTTAAATGGAAATGATGGGTGAGACGTGTCATATATAGGAAAAAAATAATGTACTCAATCCCTTGTGCAGTACCAGTAACCCTGTAAACTGTTACCATGTTTGTAATCTCATTTTCTCACATAAAGCATATTTTACTTTAGCCATGAATTGCTATTACTTCCAACAGTGTCTTTTTGTGTCATTGACTTTTTCTGCCTGTATGACGTTAGAATTTTTACATTTGTAAAGGAGATCAGAGTACTTCAAAATCTTCATGAAAAAAGACACACTGGTAAAGAAGGTAGGATAGTTTAGTGAGAAGTTTTATGTTTGGTGATGATTTGTGTTTTGTGGGGGCTTTTTGTGTGTGAACAATGAGAAGACAAAGTAATCATCAAACAGTTTATACGCTGTGATAAAATTCTATTGTCAAAGTCCTGTTTCCACAATGCTTTGAAACTCCCACAGTATGAAGTAAAAAGGATAAACCTTTTGTTTAAGAACAGGAAGAGTCATTTCAGTTGAACTTGTTTTTTTTTACATTGTAATTTTCTTCTATGCTTCATGCTACTGAATAAAGTAAGAGCACAAATGGCAAGGTGACTGACGGGAAGGCTGTTCAGACAATTTATTTGTTTTTAAATTCACAGAGCAGAAGGGCATAAGAGTGGGAGACTATCCTGCAAGTGGGAGACTATATGCTGCAAATATTAATTGTTATGGTAATAATGAAAAAAAAAAATCTTCAAATAGAAATGATCTATTTTTTCCTTGGCACGTAGAGGAGGTAGAGAGAGGCTGAGACAGTAAGCGAAGAATGAGGAAAGGTGGAGAACACTTGAGTACAAGGTGTGGGGTTGTAGTGTGTCCTTCTGTTCAGCCATGGATAACTTTTAAGGAAATAGCTGTCGGTCACAGCTACTCTTTCCATTCATTCCCCAGGAAGCTCTTTTCTTCACCTCTTCTTTGAAGTGGGAATTTTGGCACCCACATGCTTTGTCTTGCTTTCAAATTGTTTTGTTTAACCATAATGCTCTGGCTTTTGGTTTTGCTGCTCCTCTCACCCCAAAAACCTGATAATTTTAAGACAGTTCAGATCATAATGGGGTTACTGACTTGGGACTGAACTGATAGAAGCTACTCTTCTGTGCCTTTTGGAGAGAGGATGTTAGGGAATCATGGATATACGACAATAAAATTGTAAGTAATTGCCAGTAGCCCAGCTGATTTATAGCAATAATATAAAAATTCTCATAGTTGACCTGACCACAGTAAAACCTTGCAGTTATGAGATGTTATGAAACCTAAAACCTGAGCTTCTAATAAATCGTTTATGGCTTTCAACCTTTTTGGCAATAAATTAAAAAAATAATCTGTTCAGAATGTGTTTTTTTTTTTTCTTAAACTGTAATAACATCATTTCTACCCTAGTGCTTTTCTCCTCCCACATACAGTCTTTGTTTCTTTCTACAGTAAAACTTCTCATGCCCCTAACTCATGCTCTGTCTGTCTCCCACACCCTTCTACTGACTTGCCATCACCCACTTGCGGAACAAAAACCCCACTTCTCTGCTTTGTTTAGAGAGCGCAGGCCAGTGGTACGACAGCATCACTCAGGTAAGCCCTGGGTGCTGTGCTGTGCCCGGCGGGGCACGGTGTGCTGTTGGCCTCTCCGGAGGCTGTGCGTGTCTCCTGGTGAGAGCGAGCTGACTGTCAGCTCCTGTGCCCAGGTTTGCGTCCTCCCTCCTGCCGTCAGGGTCCACGTTAACCGCTCCCAAGAGGACAGGCTCCCAGCCCCTCAGCGGCCAACACCACAGGCTGCCCCTGGACTGCTGGCAAATTAGGGAAATCCTTTTTCCAGCTATGTGCTTTATGGGACGTGATGAGTGAGTAAGAGATCTCGGAGTAGAGTGAGGGTTTTGGCTGTTTTGTTTTAAAATTCTTTCTCCTGCAATAGCGTGTCCTTTCAATAAAGGAGTAGATGGTAGCATGTTTTTTCTGAATTCACAGAGAATGTTCTGTCCTTTCAAGCTAGTTAGACTTGAAATGATTTTCTGTCTCATCAGTTAGAGGAAATAAAAACACTGCAAGAAGTTCCGAAGATCAGAAAGTCTGTATGTAGTTCACATATGGGTGTATGGGGTTTTTTGTCTGTTTGTTTAATGGATTTTGAATGCCCAAGTGCTTTTCAGGATACAAATCTTGGCCTTTTTTTGTTCTTTTTTTTTTTCTATTTGATACCCATAGGATTAGCACCCTTTATCAAATGGATGAAATATTAAAATAAACAGTCTGATGCTCAGGTATGGTGGTGAAGAAAGCCTCTTGAGCTCTGTATGTCATCAATATTTTGAATAATTTCACCAAAGGGTTTTGTCTCCTGTAGAATCAGGGGTTTATTTTGTTTCTTTTTTTTCCCTTGTTATAACATCTTGCTGGGTACGTACAGTTAGTATGTGTACTCTGGAGGTTAAGTGTAAGTTTAATGACAGCCCTGGTATCCTTGACAGAGATTCCTTGTTCCTCCACTTTTCTTTTTTCCTCTCTCCTATGTGACTACCATAGCCACTGGCATGTATTAATAATATTTTTATAATCAAAGATGAGCAATACAGACTGTTAGCACATGGAGAAGCTAAGTTAATAAAGATGCTATTAACTTATTAGAAGAGTTGATAATACTCATGTTTAAGAGGTAATAGGCTGTAAGGTTATGTCTTGTGGGAAGTTACTATATTAAAAACAGTTTCTCTCCACAAACTACTGGGCTGCAGAATAGGTCTCTTACTTGTTTAGCTCTCCATATTCATATACAGTGTATAAAAAGAGGATATTTGTTGCCTTGAAGGTGCTCTTAAATAGAGGGAGAGTGAGAAGACCAAGCGAACTGAAACACATATGGAATATGAAAATACTTGTTAATAATACCCTCCGTATATACAAAGTGCTCTCAATTCTCTCAAATTTTCAGTTAGATTAAAAGAATTGTTCATCTGAAAAAAAAATCACTTAGTTTCATTTTTAGATATTAAGCACTGTATCAGATGAGTTTAGATGAGTTTAGATAGTGGTTTTTTTCTTGTATCAAAAGAATCACCTTCAGCTCTTTCCTAGCTGTTCTTTGAGTACAGATGGGAGTGCAGATCTATATTTTGTGATCGTTGATATTTTGAGTAGAATATTTGAGAACTTGGACTCTATATTAAGTAAACCTCAAGCTTGCTTTGTGTGTCTTGCCATAATTTTTTTTCCAAGATGACTTTTCCATTATTATATTGGGAGCAGTTTATGACAAAATGATGTCCTGTTTGTGTTGGAGTTCACAAGTGAGTAACTAGTCTGAATGGCCTAGCCTTTTGGCCTTGAGAGAACAGAAAAGATGCGTCTGAAACTTAATGCTCTCTTTTGTGATTGAGTGATAGATGAGAAAAATGAAAAACTTGCAAAGTGAGCCTCTTTTTGTACAGAGCTGTCACTGCTCAGCTTAGCTGATACGGACTCTTTTCAGCTGTCGCTTTCAGTACAAAAGAGACGAAGCCTGTGCCCGAACTTACTCCTTCTATCCAAGTCTGATTTTTATCTAAAGCCAAGTCTGATGCCTGCAAGGTTATCGACCATTTGCCCTATCAGAGTGGCAATATCTAGAATCCTGACTTTTCTGTGTTTTGCAAGTTTATTTTCAGTTTTTAAAGTATCTTTGTTTCAATAATCAACACTAAATACTATTTTTCTCCTGTGGTGGGGGATAAAAAAATGTCAAACACAAATATTCTGCTCTCTTCATACTCCAAAATATGTCAGATGGTCTTTTAAGTTCTTTTTTTCTTTTCGTCTATATGTCTTAGAATTATTTTCATGTTAACATACTTTTATTTTCAGCAAAAAGCATCAGTGTACCTATTCTGTTCTTAAAGAGTATAAGCTGCCTAAAAATCCTATAGCTGATAATCATGACTGAAACAAGAAATACTAATCGCTTTGTGAGAAGGGGAAAGAAGTGCTGGGTGAAATTCAGGATATTTGTGATAGCTGCAAAGTGTGTATATTGCAATTGTACAGTGGTCTCAAGAATTTTTTTCAGTGCTGCTCCATCTTGTGTGCTGTTTTCATGTCAAGTCAGTCTCAACGTTCTAGCTAAGTGGTAGGAATTTCTTGGGTAGAGCCTTCTGCTAAAAAGAAATAAAATACAACAGTAATGCTCTTGGGTTGGAGCAGGGAAGTCTTTGCCAGGCAGGAGAGGGGTGAGGGAATGGGGTGTTTGTGTGTGCGTGCCTGTGCGCACGTCTGATACGGAGAAAGAGAACTTAACTGTGAGTGACTGCTTCATTGTCTGTTCCATGCAGGCAAAAGAAGCAAAACGCGCTCAGGTCTGAAATAGAGCACTGGTTCTTTTTTGTTCTTTTGGTGAACTCGGTTTTATAAGTCACCAGAAAGAGACAGTTTATGGTTGGTCTGCAATGTTTATGATTTAATTTTTTTTTTTTTCCTTGATTGCTAGGTATCTGTTCCTGGTGGAAACGCTATACTACTTGACTGCTGGTTTTCGTTACTCTTTCATCCTTTTGCAGTTTTTAGAATGGGATATACTGTAGGTAGCATCCTTAATGAGTATAAGTAGTTATACAAGTGCATTATTGAGATGAAACTGTGTGGTGGCATATACAGTTTCAAAATGCCTTGTAAATCAGTTAGTATTTTACTCCAACCTTCTTCCTAGTAGCAACTGAAGCTTTGTAATAGAAGGATTTGTCTTGGTTTGGTTTTGATTCAGTGGTTGAGATAAAGAATGTGTTTCTAGAACTTTGGCAGCCTTGAAAGTTTATTCCAGGTCAGGTTAAATTCCTCTTAGTTGCTGAATGTTTTTAAAAAGACCAAAAGGCTGTGTTCACAACAGCAGTGAAGATCAAGGTACGGAATGAGTGAGGGAGACTTAGGGCAGAAGATGCAGCATGGCACGGTGCCAGCACTACTGAGCTCTGCTCAACCTGCGCTAGCGAGCAGAATGCGCGGAGGTGCAGAGCCTTGCTGTCTTTCTCAAATAAGATAGGATTATCTGTAAAATGTTTGGGTATAAAAGATGGCAAGCAACCTGACGTCTTTTTAAGTCCCGCTGGAGGTACACAACACTCTTTAATTTGCATTCTCTCCTATGCTTGGACTAGGAGCATGAACCTTCAGTTGAAGCTGTTATAACTAACGTTTGGGAAAAAAAGTACAACTCATGACTTAAAAAACACACATTGAGTGAATGAGTTGTTCTCTTTCTATAAATGTAGTAATTTGCATTTTGCTTCACAGAAAACTTATTCGAATATATAGAACTATATTATCCTAGTGTGGACTCCTAATTTTATGTTTACATTTATTTTGAAACTCTTAAATATGTCTAAAACCTGCATACTGTTGTGTTATTTAGAAGTAGGTTAGGTCATATCTGAATCATGTTCAACTCTGGTAAATCTTAACTGGTGGAGTTTTAAATTGAGATTGTAATCACTTTTGTGACGCTGTTTTTATTTCTGTGATGCGTGCTGATGTGTAAACTGTGTGCAAAAATTTGAGGAATGAATTTGCCTCTTGGCCAGCTTCCCCCCCCCCCATAGGTGACCATTACTCCTGTTTCACAGATACTGAGTAGCTGTAACTGCTCCACAGTTAAGGACCTTTATGTAAGTTCAGCAGCAGATGGCCTCTTTAAATACACAAACTCAGTGACTACTGTACTGAAGACGGAAAGAAAATTACTGTACATGGCACATGGTGCAGTGAAACTGTTATCCCTGCTAATTATTCAGTGATTTAGATGTGTTGCATTTTTCTTCTTTTCCCCAGACAGTAAAGTCTATAAAAGTCCATGACAAACACTGCTTTCACATATTTCTAGTACAGCAAACAAACCTTGTTCTTAGTAATTTTTTGTTTTACAGGAGGTAGGCGATTATCTGTGCATTTCCTCATCTCTCTTCTTGTGCATTAGTGCCTTTGGGATGCTGCTAGTTTGATTGGCAGGCTGGCAGATTTAGGCATGTCTGAAATACAGACGGCGTGCTTTTCAGAACCACACAAACTATGCCATGTTTGAAGTAAGTTATTGAAGCTTCATCTGCAAGAATAATGGATTTAAGAATTTGAACTGAAAGTTTTGTACAATCGAAATTCTGTGTTTTCTTCTTAAGTAGGAGATAAAAAAAAATCTGTCAGACATAAATGGAAAAGGAATAAAAATTAGGCAATCCTGACCAGAAACCAAGTTTTGGTTTAAAGTTTCTTCACTGACTAGACTTCTGTTTTGCCACTTGGTAAAGAACAAAGGGGTGGGAAATGGCAGTAGAGGTGGTAATTGTGATTGCCTGTATTAAAAATGCTTGTGAATGAGCCTTCTATGCCTCTCTGTCAGGGAGATGGGGGGGTGAAAAGGAACAAAAAAACCCCAAACAAAACTGACAACTTTCTCTGCCTTCCAACAGGTAATATCAGTTATTTATTTAGTAACAGTTCACAGAAGCACTGGATGAGTGAAAGAGTGGTGAGCAAATTTCTATTTTTTTGGTCAGGCAAACAGAACACACCCTAGACTGTAGTGTAAGTATGTAAATATTGGGCACTATTTGCAACGGGAATCAAAAATGTAGTAAAAATATTTCCTAGTCAAAGTAATTGAAGAAGAATGCATTTATAATTTTGTAAAGTATGTGAAGATCTATTATCTCACTCCGACCTCCAAAAAATGTTTATTCAGATCAAAATCATTATATAAAATTACACTTCCATGGGCTTCAAATTTTTTTTAATATGACAGCTACCATATCCTAAAACATCTAGTGTTACATCCTTGATAAAAGGTATTATTTCCCAGGTTCACTTAATGGGTGAAATCGTAGTGGTTTTGGTCTTTCTTTGATTTTGGTGAAACTAGAATCAACATGTATCCAAAATCTGTCACCAAATCGTGTTGATCTCTGGATATGGATTAAACGGTATTTGGGATGCTGAAAGTTTTGGGCTACTTCTAAGTCAGTCCCTCTGGACCTGAAAGAGGAATAGTGTTCTCGTTAAAGTATGTTATAGCGTACTTCTCAGCTGAGATGATAGGTGAGATCTCGGTACTCCTCAAAAGGATCACCATTAATCCTTTATTTTCTATTGTGTATTTACCTTCTATATTCCTCTTTGATTTCCATTGTGTGTGTGTTTAATCTGGTTTATTCCACTCTACTATCACACCATGTAATTGAGTGTTGACTATAAAAAGCAGTGGTAGTAAATTGAGACTCATATTCTTGGAATGAATTTGATGACCAATTATGCTATTTTTTTCTCTGATATTTGAAGGGAAATGGGAGACATGCAAATGCAATTCTGGGCATTGTCAGTCTTTTCAATGTTGTTTCAGAGTTAAGGTTGAAAGAGGCCTGTACAGAATTTTGAACAGGATTTGCAATCAAATGCGTGAGTTCAGTGTGGTGAGAAGCGCTAAGAGGTTAGAATTGTGTTGAATGAAGAAACGATCAAAATAAGTTCCAAATTTGGCAAACTAGTTTCTTGAAATTACTGGATATTTCAATAGGAGAGCTAGATGATATGGTAAAGATCTTGATTTGTTTTAAATACCCAGTTTTGTTCCCCACAGTTCAATAGGGATGTTGAGGAACTGGGGAGCACCAGTGAGATGGCTGGAAGCCCACTGCTCGGAGCAAATGATCTGCTGGGAGAGGCTGGCAGAGCTCGGCTTGTTCGCTCTGACGAAGCAGCAGCTATTGGGTGACCTGAGAGTGTCCCACAGCTGCTTGAATGGTAGTTACAAAAATCGTAGTGGTGAATCTTTCTCAGTGGCACCAGATTGGCCACAAACTATGATACGGTATGTTCAGGTTAGACATGAGGAAGAACGCTGCTGGGAGGCCAGTACAGCCCTGGAACAGGCTGCCTGGAGAAACTGTTGAATCTTCCGTCTTTGGAGGGCTTGAAGACTCAGCACCACAAAGTCATGCCTGACCTTTTCTAGTGTTGATGACAGTCGTGCTCTGAGCAGAAGGTTGGACTGCATGACTTCCAGAAGTCTGTCTCAGCCACTCCAGGATGTAAACTGATGAGGTTTTGGTTCATCCTCTATCCCCTTTCTCTTATTACCCCATTCTAAAGTGAGTGTGGCTCATGTGTTTATCTGAAAAAGCAAACAACACTGTCTAAAGGCATATCCTACACTCAGTAAGGCATTCGCAAATGGTATTCACAAAACTCTACTCTTGTTTTTGAGAGAAAATAGTATTTAAAAAAAAATCTGCTCTGCTGATAGCACTTCAAAACCATCCTACTTTTTACTCTTGAAGAAAACGCATGATAAAGAAATGTTACAGGCTTTTCATGGTACTTAAAATCTTGCTTTCTGCTTGAAAAAATAACAAAAAGTATGTTTTTCACCCCCGACAGAAGTTAATGACAAATAAAATATTAAGCAGACCTATGGGGAAAAAAACCCTCCTCTTATTTCTGTGAATAGTGTTCGCAACACTGTAATCTAGTTAAGTTTATTTCACACTTGTTTTATGACCTGTAAATAATTTTTGTATCATTGCTGCTTTTACGTAGTTTCTCTAAGTCGGTTACCTCATTCTGCTTGTCTTTAATTGGAAATTGTCAGGTATTACCTCATCCCCTAGCTGATTTCCTTTTTTTTAATCCACTTTTCCGTGGAGATCATCAATGATTTCTGTCTTGTTTAGTAACTTGAGTCACCAGCCTGGAACTGATCGTTATCGTTAATATTTGCGGCATTCACACTTTCGCAGGGTTTCCTGGTTTTGTGTTTCGGCACTATCAGAAGCACTGCAGATGTCTTACTGCTGTACCCTGAAGATGGAGGGAAGTTAAGAGCCCCTGTCTCTTTCGTTGTGGGGTGTGGTACTCAACTTTGCTGTGGTTATACCAAGCCACTCACATTTAAGCTGTTTGCCTCTTCATTTCTGTGATGAAGTCTGGCTCAGTACAAAGTGAAAAACTGTGAATGTGAGGACTAAACTCTGAGCTGTTCCTGGCAGTGAACAGCAAAGCAGCCAAGACGGAATAGATGTGAAAGCAGCTATTCTATCTACTCTGTTACCTAGTGTATTTTCTATAATTTGTGGTCCAAGCATGATATTTCGTAGTGCCAGAACTGATACTATTTTATGCTCTCTTTGTGGTCTTGGTTATTACCTGCTTTTCCTGTGTGGTCAAAATGAGGTGTTGCAAAGGGAGAAAAAAAAATGCCTGGAGCTGAACATTGTTTCATAGAAGAAAGATAAAAAAAGGTGAGAATGAAGATGGCGTTCACATTTGTACCTGAATGGCAGTGTGTGAAGTGGCATGCTGAAAATATAAATGATGACGATTTAGCTCTTTATTACTTTTTATTAAAAATAATTACATTTGTAATTAAATGCCAATTTATTGCAGGTAAAAAGACATCCAGTGAAATGATGGGTGATGTGGGGTGTTCTGTACCTTTCTGACAAGATGATTTTGTTACAATGCACAAACCCTTTCCCAATTGAAAAGGCAGTTCCAAAGGTAGAGCTTCTCTCTAGCTTACATTTTCTGGTTTTGTAATGAATAATATTCTTTACTCGATTTGATATTCAATATATGATAGAACTCTTCCACGTCAAAGCAGGACTAGTTGAGTTTTTCATATTCAGGATAAAGGTATAGTTACAGAATCACAGAATGTTCGGGGTTGGAAGGGACCTCTGTGGGTCATCTAGTCCAACCCTCCTGCCAAAGCAGGGTCACCTACAGTAGGCTGTAGAGGACCTTGTCCAGGCGGGTCTTGAATATCTCCAGAGAAGGAGGCTCCACAACCTCCCTGGGCAGCTTGGTCCAGTGCTCCGTCACCCTCAGAGGGAAGAAATTCTTCCTCGTGTTCAGCTGGAACTTCCTCTGCTTCAGTTTGTGCCCATTGCCCCTTGTCCTGTCGCTGGGCACCACTGAAAAGAGCTTGGCCCCGTCCTCCTGACACCCACCCTTCAGATATTTGTAAGTATATATTAGGTCCCCTCGCAGCCTTCTCTTCTCCAGGCTGAACAAGCCCAGCTCCCTCAGCCTTTCCTCATAGGAGAGATGCTCCAGTCCCCTCATCATCCTTGTAGCCCTCCGCTGGACTCTCTCCAGTAGCTCTTCATCTTTCTGATGAACATTCGTGTGTATATAGGAAAATTATGATGGCCTAAAGATAGACCTGTTTACACTACTGCTTATATTAGAAGCAATAGCGTATATTGCCCTTTCCACCTTATGTTTCTTAGCAAGTGCTCTTTATTATCTGTCTCAGAGCAAGGATCATCCAAAGTTACAGGTTGCTCAGCACGTCCCAAGAGCAGTTCTTCTCAGCAGTCAATGTGAGACATAAGCAGACAAAAGCTGAATGGATATTGCTTTTCAAATTAGTACTGCTGTGTAATTAATTGCACTTAATTAGCAAATCTTTCTTGAAGTATTCAGACTGCAGTGATGTAATTTTGTTTTCCCAGGTAACTGATCACATAACATGACAGTTCAGCTTGATATGGAAAGCTGCTTTGGACAAACTCCAAGTAATTGCATGTTTCATTGGAAGTGTTTTGGTTGGCACAGTGGTGATCTATCTGATGACCCTCGGATTGTCCTGGGTCCACCCAGTCCTTCCAGCTGGCTTGCTGTTGCTGGAGGATACAAGATGGGTGTTGGGGCAGTGTGCTCTCTGGCAACTGTCTTGCATCTCTGTTGCCTGCGCTACACTCGTCTAGATGCTCAGAGTTTGGAAGCGCATCCCCGGGGGAGGCATCCCTCCTTCGCTGTGTGCCCAGGGACTGGGACATAGAACTAGGAGCAATGGTTACTGTGATGCTGAAATATCTCCAAGCTGACCTGTAGCTGGTGAGGTTAGGCCAGCCTGGATCAAATAAGGTATCCCTTCCACAGAAAGGCAAATTTGGCTTTGATAGGATTTTTATATTTTATATAATTTTATATTGTGACAGTATTTGTGATGGATGTGCTGTGGTAGTATGTGGTAGTGATAAAATTCTCAATTTCCTTTTAAACTGAGTGGTATGTGTAGCCTGCTACATGGTTAGTGCCCTCGTCGTCTTGACTACTTTTAGAATTTGAATTTTCCATACACCACTGGGCAAAAGTGAATGATAGGTCTTAGTGATGAATGTAATGCTTAATACGATGGATGTTGGTATTTTTGAAACTCTCAAACAAGTGTATAAGCGGAGGTGCCAGGCATCCTGAACTAACACAAATTATTTTTCATTCTGCTTGTGGCTTTGGTACAGCAGTTCAGAACACGGAGTCCAAGAAAAATCTTTAAATAGGGCATTTCAGTTTGGATGTTAAATAGACATTGCAACATTGCAAACAGCATTTGCATTAAAACAAACAAACATGTCAAATAAGGGAGGATTTTTTTTTTTTTTGTAGCCAGAGGTGGCTGGACCATTGATTTATGCACGTTTATCTGGGCAGCATAAAATTAAGAAAGAACTTAAGGATTTAGAAGGACAACCCATTTCACAGGTCAACGTATAAAAGACGTGTCCAAAGCCAGGGATTTTGCAACTTTTAAAGCAAAGATACTGCCTTGTATAGCTTACATTTAGGGCTTTGAAAAAACACTTTGAGTGTGTTATAGCCAGAACTACATGGAAAAAGGAAAGACAGACTGGAGTTTGGGGAGAACTGGAATGCAATACAGACCAAGTGGATGCCTGATCAGGGATATCCGTCATTTTCTTGAGTCCATGCTTTTGTTACATTTCACTTTCTAAATCTTGGTGCCTTTTGTTTTTCTGTGTCTGATTGTGAAGAGTTAAGGGGGGAAAATACGTTGTCCATCTCATTTATGGCTTGTTTATTGTATATCTTTGTTTTGTTTCACAGTAAAGCATGCTGCTACTTCCTTAACCTTATTGTTTTCTGTTTCTCAGTCTGTTTTTCAAAAAGAAGCAGCATGTTTTCTCTCTGAAATGAAGAATTACAATAGACTTCATGTATGAAACACCTGCAGGGTGGGAAGTGAAACAGAACTTTTTAGCTCTCACTGGTTTATGGCAAAATTTCTGTTGCCTTTCCTTCCTGTAAACAAAAGGAGTCACTCAGAGAGTGGGAAGTAGGCTGTTCGCAGGATATTTTCTGTATGAAAGGAAGGAAAAGTGCCTTTATGGAGATCAGCCTATTGTGTTGGGAATATTGGAAGTTATATGGAGTTAAATGGAGTTCAGTGTTTGGAGGGGAAATAAACAGCAGAATACATGTAATCACTTCAGACTTGACCCTGAGAAGTGCTAGATGCCCCCATTAGTTGCTGAAATCAAAGCAGGAGTTAGGACATGCAGCGCTTTGTTTTTGGTCCCAAATCCTCTGTGTAACTTCTGATAAAGTTCTTACAATGATCACATACAGGCTACGCTTTGGAATAAAAGCAAAGGGCTTATGGAATGCGGCTTTACTTAAAAACAAGCATTTTTGATACTTCTGCTTTGATGGTTCAGGTTACTTTTGCACATCTGCCTTGTAGCTGGCTGTCTTTGAAATACCGTTGTCTTTGCTAGAGAAATGTCATAATTGGATATTTCTTGAAAATAATGGTTTCAAATGTACATGTTCTCAAAGTTCTGCTTCACCTGTGAAATATATTAACTAGAATTCTGGTGTGAATCAGAACATCTTATTCTTGCCTATGTTATAAAATTCATTTCTGTGAATAGCTATTTGATTTTTATTTGTCTTCTGTAGTACCAGCAAGAACCTTTGTCACTAGTAAGAACTGTGGATTAGGTACTTAACTCTAAATTCTGCTTAAGTATTATAGAATAATCTGGCTTTCTTGAAACCTCAGGTACATATATAAGCTGATAGGACAGACAATAGCTTTGCCAATAAAACTGGGCAAGGTAGAGAAAAACAGGCATAGGTGTCATTAGCTGTATCTGTCTTATCTGCAATTCTGTTACTGTGGTCACATTTAAAAATGGAAATTCATTGTAGCAGCTTTTGTAAATTCTTTTGCTCCATATATAAAAAGTAGTTAATACTTGAATAGCAAGAAAGACAATTGTAAGCATGGAAATGAAGAAAATTAAAAAATCTTGCTTAATGGATACTAAACTCCACTTTTGGTTTCAAAATGGGTACTTTAAATACAAAAAGCCTTAACAGCAATGTTCTCTGTTGCAGAAATGACTTTTTTACCCTGCATGATAGATCCAGTTCCTCACACAGAAATACTAATGTCTGTGTATTTCAGTCTGATTTGGCAAATGAGACTGAAGTGTGTGTATGTAAATGGCAACTGGAGTGGTCTGTCTTCTGAAATGTCTTGATGAGTGGAGTGCGTGCCCTGTCTTTGTCATTATAGAACGATTCCTTTGCTGCTTGTGTTTGGTTTTGTGTCCTTCTGGGCCAGAAATGTCTGTCAGCTTTCTCTCTGTGTTTTTTTAATTCTTTCTTCATTCTAAGTAGACTGTTACCAAAAGAGTTACTGAAGTCATGAATGAGACTTGGTCTAGGTGTAGAGGAAAGCATAAGAATGCTTCATAGAAGTTGGAGTCTTGTAGGATACTATTGGCATTTGTTTCTTCAATCTAGACTAAATAACTCAAAAAGTCATTAGCTAGTCTTTGTGTTACTATGTGGAATTTATTTGCTGGACTACATAGAATTTTGAACACACCATTTTTTCAAAGCGAATCGGATCCCAGATGTAGTTACATTCTTGTCCTGAATATTCTTAAGTGAGGAAACTATTAAGTTTATATTTCACATCTAAAAAATTGTTTTCTTTCTTTATATGTTGCAAATGTAATAAATATAGCTTCTTTTTGTACGTATGGGACAAATCTTCCTAGCAGATTTGCCAGGTTTATCTTTCAGAGATTCACTGCTGCTGCTTCCTACCCATGAAAGTTCTCCTATCTCCTCACAGAAATCCCAGCAGACATATGGCTCCTATATTACAAGTCAAGCATGTCCAGGGTCCATCAGACTTGCTGTGGAAAGTTGATATTGTGGACAACACTGAACTTGCTGTGGAGCTTCTCTCTGCAGCGACCGTCTGCACAGTGTATTAGGGCACAAGGAAGCCTGCTTGGAACCAGGCTCTCCTGACTAGGATGCTGCCTGTCTGCCTGTTCTTTCTGGAATCAGTTTCTCCTTCTTAACCAAAAGGTTCTTGAGTAGATAAAGAAAACTTGCCCAGCAAAGATTGGATGTCTGGTATTGATATTATTATCTCTTTCTGCTTTTCCTGTGATAACAAAATAGGAATAGAAAATATTAAAAGGTTGGATGTAAGTAATACCAAAGGTTCATGCAGAAAATTCGTGTTTTCACAATTGAAAATGAGGTGCAGTGTATGGCAGGCAATAGTTATGAATGTCTGACCTTGTGCCAGACAGGGGTACTAATAAGGACTGGTCTACCTAATCTACCTAGGAATTAGTTCTACCTGCATTTCTCATGTCTTCTTATGTGAACTCTTTGCCTTGTCGTTGGCCAAGTTGGCTTCCTCAGTGACATTGCTTCTAGAAGCAAGGCTCTAGTTTTAAATTCCGGACGACATTGAGAAAAACTAAAAACCTAACAAACCAGCAAAGGAAATGCGTGCGTTACTTCCTGGAGAATAAAGCAAGCCAGATGGGACTCTGGGAGTAGTAAAAGATGAGATGTCCGGGAAAAACAGATGTAGATAATTGCCTTATGCACAGGAGTCTATGGTGTCTAATGTTACAAATAAGTTTTAAAGTACTTTTAAGAAAATAGGCATATCTTCTCCTGATTTCTAATTTAGAATTTATTACTTTATGTGAATTTAAAGGAACATACATTACTTCAAGTTTTCAGTGTTTTTTTTTTTTTTTCATTTGTAGATGTTTTTGAATGTAGGGCAAGATAATATGAAGAAAACTCTTAGAATGCTCATGAAATAATGAATTATTTTTAAAATGCATTAAATTATTTTTCTTTTGAATTCTTAGATGTTTTTTTCCTGATGCAATGTTCTGTAGAAGACCTTTGGATTAAAAAAAAAAAAAATATGAGGACAAACCTAGTGTTTTCCCGTTTGGCTACCTCACAAAAGTCCTGCATAATCCTCTAAATCCTACTTTACTCTGTGAATCAATTGATTCCACTTTCTACTCCCATACATAGGCAATCTGGAAATTGCCTTTGAGAAAGATACTTTGAAGCTTGCTCTTCTAGTGATTTGCAAAGTATGAAGACATCTTAATTTTTTTTTTGTGAGAGACGACTTTAATAATGACAATATTTTCATAAAGTTATTTATAGAAAATTGAAACCAGTTTCTTTGGAAAAATTGGCCAGATCCCATAGCCATTCTAAAAAATTAACTGTCCATTTTTGCGGTTGCTTTCTTCTCATGTATTTACTTTTCTGGTTCTCCCCTTGTGCTGACTAATGGCTGATGTTTCCGCTTATCCACAATATATAATTTATGAGGCTCCTATTGGAAAATAAGGATGGATTTCGGTTATTCTTATCTGTCTGGAGAGGCTTATTGAATCTTGTTGTGTATTTATGTATATATTCGATTTAGGTTGTAATTCAGTTTCAGTTTTACATTGGAACAAATGTCTGTCTCACAGCGACACTGTGACTACAGCATGGACTAGTATCTATATAGAGATATGTGTAAAATTTGTAAATCGTGGTACTCCTTGTTTTAAATTGTTGTCTCCAGTTTGTCAGGTTAGACTAAATTACATGCTAGTCTACAGTTTCTACAAGGATATATAGTTTTGCTCCCAGCAATAATCTAGCTGAGAAAACAAATCTGTCTTGCTGGACTTCCTTTCATTCTTCAGCTGTTTGTTTTACCGTATGCAAGGATCGTTTAGAATTTGGATACTCTTGTTTCTGGCGGCTTTTAGATGTTGTTACTGCATTGTAAAATTCTTTCTTCCAGGATTGAATGTTTGTGTCCGGCTTTAGTTCCTGCTTTTACATGAGTGAGATTTATGTTTGAAATTTGTCTTCATCAAATGCAATTTTTAGGTTAGGAATGAGACTTTTCTTTTTAATACCCTGTTTTTTTAATTTGTCTTCTGTTGGCAAACAGATTAGTTATCTAATCCTGTTGGTCAACACTACTACTGAATAGTTTAGTTTTGTTTTAGCGCTCTTATAAAAGCTGCACTGACAAAAGTGTTTGGTAAAGCTCTAGGTTATAACTACACCGTGAGGTTTCTGTTAATGTGAGCATACTGGTAAGAGTAGACTTAAGTGGCTGCCTAGCTTTGGCTAGGCCTAAAATGAAGATAATACTAAACTGCCCTGCATTTGATCTGTATGGGGTTTTTTTGTTTGTTACTGATGTCTATAATACCTAGATTTGCAGTTGACTTAGGATTTTGAGGCTTTGTGTTCTTTTCCATTATATGCACTATTCTGTAAAATACTTACTAGAACTATTTTTATCCCTATGGTGCTCATTTAGTACAGGAAATAACATCCGTTCCTGCCATGTGTGTTTTCTTTTTTCTTTTTTTCAATATGAATGTAACATTGTGTATTTTCAAGCTAGATTTTACTATCTGAGGTCATACTAAAATGAACTCCCTTTGAAACTGCGTTAGCACAGAAAGCCAAATCAGCTTATTGGTAGATGATAACTTTATGTTCTGTATCTCTGTATGTTGATCAGACAGACCTACCTAAAATATTTTTATTTTACATATACTTTTATTTTACTTCACTCAGAAGTAAAGAAGTTTGTGAGGTTGAGTTTTGCAGTTTAGTCACCTTTCTTAATGATTCAACAACTTTTTTTTTTTTTTTTTTTTTTGTCGTCTGTGAAATGTAGAGTTTGCAGTGTTAGGTATGTTATTGGCTGTAAGTTAAACCACGGATTCTCGCAGAATGTTTCTAAACTTTTTGGATGAACTGACTACTGTCTTCCCTCAAAACATCTTATGGGACTTCATGATTTTTTTTTTTTTCTCAGGCTTCTAATTGAAAATATTATTAAGCTACTTGCTTTTTATAATAGGGTTCTAGGAATAGCTGTAGACCCTTTATCATGACCTTCGAAGCAGAGCCGTATTAAAGCAGTCTGATGGTTCAGCTGCTACTGGTTGATGACCTCTTCCCCTAGCAAAGCTTGTTTTCCAGTTACTGCCAGGAACCTACACAGATAACAGCTTAAATTCTCTGTTGCAACACATACACGTGGTATGTGTTATGCTATGCTGAATTTTAAAGCCATTGAGTTGTTCTTGATATTTTATTTTCATGTATAAATTCGTAGCTTCTCATTTTACCCGAGTGTTCATTGAAGATTATTGTTTTTACTTAAGCCTTCGTATCGTAAGTGGACATGTTTGCCTAAAAATAAAAAAACTCAAACCCTTTCTCATATGACTTGCAGGTATCTCCATTTTATTGATATCAGAAAAAAGTGACCCAAGTTGGCATCCTTTGGGAGTCCTTCTAGCCAAAGGTAAGCATAATTTCTAACCAGTGACAAATATGTTTTTAGTGTATTTATTTGTAGTATTGCCCTACCTTTTAAATAAAATGGCAGCTGTAGTACTGTCTTTGTTGATGTTTGACATCTCACAAACTGAATGTCTTTGGGATACGGGTTTGTTAAAATGCTTGAGATAAGAGAATCATTTATATGGCTCAGCATACAGGTGAACTTCAGTCTTTTTTGACATCTGTAACTTGGCAGATTGCCTTTCATTAATATTGAAGCATATGGTACAATCACTTTGAGGTAACGCTTATTATACAGCTGTTATACAGGAGGATAATTGCTTTCCTTAATGTATTGGATAAGCCAAAAATAAAATCATAATTTTGGTGATTTGTAAATTCTTAGCATGGTCTGTCTCTGGAAAAGTGCTAATATGACTAGAAATAGACACTAGCATAATACCCCAAAAGAGTGTCCTTTGTAAGGGCTAATTAGGCAGCTTGTAGAAAATTATGACCCTACAGTTGCCAAAAATAATGAAATCTTGATATTTTCTGCAACAGGAATTAAGAGATGCAGTCATCCTCATTGTCCTGGTTTTGGAAGCAGACCAGGATACTCCTATAGCTTCTAATTCCGCAAACTCCTGATCTAGTCCAACTGGATTGCTTTATAGTTCTAGCGTATGGCTCAGGTTTAGAAATACTTTATGTTGGCTGAACACAATCTGTCGTCTAATGAAGGCATGCTCCCTGCAGCACAGTGAAGAAGTAAATAATTTATTGGGGGATGAACACCTTCCCGTCTGTGTGTGTGTGCATGCTTGCTTCTGAATAAAACCTGTTTTTGGGGATTTATGGATAGATTATTTACTTGCAACAACATGCAAACATTTGGGAAGTATTTCAATACAAACTTGAAAAAGTTGATCAGATTCATTCATTCTATTTTCACTCCATGGGTTCACCAAAAATACTTTAATCTAGAGAGAAATCTGCCGTAAAAAGAGTTCTTCAGTTAATATATCTGGTAACCTGGCCACTGTCAGACATGGTAAATATGTGCTGTAACTATTGTTTGGACAATGGAGTATCATATGAGTTTTGGAATTATGCTTAGTAGCTTGTGATACAGGTGAAAAACTTTCAATCTTTTACAAACTGTTTGAACAAAACTAACTTAAAAGTAAAGCAATGATGTATAAGAATGTAAAAGATCATTACAGAAGCTGGTTAGAAAAAACTTAAAGAAACTTCTGTTTTCTGACAAAAACTTATTTTGCATGATCCTTTCTTTTTTCTCTAAAATATTCCTATTTTGGGGCAGGAAAATAAAACTGGAAACTATTTCTGTCTGTCTTTTTATGGAACTGTCCCAAAGTCTTTTATTTGTAAGTTTATCACTAAGCTATGTTTGCCAGTAGACAGACTAAGCTTGGAAAAGCTAGTGTTCAAGTATATAATGTCCATGCTGGTGGCCAGCTCTTCTGACGAGGCTGCATGTGGTGTGAGGCAATAGTTTTCCCTCTGACCAAGCCAGGTACAGTCCTGCAGTTCCCAGCACGGACATCGACAGCACAGAGGAGATATCTGACTGGGGAGGCCAGCCAAACTGGGGAGACAGAGAAGAGAGGTGGCGGAATTTCTAACAGAAGCTGCTTGTGAAGTACCCGTGCCCATTGAAGGTACAGGACAGGACTGCCCTTCCAGAATATTCCAGGTCTTCCAAATGCAGCCTTGAAGATAGTTTTTTGCCTTATACTTTATAATACTCTACATGCAAGTGCAGTTGGTACTTTTTTCCCCAGTGTAGTAGTTTTATGACCATGTCGTATTGATTACACCAGTAAAATGTCTAACTTTCATTTCCAACTACATATTGTTTCCACTAGAAAACCAAAGAATCTGAAAGAAGGATTGATTTTTTAAAAAAATTTCATTTTAATTAAATGTATGTATACGGTGATTTGTACGAAGGAAGATAACTGCTTCTGGATTCTGTACAGTTTTGTCAATCTATTCGAAGAACCATAGATTTAGGAGAGTCTGAATAATTGACCTTCCTTGCCAATGGTTTGGCATGGTTGGCTTATGCTTTGATGCAAGAAACAAAATTGAACTTACTGTCCAGCCTCCTGAGGCCCCCTGCTCTCTGCACGCTACAGCAGTTAAAGTAGGTGGATGCTCAATAGCTACACGTTGTCGTTTATCGGGTTTTAAGTGGCTTCCTTTGCTCACATCAACTTAATAGTTTCTTTCCCCTGCTCATCTAAGACTCCATTTTTCAATAAACAGTCTGTTCTGTAATATGAAATAAGATCACCAGACTCCTGTGTTGCTGAGCCTGATGAAGCTCTGCTCTATTAATGGCAGTATAGAACATACTTCTGAAAATCTTACCTACTGCTTTTCGTATAAACAGTGTGTTTTGCTTCAGAAATAGTCAGACTGAGAGGACAGTATTGTAACATATTTTGTATTACATGTTGTCAAGAATATCTGCATTTGAATAATGCTAATTATGTAGTAAACTAGAATTTACCAATGTATGATAATCACTGCTAGTGTTGCATTTGCTTTATCTTTTGGCTGTATAGTTACCCAAAACTCAGTCGTTCTTTAAAGAAATCTGGAAGAAGCTGAAAAATGAAATTTGTATTTCTCCTTTGCTCTCTTTCTGTGGTTCAAAGAAATAGTAAATGTAATATAATAATGCTGTAAAAAGAGTGAGGATTACAGATGTCTACTCTTGCATGTGCTGATACATTAACGAGGTGCATCGTTTTTCTTTCATAATTTGCAAGGTATATAACACAAAGAATATTGCTGTATACAGCTGGAAGAAGAATTTTGTGGTTTGCTCATCCATGAACTAAATAGGCATTAATTTTTTTTTGTTTGTTTGATTGGTTTTGTTCCATGTATTCTGCTAAAACACTTGTGTCAAAATAATGTGATTCTGGGATGGTTTATTAGGTTGGCTAGATCTGTCCTTTCAGCTTACTGAAGTTTGGAAATTAGTAGGACTCTCACCCATTCAAATGTTGTATCACTCTGAATAATAAAGAGATAGCAGTAGGAAGCACTGGTTGACCGCTTGTGAAGGCATGCGTTATTAGTGAGGTTCACCAAAAACAGAAGTCAAGGTGGATTAATGTGCAGTTAATAAAATGGAAGAGCTTACTAATTTGTGTTTTGTGCTAGCTGTTTTGAAGAGGGCTAGGGCCAAGAGCTGGACAGTGAGGAGTCTTAGAAGGGAAAGAAATGGCTATCTAAAAAAAAAAAAGGGGGGGGAGAACTTAGCATAAAACCTTCTTTCCCTAGCCCTCAGCAAATGCAGTATGTATTTTAGCTTTGAAGAAGAGGCTGACACCACTGGTGCGTGCTAAAAAGATGTAAGAAGAAACAACAAACACCCTAATAACCAAATAAAAACAATTGAAAGCAAGCTGTCGGGAGGAGGGGGGAAGGGATGCACACCGTCTTGGTCACTTAATTCATATAATCTAGTTTATTTCAGTAAAATGAATTGTGTATTGTTCTTTTATACAAAGTGAAAGATTACAATAAATTATCTTAATTGAAGTCCTTTGTTTCTGGCTCATGCAGAAAAAGATCTCTAATGAAATATTTGAAATAACGAAGAATTAGTGCAAATACTTTTGAAGATAAACTGAAGAATGGGTCAAAAACATCCTCTAAGCTTGTTTTAGGTTGGTACCAGGACTGTGCAGGAGGAGTGTGAAAGTTGGAAAAAAGTTATGCATGTGTGAAGGAGAGACTACTTGGAGAAAATTGGAGAAACAGAACGGGTAACAGAATGGGAAAGATGAGAATGAGAAAAAAAACCCAAGAATTTTAAAGTGGTTCAGGGAGAGTCAAAACCCTTCTGGAATTAAACTGGTGAAGGATGTGAATGGCAACAAAAAACCTGCTGCAAGTACATAAGCAGAAGGAATGTTAGGGAAAATGTGAGCCCGCTGATGAATGGGGTAGGGGATCTGCTGACAAAGAACACAGAAAAGGCTGAAATACTCAATGCACTTTTCACCTCAGTCTTCACTTGTAAGACCAGCCTTCAGGAAAGTGTGGAGCAAGGAATATTTACCCTCAGTGGAAGAGGATTAAATTCAGGAATATTTAAATGAACTGAGTGTAAAGAGGTCCATGGGACTTGATAGGATGCACCCATGAATGCTGAGGGAGCTGACTGATGTCAGTGTGAGGGCACCCTTGATTTTCTTCAAAAGGTCATGGCAATTTGCAGAAGTTCCTGAGAAAGCACATGTCCATGAAGGATCTGGGGGAGTAGGGGTGGATCAGCTTTGCCTGTCCCTGTGAAAGTGACAGAGCAAGTAATCCTGGAAGGTATTTCCAGATGCATGAAGGACAAGAATGCGACTGGGAGTAGTGAGCATGGATTTAAAAAGGGAAAATCCTGCTCAAACCACCTGATAGCCTTCTATGATAAGATGGCTGGCTTGGTGGGTGAGGGGAAATGGCCTTGATAAATTAACAGCGAGACAGGCTGGAAATTGGCTGGACTGCCATGCTCAGAGGGTTGTGATCAGCAGCACAGTGTCGAGTGGGAGGCCAGTTACTAATGGTGTACCCTAGGGACTGATACTGGGTTCAATACAGTTTAATGTCTTAGTGATACAGGTGATGGGACTGTGCACCCTCAGCAAGTTCGCTGATGATACAAAACTGGGAGGAGTGGGTGATATCTCAGATGGTTGGGCTGCTATTCAGAGGGACCTTGACAGGCTGGAGAAATGGGCAGAGAAGAACCTCCCTAGTTCAAGGAAGGAGAATGCCAAGTCCTGCCGCTGGGAAGAAATAACCCCATGAACCAGTACATACTGAAGGTCAACCATCTGGAAAGCACCACTGCAGAAAAGGACCTGGAGATTTGGGTGGACAGCAAGTTGAACACGAGCCAGCAATCTGTAGGTAAAGAAGGCTAATGGTGTTCTAGGCTGTAAGAGGAAGAGTGTTGCCAGCAGGTAGAGGGAGGTGGCCCTACCCCTCAGCACTGGTGAGGCCACACTGGAATACTGTGTCCAGTTCTAGGTTTCCCAGTACAAGAGAGATACTGACATACTGGGAAGCATCCAGTGCAGGCCCTAAAGAACGGTAAGGGACTGAAGCATCTCATACGAGGAAAGAAAGGCTGAGTGAGCTGGGACTGTTTGATTTAGAGAAGGCTCAAGGGGATCCCATCAAAGTATAAATACTTGAAGGGAAGGTGTAAAGAGGGTGGTGCCAAGTGACAGGACAAGAGGCAGTGGGCATAAAATGAAATACATGAAACATAAGACTTCTGCTGTAAGGGTAAGTCAGGCACTGGAACAGGCTTCCAGGAGAGGTTGTGGTTTCTCCATCCTTGAAGATACTGAAACCTGACCGCACGTGGCCATGAGCAGCCAATCTATCTGACCCAGCTAGAGCCAGGGGGCTTGGGCTAGATAATCTCCGGTGGTTCCTTCCAACTTCAACTATTCAGTCAGTCTCTGTGATTCTGAGAAAATTAGTAGGAAAACGGGAGAAATTGATGTGTATTTTTCCAAGCAGAAAAAAGGTACAAGGTATTGATAAATTCCATGAATTAAAAAGATGAAGTCAAGGTCACTCACAGCTTTTTCTTAATCAAGTTGTAGGGAAAATCTTCAGGACTTTTATTCCTTGGTTAGCGAGCTTGGGTAGCAGGGTAAAGGACATCAGAATTTTTGTTCAGGCTCAGTTCATTAGAGGGGAAGAATTTAATGACGTTTTGGAAGCATTTTTCAGGATCAAAATGGGTTGTCTAGAAGAGTGCTGTGACTTTTCTGAAACTGTTATACTGTAGTATTTTTACCCTGTCTATGGAATGTCAAAGTTTTAAAGTAGATTTTAGTCTTAAAATATCGATAATATGATACAGACAACCTCTTTTTATATTTGGTCTTCTCTTGGGTAGCCTGTCACATCCACTCCTATCTAAAAAATGCAGACAGCTTAAAATAATCTCTTGCAGGCTGACCTGGTCTGTTTATTAACCCAGCACACTCTGAGCCCTGTCTGTTTGCAAAGATGGGGGGAGAGCAGGGGGCAGGAGGCGAGGAAGCATCTAGTTGCAAAACCAGAAATCTCACAAGTGCTCTATTTCTCTCTGTTAGTCCTCTAAAAAGTTATTCCTTTGCTGTGGACAATACTTGGTAGTTCTTACCTGCGAGACTCTTTGCAGTTTGTTCTTTGTCTTGCCACTTCACTCTTGTCATTTAGCCTGGTAACCTTCTTTGCTGCCTCGGCAAATTCCTCCTCCTGAGCGGAGCGTGTGCTCTGTCGTGCCTGGCAGCCTGGGTGCGAGGGGGGAGGAGGAATACAAAGTTTTCCCAGATGCTCCACTTCATCTAGTGTCTGCTTGTATATAGTTTTTCTCTTCCATCTTACTGCAGATGGGAGAAAGTGGTCCGGATGGAAAGGAATGGTACTTTAAAAAAAAAAAAAAAAGTAAACAGGAATATTTTCTTCTTGAAATTTCTGGAGATTTCTCTGTTGTCTTTAAGACCTGTGAAATTCACTGCTCTGGACAGCTTCAGGAAGGGCAGGGCTCCATGCGAACAAATGCTGAGGATCAAAGACCGCTGCAGCAACAAAGTTTTCTCCAAAATATAAACTTAATTTGTAAACATTTTTTTGAAGTGGTTATTTCTAAGAGGGGCAGGAACACACGCTTCCATTTCATGTACTTTTTGTTAAGCATTTACACTGACTGTCTCCTTAGAAGAAAGGAGGAGTTCAGCCATTTATGGACTGACATCCCTGCTTTTGTTGTTTGTCTCTTGGAGATTATAGAAAAGTGATCTTCATTATTGTTAATGATGATAACAGCTAATTATGTTTGGGTGACTTGGCAGACTGACAGACCAGATAGACTGCCTGTTTCTGCTTTGCCTTTATTTTTTGGTTGGCTCCAAAGCACTATTCACAGATATTTCTGTAATTTCTTGTACTTAGTGATGAATGTTTCTCTCGTATCATGATTAGAAGCTAAATACAAAGAATGTGACTGATTTTTGACTGTTTTCATCTTTCCCTAAAGTAGGACTTTTTCTTTTGTTTTTGAAGAAGAGAATGTTTAGAAATATCTTCCTGCCCATTTTATAATTTAGCATACACCTGTAAATAGATTTCTTTGTTTTTTCCTGTTTTGTTCTCTTTGGCAAGCTTTTTTTAGAGTTTTGAAGGTCAGAGTGGGCTGCAGGTTGAATTCAAAACTATTTTCTAAGGAGCAGATAACTGATGTCATAGTCTAGCCCTTTTGCTTTACGTATGCTAATTATTAGATTACATTTGGCAGTTGGTAGCTTTGTCTGCGGAGGAAGAGTGTGGATCGTATGACAGCTGTATGCATTTCAGCTAACTTGGTCTCCCGGGCAGTCAGCATTTACGGCACTTTTAGATTTAGCCAGGTAATCTTGCATCTCTCTCACTTTGTATTTGTTATAGTTTGGCTTTGAAAGAGCGCTCTTAAACTACACAAGAGAACTAAGTGTTTGAAATACTTTGTTTTTCTCAAAAAGTTTAGTGTATGCCACTGTGATAGATTTTAAGTTACAGAGGTGTGGTGTTACTGGGCGAGGTAGAAAGGAAGCTCTTTCTGTCATAGTATTATTACCACTATAATCAGTTGTTGGGATTGATATTTTGTATCAAGGTAATGAAATGAAGTAGCTGAAAAGTTAAAATAAACACTACTTTTTAACTTAAGCTTGCTTTCTTTCTTGTCTTCTCTTGGGGTTAGCAGAGTGTCTCTGTAAAGAAGTAACTGTGAAAATGTAAAAATTGGCAGACTGCACACTGAGAATATGTTGTAGCTGGCAAGTGTGTTGTATGAAATTATTTTGTCTTCAACTTCCGTGTTTATATTCCTGTTGCCCTTGTAGATTTTTGTTATTTAGCTCACACAGGAAACTAAAATAGAATTCTCCATTGTGTTAAGTGCGTGTGGCTTACTACGAGGTGTTGTGTGCATGGCTTCTAGAACTGTATACTGAAGTCATGATTTCATTGTTGGAAGCTTCAGGTTTCCTGGCTTGACAAAAGTGAACTAAAGCACAATGTGAAATCAGATACATTCACGGCGGAGGAGCAGCATGACAATTACCAGTGGAACAGCTGCAAGTCTGCAGAAAGCATAGGGCCAGCGACGTTATACCTGTGACTCTGTTTCTGAAGCAAAAATTGAAAACTTAGGGAGTATTTTGGTGCTGCTGTGATGCAGGGTACATGTAATAGCTTTTTGCAGAGATATAGTTTGTTAGTTTCTAAACTTTTAAAGTAACCATCCAGAAAATTTAAAATCTTCCCTTTAGTTTGGGATTAAAACTTTAAAGTTAGTTTTAAAATAAGAATGAATAGAAGTAACTATTTTAGAAGGATCTTGTAGAAACATAATCAAAGATATTCTGGATGGACATACGGTGTTTTGTTCAGGGTCACATGAGGTATAGACCTTTGTGTAGAGCATGATCAGAAATAATGGTGTCTTGGAGTATTGGGATAAAATGAGAGTTCCACCCCGGTAAAACCTCCATTATATCTTGTCTCCCTTCTTTGTGGATATCCCGCTGAAGTGAATGATGTAGTATTAATGCTTCACTCATCTGGTTGATTTGAAATTAGGGGGTTTTTAATCTATAAATATCGCTGAGTGAAATATGAATAAATCTTGACTAAACTGAATTTCTTTTTATTTCTTTTGCCTGAAAAATCAATCCCTCATACTAATCCTCACCCATGTTGGCCATAAGCTCAATGGATGGGTGATGAGGCGCTGGTGATACGGTGTATTCTATTAGGATAGGTGTTCAATGGTGTGCCCCTCATTGCCCACATGCTCCCTTTTCTGGAGCTTTCCCATGCTCTTTCCTTCTCTTTGTTTCACCCACTAATGCAGTACACTCCCCTGTCTTTTATCCCTTCCCTAAAATAATAAAAGTATTGTCCAACGGCTGCTTTTCCTTTGGTTTCTGTTCAGTCACAAGGTTATATGCATATGATCCTCATAGTTGCTGAAGAACTGAGCTCAGCTGGCACATGCAGAGCTCCTGGCCCTACTGGTGTGTGCATTTATATCTGGTGCGTGTTTTAGGCAGATGTGTTTATATGCTTCCTAACCTGAGGGATCAGGGAATCCAGTCTTGCTCAGGCCACAGGGAGCTGAAGGACTGCAGCACTGATTTGTTTTGGCTGTTGTATAGACTTAGAGGTAGAGAGAAACACTGGTACAGAAATTGTAATTTTAATTAGAGTTAATTGGTAGTGCTTAATTTAATTGTCTAGTCCTGTTAAAAAATATTTTCTCTAGCAGTTCTCTTTATAGTTAATTGACTTCTTCCTCATTTTCCCTCCTGTTCCCAACTCCATGCCTGGACTGTTAACATATAACTGAAGTTTTCTGACAGATTTTTTTTTTTTTTATTGCTCTTACTGACTTCTAAGTGTCAGCTTTGACCAGAATATACTTAGTGTCTCCTTGCAACCCCGGATTTGCATGCAGTCAGCAACCCTCTTTATTTTGATTCAGGTGTTTCCTCCTTGCTGCTCTGTCCTTTTTGCGTGGTACATTTCCCTGAAGTATTCAGCCTGGCGACTGCCCAGCTGTGTTTGGCCTACTGCTCAGTGAAGATTTTACTCCACTAGTTTTTACTTGTGTTTTCTTCACTAGGTAGCAGAAGTAAAGCTAAGCACAGTTTAAACAGATGTTTCTCTATTTATGTTTAAATTACATAATGTTGTAAAATGACCCTATCCCATAGCGTGGAAGGAGGCCTCACTGGTATCCCGTACCTCCTACGAAGGCTATCTGTATGGCGGATTGGGGGTGGGTCGTCGTTTCTGTCTGAGCACTTTTAGTTCCTGTGCTCCCTTACGAAAAATGCCCTTACAAAGGCCGGACAGAAGTGTCTGTACCTATCTGATGGATGCAGCTTTGCAGTGTAGCGTTCACACTTAATTTGTTCTGTAACATACATGCAACCTTCTTTATTCAGTTGTTATCAAATCTAGTCACTAACTGAATCGGTAGACATCTGGTTTTGATACTGATTCATGTTTAAAAAAACTCTTTCGATTGACCACATATGTGGTCTGCCAAGTGGTATTCATTCCTTCTCTGGAAGCAAACATTTCCAGAGAAGTACTGCCTGCACGTCCGTTGCCCAGACTCAGGATCTGCTTCCGCTGCCTTGTCTACAATTATTAGATGTTGATGACAGCTAGAACTGGGAAGATTTCCCCCCCGCCCCGTTACGTGAATAATTTGGTTTCTAAGTCTTTCTGCATTTGGTGAGGATGAAGTGGAGATCTGCAAACTTTCCTCTGGATGCCTCCTTGCCTCAGAGTAGCCAGATGCTCAGTAGTTTCGGGATTTCACTAGTGTGTTGATTGTTGAGGTTCCATTTTGTAGCCTCGTTGCAATAAGATTTAAGTCCCTGTATTAAACCCAGAAGTGAGAACTTACTTTGTACTGCAGTCTAAGTGATACTGCAACACAGCAGGAATACACAGTTTTATAAATGTTGCTTAGAAAACAAGCTGTATATTGGACAGGCTGTACTCATTTTTAAATTAATAAAATAACTTTTTCCTAAAAATAAAAAACAAAGATTCCCCTCCCCCAAAAAAAAACCCACATCAAAAAAACCCAAACAATGCAAAAATCAACACAAACACCACTATCAGAAAACAAACTGAAATTCAGTTCTTTCTCAGAGTATTTCAGGGTAGGAAGGTGTTTACTGTGCTGTACTGTGTAGCCGCTCTGGATAATTTTTTCTGTATTTGTGCTTCACTTTTACAGTTTTCCACAAAGCTGCTTTTCTCCAGTAGGCTCAGAATTTTTATGTTAATGTGTACTGCTTCCCCAGTCACCTCACAGTGTCACTGGGGTTCTATAGAGTTCAATGGAAATAATGCCTCTCTTGTTTAGCTTAAGGACAATATGCTACTATAGTAGTTTTATCCAACTTTTTAAATGTGCAAAGCAGTTTGCGTGGTGTATTGAATTCTGTCTCATTCTAATACAGCTATTGTGGTTGTAGGAACAATTAATTGTATATCAGTAAATTATGTTAAATTTTTGTGTGCTTGTTTAATAATATGCATTTTTTTGTAACAGTTACAAATGTTGCTGCTGATGCCTGCTTTAAAAGCTAGTTTTATTAAAATTTATTAAAAATTAAGAGATTGACCTAATACTCATTCAAGTTTATAACTTGTTTGAGCACCAAATATGAAAAGAACGGTTGCATTAAGGTGACCGCTTTATTTTTTTGCAGCTTCTAATTGCTTTTGTTAAACTAGAACGTCAGTTCTAATAATGCTTTAAGACAATATTAAACTACTGATGTATTTTTTAAAAAGTTAACCAACTGATTTTAGTTTCTTAAGTAGTTGGGAAGTAATTAGAAGGACTCATTACTTTTCCTCCAGATGAGCTGACAGGTATGGCTGACCAAGTGCATGGCCTTGCAGCAGCCATAATGTGACTGCTGGAACAGACGTGGGAGGAAATTACGTTCCTGGAGAAAAGACAGCGGTAAAGAACTATTCACTTTTAAAATTCTTTCTGGAGTTGTTCCTGGACACAGCAAGCTCACCTCTTTTGTGCAGTTGATCCTAGACTGAGTCCATTCAAATAGGAGAGACATTTTCATCTGAAAATGGGGGGAGAGACTCAAGCTACGCAAATGGGGAAGGGTCAGTGTTTTACCTGAGAAATGTGACTACAGATTTGCTTTTAATTTTCTGCAAAGACTAACAAGTTGTTCTGCTACCTCTTGCTGTGACTAATTCTGTTAGTTCTAACTAACTGGCCTTGGTTGGCAAGGAATAATATTTGGCTTAGTTTCAAATATTCTAGGACTTCCCCAGTGATTATTAGAATGGAAGGACTGATTGACTCGTGAGTCGATCAGCCTTTATTTCTTTCATGAAGAGTTTTATTAGTAAGCATAGAGAGCGCCCTTCTTTCATTTAATCAGTGGAAGAATTGTTTTGATCGGAATGCGAAGTCTAGTCTTCATTATTAAAAGATATTTCTGAAGTGTCTTAGAAAGAAAAAACTAATTCCAGTTAACACATTCCTCATTTTATGAGGCAAAATAATGTAGCATTCCCGTTTCACCTTCAAGATGAGTTTTTGCATTTATAAAGTACTTTGATCAAGAACAGTTATTTCAGTTATAGTCTTGATACAGATGTTATAATTATTTTTCTTCATACATTTTCCATTTGTTCAAATTATTTTGTGGCTTCGATATGCATCTTTGAGGTTTTTACATAGTATTCTTGGTGTTTAAACTCAAAGATTATTTGAATACTTTCAAGTAGCTTTAATCAGTTTCTGAAGTATTTAATTAGAATTATTTTTTAAAAGGAAAAGCTAAATATTTCTGTTATTTCCTCTAAAAAGAATAACTGAAAAGTGAAATAGATTTTTTTGAAAACTAATTCTAGTTAAAAAAAAAACCTATGATGTGGTACCACAGGGCTACTATACATTGTTTTCTGTATTAATGTCTCATTTTATCGATACTAAAAATGTGTCATTTGTGATCTTTAAGATCTTATTTGTGTTTACTCATTTTCTCCCTAGGCTTCTCAGTTTTTGTAAATGAAGAAGGGTTGCTGGTAGAGTGTCCTCTGAGGAGCTTTTTTCCTTGGAATTCTCTCTAGGCTATGGTTTGATGTAGATCACTTGCTGACTTTAAGGACACGTTGAAGTACGTATTTGTTTTGCCTTGATTTTGACAGGAGGTGGATGGATGGGTGGATTAGCGTGTAAGGGCAAGGCATGGTATTGACTGTTGAGCATAGGTACAGACCTTTCTTATTCCGAGGAACAGAAGCAACATTTAAATAGTCTTACAGCATAATGGACATTTTAAAAAGTCCCATAGCTTCTTTACTCTCCTGGAAAGAAGGATAAAGGAAAGTAAGGTAACTGGTGCTAGTAATGTCATACAGTGTCTAATCTGACTGTCTTGGATACCACAAAGATGTATCTTGGTAGAATAGACAGGACCGATGAATAATACTTTAGAAAGAGATTAATAGGAAGGAAAAAATATTGAGATAAAGGAAGTGGCACTAGAGGAACAGTAGTGACATCAAAAAGGACAAAGTGTTCAGTGAGGAAATTAATACTAAAACTGCAGAATGAAATAGAACCTGAGGTGAATATTTCTAGATAAGAAGGCTAAAACAGAGACATGCCTTTAAAGTCAGCTGAACTTAAAAGCTATGTTGGAAAGCTGGACTTTTGTCGGGGTAGTAGACCTTGGAAAGGACAAGGAAAGGGATATTTATAGAAGAGGAAGAAATGGGCTTGGGGGAGGACAAAGATGTAGGATGTTTCTTTATGTTTCAATATGTTATAGGAGACTGAACTTGCCAGGAACAGATAAATCACTTCTTGATAACAGATGATTTTGAACAAGGAGTGGAATTAATTCTGAGATTTCCAGGGTGGTTTTAGGCAACAGTGAGTAGAAACCAATTGATTGGAGTGGAAAACAGAAAGAAAATAGCGTGGACCTGTGGGAGCTTTTTGCTGGTGATTAGCAAAGTCGCTAGCTTTTGCCATCTCTGTAATTGCCTGCAAATTAAATAAATGGTTGGTGACAACCATTAGCATCCTAACTTTGCCTGGCATCTTAATTTACCTTGTTGGCTTATTTAAGTTCTGAATAGCTATGCCTGAATAGCTGTTATCTGTGAAGACTCTCATTCCCGACCAAAGGGAGTCATGGTCCTAACACACGTAAACTATCTGGCTTGTGCTCTTTGAAAGGAGGGTGATATACGTATGGATTGAGGAGGAAAATGTTGCATGAATTGGATATGGTTTGCTGAACAGGTGGTTCCTAGTGTGTGGAAACAGAGAAAAGAGGAAGTGGAGAAGCACGCAGCATCTTCAACATGCAAGATAAAGGTGGGAGACTGAAAGACTCCTGCATTAGAAGGAAAACTCTGGAATAAAAACGGGTGGGAGCTACATCATGAGAGGCAAAGAATTGCTGGTGTAAGCGGGAAGCACGGCATGCATATGCACACCATCACTTTTATGGAAAGTTAACAAATACTTAGAATGGAAGGAAAACTATATATACTATTTGTTTTGTAAATACAAATTTGTGTAATGATATCTCTCTAGTGAAATGTGGACAACTTAGTTAACGATGTGATCAAAGGCTGCTATGTGCTGAAACAGCAATTCATGAGAATTTAGCACTGGGTTTTTTCGTTCAAGACTCGGCATTTTGGACGGAAAATGAGCGGGTTCCTGAATAAGACTAATAAGAAAAAGAAGCTGTGCAACTTTCCTTGAAGTGGAATGATGTGGTTCCTTAGGACAGTTGTAGTGGGTGTCCCCCACACCCTCCTTCTCAGAGCAGTCAGAGCTACCATTTACTAATTTAATTTTGTGTTACTGCCAATGCAGGCCTCACCTAATCAATCCTTCTGAAGTGCAAGTAGCCTTTTAATTTTTCTAAATGTGGCTTTAGATGATTACTTAGCAAGTTTGCATCTCTCTCTGTTTTGTCACAGATTGCTGCCTAAGCTTTTTATTTTAACATGGTTCTCTAGCTAAGGGGGGAGGGAGTCTTGCTTCATGTAAAATCAAAACTATTGACCAGAAATCTAGCCTGCATTTTCAGAAAGCTACTTAACCTCCAGGAAGAAGAGGTGGTTTTGCTCCTAGATGCTATAGTCTTAAAAATATCCTAAAGTCTAGGAAGTCTCTGTTTAGTTCAATTTAAGCCTGTAAAACAGTGTTTAGAGTAGCTAAATAAAGACATGAGAGTGAATTTGTGATTATATTTAATTATAAAGATGGTACGAAAATTTACATATACTTTTTTGCAGTATCATTGTTAACATGCACTTACAGACTAATGAGAGTATGGATGCGTTTGTATGCAAAAATATTTTTGCTTATTTTATGCACAGGCTGTAGTGTGAGTGTCCATATTGAGGAATGCAGCCTTGAACATCCACAAAAATTTGCTCCCATACAGTTTGGCTAGAAGAAATTCAAACAACTGAACTATACACTTGCAGAGAAACATAAGTATTAACTAAAATTCTGGATATCTTTGGGGTTGGTTTTTTTGTTTTGTTTTTTTTTTAAGCAAAAAATAATTTATCCCAATTGATGGTTAGTAAGTGCCCGAGTATTTCTATTTTATTGCCTTTTGCATTACAAAAGACTACTCATCGTACTTTATTCAAGCCAGTAGAAATTCACATTAAGTTATTGTATGGATACTTTAGTGCAGCTTTAATTGCCTTGGTTGGTTGGGGTTTTTATGCTCATGTATATTTATTTGTTTAAAAATGCAGAAAAACTAGCTGAGCAGATTCAGTAGAAAATCCTTTAAAATCACTCACATTATGAATTGCCCTAGATAAGCATACTTTTCTTAAAAGGTCATACTACATAATGTTGACACAAATAGCTGAGACCTTTTGTAAGCAGTTTACAGTTTGTTGACAAATAGGCAGTCAGAGTTCAGATTAGAATAAAACATTTCTCTTGGTTATAAAGAAAATAGGATTTATTTGATAATGTCCTGAATTTGGGGGAAAAATAATCTGGATTTTACTGATTAAGTAGGTGAGTATGCATTGGGAAGGAGAAAGAATGCTATTTAGTTAGGTTATATGTCAAATGTGTAGTTTCTCTTATAATCTAGTACAAGCTTTCTGAGAGTCAGAAACTTAGCAAATGTGATTGTTCCTTTCTAGATTTGGACTTTGAAATAAATCTGTAATTTCTATAATGCAAATATGCTGCAAAAAAAGAGGGAGATATGCACTGACACCAAGTAAAAACACACTTACAGAAATGTGCAGTCTCTGTGGATGATACACAGTCTGTTGGCTGACCAGAAACTTTGGGCTAAATCAAGGCCAATAATGAAATTCAGAGTCAGGTTTATTCCAGTACCAACACTGCATTACTATCACTGTGTGTGAACACTTTAGATCGGTTAATTATACCCTCCTCTTTGAACGTTTTTATTTGCATAAGCAGCAGAACTTGATAAATCAAATATAAAATTCAGTGTCTGAGTTATTGGATGGGGTGTTATGTAATCAGAGTTTTAAAAGCAGAAGTTAAAACAAAGTTGGCCCTATAAGAGCAAAGCATTCCAGAAGAATGGGAGTTTATAATTAACATTCCCCATGCTTACCAACAGTGGACCACAGTAACATTTTTTTGTACTTCCTAGTAGTGTTATTTCTTATTGGTGTGTTCAGAGAGCTATTCAAAGGTAAAATACTGATCATTAAATTACTGAGTATTTCAGTAAATCATCTTCAAGCAAGACTTATTTCCAAAATTTTTGCCCTTTGGCCCTTAATCATAAAGCACGAAAGTTAGGAAGATGCTAGCACACTTGTAATAGCTTGTAGCTATCATCTCACCCACACAAGATTTTTTTCAGAATCCAAAGAAAGAGAAAAAATGGAGAGTAGCATGGCTGGGGATCCAAAGAAGTAGGATTTTTAGGGTTTTAGCTTTTTAAAGGCTAGCTTACTCCATTGTTGTCATGCTAAGAATCCAGAAAAGCTTATCGACGTTTTGTTTAATGTCTCTCTAACAGGAAGGAATATAACATTGAATCTGCATTCCCTAACCCCCATCATGATGATGAGTTTGTCTGGAAAATGCATATATACCATGAGAAGTCTTCTTTTCAGTTTAGTAAAAAGAAGTCTTGCTCATCTGGCTCAGAGTTATTGAAAGATGTGTTTCCACACTGTAATTTTGAAGACCAGTATTTTCTTCCTTTTTAAAAAGAAAATATGTAGCATATTTTCTCAGCAGGACAATTCCAGAAAGTTCTCTGACATGTGCTTTAACTTAACAAACTAAAGGCAAAACTGCAGAGCAATGATAAAGCTCTTTTATTGTTTTTTTTTTGTTGTTGTTGTTGTTGTTTTGGGGTTTTTTGAAGGGGGAGAGGAAGGAAGTGTTACATAAAGTTTACGTAAAACTTTAACCAAAACTGTTTTCCGTTACGGCCCTTTTAAGCCTTATTGATAACACGTTTTTTAGCTTGACAGCAATTTGATTCTAGATAAGATATCAAATGATCATTGAACAGACGGCAATGACTTTTTATTGCTATCAAGTTGTGCTGAGTTTGAGTGGACTGCTGAAAAAAGGAAGAACGATATTCTGCTAGCAACTCTCTCACTCCAGCTACTGTTCTTCTGTTTATGTCTAGAATTATGTGAAAAGGTTTTATTCATCAAAAAAGAACTGTGACTCTACAACGCCGTAGAACAACCGGCCTACAGGTTGGCTGTCTCTGAGAGGCTCTTATTTGCCCAAGCTCTGTTGTTCAGTGCCAGGTGGTCCAGGCTCAATCGCATGTGCTTGGAAATGTCATGTGGACACAAGTTACCAAGTTATTTGGTAACTATCAGGATGTTGAATGTATTTTGTTAATATTATGCAATCTGCTTTCCAATTTACATTGTAAAATTAAAAACAGAATTATTTTTCTGTAGTAAGACTGTATGAATTAAGTGTACTATGGTCACCATAGTTTTAATGTATTTTCTTTCTATATGGAATTTCCACTCGTTTGATTCAGAGAGAAAGGATAGTAAAAAGTGAAATCTGTTCTCAAAAAATAACTTCTTTAAAAAAAATCTTGACAAGCAGTGATGTGAAATAATACTTTAGAGCTTTTAAGCAATGTAAAAGTACATGAGGAGTTACTTGCTGACATCTGAAACTGCAGCACCTCACTCAGTTTGAAAGATTCAGAAAACTGGCCACTAATATTATCAGTTTGTGCTAGCTCGCAGTTCATGCCAGTTGACAAAGAACCAAGGGCAAACTAAAACAGTTTCCATAAAAAACAATGAAGATGAAGGCTAATGTTTCCGTTTTCTTTAAAACATACTTTACTTGAATCAACCACTTCCTTCATTACTACTAAAAATAATTCAGAACTATGCCATCAGAGCCATTCTACTGCCAAATGACATGGCATAGAACTTATTTTCTGTTTCACATTCTTGAAAGCAGGAGAAAAGAAGCAAAGCTAGTAAGTATATTTTTTCCATAGAATGTGGCCCTGCACTCTCTTCCTACTGAGTAGTTTAGATCTCCCCCACACTAGAAAGTTTTGAGTTTTTGAACACTTCATCTGTTGTCATAGGCGGTGTTCAATGTTTCTTTATTAGTTAGCGGGAGAGCATGTGCTTTCAGGTTTTTTTCGTTGTTGTGAACTTTTATGATAGGTGAGATTATTCAAATTCTCCTTCTAATACTGCATTTATTCACTTTGATTCCCTCTTTGCCCAGAGGTTGCAAAGTGTTAGAGAAAGCGGTGTTAGCTGCAGCTGCTCGGTTTCTAGTGTGTAAGTCAATGCCTACAGTTGCATGTAGTAATTACAGACTGTTTTCATCCATGGTGGAGGAATGCTGCTGGTCAGGATGGCACAAAGACAGGACTTTTCACAGGAGCCACACTCTGAAATATTTTGAGAAGCACTGTGCTCACTATTTTGGATACTCACTTGATGAGAACTAGGTAATAGCTGCATGAAGCCACAGAACAACTGGCTTCTAGGCTGGCTGCCTCAGAGGTGCGTGTTGCCCAAACTCTTATCGTTCCGTGCCAGGTGGTGTTTGGAAATGTCAGGTGAATGCGATAGGCCTAGCAGAAGAAGGGAAGGGAGTCAGCACGTTGCCTTTGTGCATTTCACTGGGAAGCTGTAGAATGTTTGAGGAATTGCTGGATGATGCTGTGTGAATGCGGAGAGACTGTGTGGTGGGTTTGCCATTTGCCCGGTCGCAGGACAAGGTAGGAGTTGTAGGGTGACCCTCTGCTGACACAGGCCTGCAGTAGTGAGGCCTGTCTATAGGAATTCTCTAGAGCATCACCATAACAGTGTTTTTCTGCGATAATATTTTTTTCCCCAAAGAAGCTGGAACAATTAACTTTGAGCCTTTCTAATAGATACAGAAATTGGAGTCCTATGGTAGACCAACTTGAGTGTCATCAGATAGCATTGCTACAGAACAACTCATAAAGAACATGAATATGTCTTTGATATTGGGGGGGGGGAATATGAGGATAAATGTAAATAAAATCAATGTTTAGCAAAGTTTCTCAAGTCTTACTTCAATCATTGCAGTTTTCTCTCGAATATCTACGTACAATAGAAAATGGGATAAAATAGTATGTATAACAAAATAGTGTAATTTTGTAGTCACTGAGTATTAATGTCATATCCAGATGTTCTGTAGTACCCGAAGTTTTATACAGTTGATGGACCTTTGAGAGGTTACTTGTAAAATGTATTCTGTATATACGCCTTCAATGCAAAAATCTGATTGTTTTGAGCCAGCAAGGTCTGCTGCAGGTGAGTAGATGGAGACCTGTAGGATGACAAACCCATTTCTCATGAACATAAGGAGAAGAGAAGTTCAGCCTTTTCTCAACTATCACTTACAGTCATCACCGTTTATACCATTGAATCCCCTTTAGAATGTCTGTTTCCTTAGGGCGCTAACGGTCCTATTGATGGTAATTTGTCTAAACAGAAAATTTTTGGAATAGAATAGGGAGTTTGTTCCTCAAACTCAAGCTGTTGTGATTAAAACCCACGCACCCTCTTTGGTTATCTTTTCCACCAAGGGATATCCTGGGTGTGTGTTTTGCTTTAAGGAGCCTCTTTCTTTCTACTTTAAAGAGCTAGATGCCCTTAATAGCCATATGCGGTGTGTCTCATGATGCATCGGAGAGAGTATTTCTGGTGGAAGTAGCATTAATATTGTTCTGTGATAAGTGTTCTGCTGTTTGGAGGAATTTGATGATCTCTGGAGATGAAGCCCAGTGTATGGGTTTGTGAGCTCATGCCGTGGAATCCCAATAAGTGCTTCGGACAGTGCAAACAGTCTGACCTCTCCAATGTGAACGTGGCAGGCTTGATCTCTGCTCCTGCCTGGAGCAGCATTTTACTATGAAACAGTTATAATAGAAACATATAAAAGAACTTTCTTGTTCTGGCTAAAAATGGATTTGTACGTTTCAAAAGCTCTCTTCACTACTGTGTCGGAATCTGAAACCTGCTTTGTGGAATAGGCAGCCTCAGCTATTTAATAGATTTATTGTTTTATCTTTTCACTGAGTGGAAGAAAAAGCTTTATTTTTGGCCTGACTCTAGTAGACTTATAAAAAGTGGAATTGCTCTTATGAATTTTCATGGCATATTGATGCTGAAAAGTCGAAGCTTGCAATCTTGTTCTCTCTTACTGAACAATTTTTCCTCTTCCAGTTCTTGACTCCATGTTCAACTTCAGTGCAGCCTCTGAACCTGCATCCAATTTTCGACCTCTGAATGTGAAATGACAGTCAAAATGTTAGCACTTTCTTTCCTATCAACCTTTAATTAAAAAACATTTCTTCAGATACCCCAGGAGGCGCCAATTCCAATGTTCATCTTTTTTTTCAGAATAATCAAAAGCAGTTGTATGCAGTGTGTGTTAACAGCCTTACACACCTATCCCAAAAAAGGTTTGAGATAATATCTCTAGAAAATTCAGTGCTAACACACTCAGTCAGAAATTTACCTAAACATATTTTTCTTTTAGAAATCACCCTCTGTTCCTGAAGTTTTAAATTTTTGTGGATTGATAAGTATAAAGATGTTATTTAACTACTTCTAATTTTTATATCACATCATAGAATAGATTATAAATTGCTACAATTTGTTATATATTGTGAGGACAAAAGCATTTACAGTGTTACTTTGTTTTAATGAAACAGACAAGATGTTTCTTAATGTTCCGTGGATGGGTTGGATTATTTTTTTTCCCCTGCTTTTCTGTATGCCTGCTCTTGGGCAGAGCTCTTTACCATTTGAATTTTGATAATCATTTTGTGTGCTGAGCTAGAATTGTAACAAAAAGAGATAATTCCTGATGTGACTAATTCTAGGCGAAGGCAGAATATGTTCTTTTCATTGTTTTAAAATAATGGAATACGCTTCATTATTTTTTCTAAATCACAGAGTTACATTTTTGTTTCTGCCAGTATTTTATAAGAACTACATTAAAAAACTTAGCGTTCTTAGAACTTGTTAAAGTGCATTAACAACTTGAAGGTAAAAACTTTATTTTGAAATTAAACACATGTAGTATGTTCCTTTCTCAATATACAATATGAATATTCTCCTTCCTGTATAATCTTCTGCTAGTCAGTTTGCAGATGCTGAATTTGAGCGTTATCCCAATGAATACAGTTGGTTGTCAAAAGCTCATTTTCATGTGACAGGTTATTCAGCAACTACTGACTTCCTTTTGGATTATGCAGATGGTTGCTTAGAGTCAGTACACGGTGGTCCTTTTCCGTGTGTTTGAATGATGTGAATGTGGCGCCCAAGTCCTGTCTTTATCTTTCTAAGCTTTGCCTCTGAAAGTGACTTGGTACACTTGTTGTTTACCAACTGGATTATCATAGTATTTAGCATCCCCTACAGTAGGTCATCGTATGAGGATCCTGTTGGAACAGGACAAAGAAATAGTCCCTGCCATGGGGATTGTCCAATTTAAATGAGAATACATGCATTCAGGCAGGAAGGGGCAATTTAAGAATCAGTGGACATATGATGGTTTCCAACCCTGTAGACAATACTGTTTCTACTGAGGATTCAGAGGTTGTCCAGCTTGCTTGAGAAGGCCACTGAAAATGACATTTGTGTTGTTTTTGAGTGGAGCTTGCTTCAATGCAATTTTCAGTATTGTAACTGAAAATGAAACATATTTAGTCTTCCAGAATAATTCATACTCTGTCTAATCTGAACTCTTACTGAATAGGTTCTGCTAGGTGAGGAAATGTACGTCATGCAAACAGATTTTTACTCCCTACTTTGTAAGCTCTTGAACTATTCTGAATATATAAAGTGTTATACAAAATTTACTTATGTTTATCTGCTGACTGATATTTCTTTGGGTGAATCTTGTTTATGACATACCTGTATCATTATGTGTTGATGACTCTTCATTCTCAAAGGTTAAACTGGAATTAAAATTCTGTATTATCAGGATTTTAAGGATAAGTATATTTACAAAGAAACTGCAATTGCTGTGAAATGTTGTAGGCACAGAGATAAGTACATCTAAATACTTTAAGCTAGGGATATGTCTTAGGGTCGTCCAGTCTGCCGTACTTCTTTCTGTCCTGAAGAGATAATATGCGTGCACGTAAATTGTGTTCTGGATGTCATTTTAGTCTCCCTGTAGAAAACAGATTATTTAATGCTCGCTAAGTAGGCTTCTCTTTTGTATCCTGCCTTTTGACACCTAGATTCAACAATAGAAAGAATGAAAGGAAACAAAAACAGCTTGGATTCTGTTTATTTAAAATTTTCACTGGTATAAGGACTTGACTAACAGGTATACAGCTTCTATTTGGAATTAGTAAAGGCTGCCAAAAATGGTATTGGTTAATAATAATCTATGAGGAGTTTGGTGTCTTCCCACTGCCCTGGATAACAAGTGGTCAGTGCATGCAGGTGTTTTTTCAACCCTTCCCTGGAAAAATTCCATGGTCTAAGAATTTAATGTTAAGATGTTTCCTTTTTACCTCATTTATTGCATTGTCTTGTAGGCTTTTACTATATTTTGTTAGGTTCCATAATTTCAGTTTAAAATAACTGAATTGGAAGAGTACAAATGGCAGATTCTCAGTATGTGTGTCAGGGGTAGTTTTGCTATTGATTTCCACATAATTGTGATTTCACTCTGCTGCTTTACGTGGTTCAACATGAACAAGATATAACTTCAGTTCCAGTTTCATAGTTAAACTCTGCATAGGCTGCGTAATTGAGCTGTTTATAATACAGCTGTGGGAACAGGAGGATATCCAGTTTGTTCTGGAAATCGATTTAGCCTCGACACATCTCAACGTCAAAACTTGTGCTAATGGAACAACAGAATATTAGTATTAATATTCTAAGAAAATATAGTGCTAAATCAGTCACAAATTTATCTAAACATATTTTTTGGTAAGAGAAGGTGATTTCTAACAGAAGGTTTAAAATTGGTGACAGTAATGCTATAGTCAGTAATGACTGTATATAAGACATTGATTTCACTGAGAGAGAACCTAGGTTGCTTGATGAAAAACTTAAACAGTGTTTTCTAATGAAAGAAAGTATGAATTGAGATATAATGTGTGGGACCAAATATTCAAGGAAATTGATAGAAGATATGCTAAAGAGAAGCTGCTGGAACTTTGTGATAGGTATTCTTTGGTAGAATGAGTTATACCAAGGAAAGTATATATTTAGTAACTGCTTTTTTTAGTTCTTTTATTAAAAGGCAGTGCTGTATTAAAAAAAAAAATAGTAGTCAGTTTAGTATTTAGTGATTGGAAGATGGGATTTATTAAATTATTTTCTCTTGAAAAGCCAAGATGATAGGTGGGGGATCTTGACCAGAAGACAAATGCAAGTGTAACATTTTTGAGGAGTCTTTTTTTACTGTCAGATCTTATACAGTTATTCCTGTAGATGATGAGATTTGAAGGAGAGCAGTTGTGATTGGAGGTCCCTCTTTCTTAAAAATAAAACACCTTTCATTGGACAGTACTGAAAAACTGTGTAGTTCAAAGTTCTCTTCTAAAGATCCATTGCTCCAAAATTACACGTTGCATCTCTTAATATTTACACGTATCTGGCATTTTCTTTGTTGGAGAAGGGATCTGTATTTAAAGAACAAATAGTGTGATTTTTTTTTTTTTTTTTTTTTTTTTTTAACCCCAAATCTTGCACCACTCCCAAACTAGTGCAGTTCCTCTGTTTTGGTAAGAAATGTGACGATCTTACGCCAACGCTGTGAATCATGTAGGCTGTTATCACTCTTGGTTATAGCTCCTTCCCCCCCACCCCCAAACGAGCCAAGCTGTGGTATGATTGCTGGTGGGTTATTCTGTAGATACAGTTTCTACTTTTGCGTTTTGCTTGCAAGCAAAGACTGTAAACGTGAAGAAATACAGCACAACTAAGGAAGTGCACTACAAATATTCGCTGCACAGCAGCTCATATGTATTTCCATTAGTCAAATGAGAGACTTCCCATCCTTCTTCTGCCTCTTGTCTATGTCTGCATATTAATCAAGTATCTGAAACATGCATATGAGAAGTAACCATTTATACTGTAGCACTTATAGCTTTAATTGTAAATTTGATGTATAATAATTTGAACCATTTTTTTCATGGGCTGTGCTCATAATTTTTTCATTGTATTATTTCCAATCCATTTTCCGCAGCTGCAATCTGAATAAGTGGTTCAATTATAGTTAGTGTTATCCTTTAATATTCACTGTGCCTCATGGAAAACTTTGAAAGAAATATTCTATTTAAAGACAATTATGCTTAAATATCATGGTTTTCTAAAGACATTTGCATGAAAAAAAAATGCAGGAAGAACTCATTTTCCTCTTTCATACTCCTATCTGCAGTAATAATTCTCCCGTGTGACATTGTAATTGACTGTCATATGATATGATATCAGAGTTCATTGTGACCAGAATTTTCTGGCTTGGACACACAAAGAAGTAGCATGGTTTGAAAATCAGGCATAGCCCTCATTTTGCTTTTGAAAATTGGGTAATTCTGATTTAGGAATCATTAAGAAATAAATGCTGTTAATAGATATACTGAAAATATGTAAATCTAAAAACATTTGCTGATGTAGTCTGTTTTTAAAAATGAGCAAACTGAAACAAGTTTGAACGTGCATTAAAAAGCTTTTTTTTTTTTGTATGTTTTGCTTCTTTTTCAAAAATTACCTGCTTTTTTTCTAGTGGTAACTTTAGTTTTAAGAAATGATGCCTTGTGACAGATTTGTTCAGTGGGTTATATGGTGCAGAACTTGTGAAAATACAGGCAGCTGATGAGCCATGTTTTCTCCTTTGCACTGTTCTTTTTCATTGCACTTTAAAGTATGGGCCTGGAGCCAAAATTTTCTTGCGAACTTTGAATTCCCATAAAGTAGCCATTGTGTAACTGCTACTCTGCTATACTGGCAAAATACATACCACTACTATCCTGCTATGTGTTTCTTTGAAGAGTGGAAACTAACCAGACTGAGCGCACAGAAGATGCTGTGTAGAATCAATTCAATGCAAATTAAATGTTTGATCTTCAGTTTTTGGCATAGGATTCCTGCCTATACTCCTATTTTATCAAATTGCACTTCGTATTTTTTAAGATTAGTAGAGCTTGAGAGTCATGGCTTATAGAATTGTCATCTTGATAAATAGTAGAGATTAATACTTTCATCCAAATGATGCATTCTTTTTAGGATGATAACATTACATAATAATAGGGGCAGATTTCCAAAGTCTTGATCAACAAAATGATCACAGAAAGACTTCTTAAATAATTCATCTCCGTCTATCAAGGCTGACATGAGCCAGCCTTACCAAACAGCCTCCCTTTGACAGGATAGTCCAATAGTACAGCTCTTATTCATTGCTCTGCTACTGGCGCAGGAACGTTTGTGGGCATGTATCCAGGTCCCCAGGAAACTTGGAATCCTTCCATGTTAAAGAACTGTAACTGTGGCGAACAAACCAGCTGCTGTATTGAGCTCAGAAGGAAGGCTTTGTAGCTGCGTGGAAGGAGCTTCAGCTATTTGCATAACATCCAGCAGCCCAAGTGGGAAGGGTTGGCAGGAGCACGACAGCAGGGTGGGCATCCAGCTTTGTTTTTCTGACCGTATCTGTCAGTGATCCCATTCTTAAATGCTAGGATGAGACAGAAAAGAGAGGGCAGAACTTGACCAAAAGTACAGTACGGGTCTGAAGAGAAGGGTACTTGTGATCATGTTGACAGCATTCTGTGTGGAAGTAAGAGTTTATTAAATTCAGCAACCAAATCAGTTTATAATAATCAGCATCTATAGGGGAATGTTTGTGAGTTGCTAAATTCTTGCTATGGAGAGAGAAAAGCCTTAAAGAACAACAAACACAGAAGGATGTAGTGCTATCCGTCAGCATAGGTCAGCTGTCAGCCAAGACATGCTGTTGTACTGTTACAGGAATTTACAGGAATGGTCATTTATATGAAAAATAGGCAGGTTTTATCAATCAGGTCAACTTCAGATTTTAAAAAAAATATTTACTAGTATACATTGAATATACTGCATTGCATCTTCAAATATTAATATTTCCAATAAAATGTCAATCTACAGTTCCAAAGTAGGCATTTCTTTGGTCTTGTGTCACACCAACTTTACACTGCAGAAAAAAGTAATGCTTTGTTTAAATACTACCTTTTGCAATGTACCTTTGTTTTAAAATACTCAGACCATACTTCATCAAGTATTTAAGGCACATCACCACCAAAAAAATAAGTCTTGCTTTTCTGTGGCCTTCAGGCTCTCACCTGCCTTCCAGAAATACAGCTGTTCGTGAGGCCAAATGGTAAATCACATTGTGGATGTGGACTGAAAGTAAATGGAGGGTAGTGTGCATTTGTTGCTCTTTGCTTCTGCCTCCTACCAACCATCTCCAGTTAAATTTCAACCTGGATTATGTTCCTGGTCCAATTCACTACTTTTGCACAAATTCTTATGCCAGGAAAAGGTTTAACACAAGGGAAGAAAAGGATGGAATTTTTGCAGGATGACCTTTTCTAACCTTATGTGTATTTTCCCATTTTGTAAGAGATTATTTTTGATTTAAAAAAAAAATGCACATACTAATGAGTTCTATGAATGGCTTTTAGGTAGGAAAAGGCAAGAAGGCTAGAAGATGTAATTCACAAGAATTTAAAAGAAAATTGAATTAGTCAATCTTCAATAAGAAGTTAAATATCTTTCCTGATATCTGAAATTGACCATTCTGTGTTATCACTATTTTATGTCCTTGCAGAAGCAGAAAAGATGATTCTGGAATAGTTTACTCTTCCTTCAGCGTTTTTATTTGGCAAAGGTTTCTCACACTTCAGTGATTGTATAAACAACACTCTAAGAGATGATCAAAATCCTGTCAGATGTTCATGTTAATGTGTATCCCACAGAGGTTTTAGTGTATTTCACCTTTGTAATATTACTTGTGCCCCCAAAATATTGGCATACCTGAGAGCAGCCCTGCAGAGAAGGACTTGGGGGTGCCGGTTGATGGGAAACTTGACGTGACCCGGCAGTGTGCGCTGGCAGCCCAGCAGGCCAACCATGCCCCGGGCTGCATCCCCAGCAGCGTGGGCACAGGGCGAGGGAGGGGATTCTGCCCCTCTGCCCCGCTCTGCTGAGACCCCCCCGGGAGTCCTGCGTCCAGCTCTGGAGCCCTCAGCACAGGACAGAGCTGGAGCTGTGGGAGTGGGGCCAGAGGAGGCCCCAGCAATGATGCGAGGGCTGGAACCCCTCTGCTGGGAGGAAAGGCTGGGAGAGCTGGGGCTGTTCAGCCTGGGGAAGGGAAGGCTGCGGGGAGACCTTAGAGCAGCTGCCAGTGCCTGGAGGGGCTGCGAGAGAGCTGGAGAGGGGCTTTGTACAAGGGCCTGTAGGGGTAGGACAAGGAGTAAAGGCTTTAAACTAAGGGAGGGGAGGTTTAGACTGGATATAAGGAAGACATTTTTTACCATGAGGGTGGTGAGGCCCTGGTCCAGGTTGCCCAGAGTGGCTGTGGCTGCCCCCTCCCTGGCAGGGGGCAAGGCCAGGCTGGACGGGGCTTTGAGCACCCGGGGCTGGTGGAAGGTGTCCCTGCCCATGGCAAGGGGTTGGAATGAGATGATCTATAAGGTCCCTTCCAACCCAAACCATTCAGTGATTCTATGACTGGTATTTTCTTTTTTGTGTTCTATTTTCATAAGTCAATGTTTAAACTCCTACAGGCTACCTTTGAAATACGGTTTCTCTGATCAAGTCAGTTGTTTAAACGATCTTTTGGACTGCTATAAGGAACCAAAAAAATTTGTTTTCATTGACATCGTTGGCCACCAAACAGGAGTTCTGAGGAAATTGTATGTAGTGAAAGTAAGCTCCAATGTTATATTGTTACTGTTTCCCATTCCTGGTAACAGTCCCAGAGAAACCATGTCAATCATGATGCTACTGTAACTCTAACTTGTTTTTATTGACCCCTTTCAGTAGAAGAGTCCTAAAGTGTGCTGTATCAAGCACAACTTTGTGTTGATTTTGGACAAGCAGGAAAACATAATCTGTCATGTTTTAATGTATGTTATTGCTTTGCCTCTCTGCTTCACACAGTTCTTCATTTTTATTATTTTTTTGAGAATTTTTATGGCATTAAATGCAGGGGGAAAGAACCACCTGCCTTCTGAACTTCACTTACCATCTCGTATCTTCACTGAAATAAGGGGAGAATTCATATTCTAGGCTAATTTGACCTGACTTTTTTTTTTAAAGCTCTGTAAAATGCCTATTATGCTTATTTGCATCATCTTAAAACGTTGTTATGTTGGCCTTTTTGTTCAAGGAACAAAAGCTGAAAAGGAAGTACATAACATGCTGTCTTGTCTCTTATTTTAGTCTAGTTTTATGCAGTGGGTTAAAGAATGGGCTCTGCCTGCAAATGAATCTTCACAGATGGTCATTTTCAAGACCGTTAGAGCCACTGAAGAACATTTTTCTATGCTAACAATTCCAATTTTGTAAGCAAATTAACACTTACCAGTGGGGCTACTATCTTTTCTTATTTGTGGAAGATGGCAGGCGTGTTCTTTTGCACAGTAACTGAGTTAACATTCTAGGTTTCCAACCAGAGGAATATAATGTAACAGAAACAACTATAACTGTTTTACACAGCTAGATAATAGTTTACACTCCAAATAAAGGAGTGTAAGTAAATCTCCCCTTGGGGGGAGAGAAAGAAAAAAAAAAGGTGAAATAAATATATTCAATGAATTAATCGTAGTGGAGAGATTACTTACCTTTAAAATGCTATTTTAAATGGGACAAAACTTTTATTTGTCTAAGGTTCTGTCTGTTTCATATATTTTCCTTACATTTTCTACCAGTCTTGCCCCAGTGACTCCTGTGTGTATTAGCCAGTTTCAAGCAAACTTGAAAAAGGTTTCTTAGAGATGACTATGTTCTTTCATGTTATGGAAAAAACCCCAGTGATTAGACAGGGAACAGGCATCTGAGTCGCTGTCAGCGTTGAAGGAAACGCAGAAAGAATGGCATGTGGCTATTCTGCTTGGCAGAACCTGGTCTGCTCTTCAGTGTGCGTGTACTGGCTCGCCTGTGAGAGACAGGCAGGTTCAAACCCCTGCGTCCTGTGGCCATTGTATGGGAAACGGGGATTGCTCCCATAATTTGTAGGGTTTTAAGGAGGCAGAGGATAGAAAACCATACAAAGCAAGTCTCATTAGTTCCGGCTTTATGGAGTGTTGTGTATATACAAACAACTTTGGAAGCTCACTGTTATTGACTATAAAAGTTTTAATACACTTTCTCTTTTTTTATGAACAGATAAAGGAAATTTGTCTGGATTAATACGCAACTGAATGCATCTGAACTGAAGGAAAAGTTTTAAGATTGCTCTCCTGACAGAAGTTGTAAAAAAATGGTACACTGAAGTTTCTGCTTGCCCTTCTGGGAAGACTGTAAACATACTTTTTTATATTGCAGTTTATTGGCCCATAAAAGACAATGTAATAACAAAAGTAACAGTAAATTTATGCAATAGCAGCGGTTCCCCTCCCACTGGCTGGAAATGAGTGATCAAAGGTCTTTGCAAGAAGATAAGCACAAAGTTAGCCGAACTTCCTCAAAGTTCAGGGAGTCTTCAAGAAGCATGCAATCTGATGATTATTTTGCTAGAAAACTTAAAGCTTTGAACGGTAGCATGGGTCCTCCTGTTCCTTCAAATTCATCTAGCAAAACTGAAAATAATCAAACAAATGGTACACCAGCTGTGCCTAAAATGGGTGTTCGAGCAAGGGTATCAGAATGGCCTCCAAAAAAGGATTGCTCTAAAGAGCTGAGTAAAGCTGCTTGGGAAAACAGACCTCCAACCGGCTATGAAGGTGTTGGCTCCGTACTTCCAAACGGGCAAAATGACCAAAGCGATGGACAGCAAGAAGAGCTAGAATTGGAATTTATGGAGGGAAAATATTCGATTGGAGATCTTTTTGTTCACTCCCCTCAAAGGGGACTTCATCCCATAAGGCAAAGAAGCAACAGTGATGTGACAATAAGCGATATTGATGCTGAAGACGTCTTAGACCAGAATGCTGTTAACCCAAATACTGGAGCAGCTCTTCACAGAGAATATGGCAGTACCTCTTCAATCGATAGACAAGGCTTGTCTGGAGAAAATTTTTTTGCAATGCTGAGAGGATACCGAGTGGAAAATTTTGAACATAAAACCCTTGCTCCGTTTGGATTTTCTGAGTTTTTCCACTGTGATCCTACAGTTTCTCCAAGTCTCCATGCTGCTGCGCAGATTTCCAGGGGAGAATTTGTCAGGATTTCTGGCTTGGATTATATGGATAGTGCCCTCCTTATTGGTCGAGACAGGGAGAAATCTTTCAAGAGGAGACTAAAATCAGAAGCAGTAGAAACATCTCTGTTTAGAAAATTGCGAACAGTTAAAAGTGAGCATGAAACTTTTAAGTTTTCATCCGAGCTGGATGATAGACTGGACAGAAACGTTCGTTTTTGGAACTGTCAGAAATGTTTTGCACATTATGATGTTCAGAGCGTTTTGTTTAACATAAATGAAGCAATGGCTACCAGAGTAAATGTAGGAAAAAGAAAAAATATAACCACTGGGGCTTCAGCGGCGTCACAGACTCAGATGCCAGCGGGCCAAACGGGAAACTGTGAATCTCCTTTGGGAAGCAAAGAGGACCTCAATTCAAAAGAGAATTTAGATGCTGATGAGGGTGATGGGAAAAGCAATGATTTAGTATTGAGTTGCCCTTACTTCAGGAATGAAACCGGTGGGGAAGGAGATAGACGGATTGCACTTTCTAGGGCAAATTCAGCATCGTTTTCTTCAGGTGAAAGTTGTTCTTTTGAGTCCTCTCTGAGTTCCCATTGCACAAATGCTGGTGTTTCAGTACTAGAAGTACCAAGAGAAAACCAGTCCATTCACAGAGAGAAAGTGAAGCGTTACATCATAGAACACATTGATCTTGGAGCATATTATTACCGCAAGTTCTTCTATGGAAAAGGTAAATTTTTCTAATGCAACTGTTCTGAGATATTCATGCATTAGATTTAAGTTGCTTAGTAAAGATTTTTTTTTTTTCCTTCTTCTCTATAGAGAGACCCAAGTATTACAGGGGATTCTGAAACTCTTTATTAAAATTAAGCCTGCTATTTTTGCTCTCCCAGAGGGCAGTGGGTGTATAAAGTTATGCAATACTTGTTAAGTTCACCAAGCGTGGGGTCATATAATTTAGTACGTAAACTAACTTCTCTGAACCAAACTTTCTCGGTGAGTGGGAGGATAAGACATTTATATCCAGCAAATGCATACTGACACCTAGGGTGGAAATCATTAGTTCCTAGAAGGTGCCTCCAAAAGAGAAGGTTTTATTGTTGAGGCTTCTGACTCCCTTCTTCTAGATTCTGCTGTCTTCACGTTGTCTCTTCGGACCTTGCACACTGAATGCACATATACATACTCCTTAAAGAGAGAGCTTCTGATGCTGTTAAGGTTTTCAGCTTAAGGAAGGTTGTTTTATGTCTCTCTGCTAGTCTTTTACCCTTCTCTTTGTTCACACTGCAAAGTACCAGGATACTTTCTGCAGCAGATTAATTATCTTGGTTCAGACAAACTGTTTCCACTTTGGGATCTGCTTTGGCTGTCTGTTTTCAGTACTGCATTGTGCAATGTGTGTGAAATCTCTGTTTTTCTGGGGAGAACCCCAAAATACCTGTCTCAGTCCTTTCTATATTATGAATTACAGCTCAGTCCTTTTCCTGATATTAAAAGAAAAAAAAACTGCTTCTGACCTTAAAAGACTGTTTGTTACTGCCCGAGTCTTCCTGAAATCGTACTTCCTCTGCTTTCTAACTATGTTTGAACAGCAGGAAACAAGCACTGTACCTTCCGCCTTCCTCCCGTGACCCTTTACAAGGGACTCAAAAGAGGATCCAGTACAGTGCTCATTTTCGCAATACGGTAGACACCTAGAACTTATTGGCTGTAAAAACACTGTATTTTAAAGGCAAGGAAGTAAAGAATCTGAATCTGTCATGGAAGAGGAAGAAAAAGACCCAGAGCTAAGTCAGGCAGTAAATTCAGAGGCTCAAAATGGCTTTTAAGCTAGGCAGGTTGTAAAGGGTAAAGAAGTGTTGTGGAAGTCGGAGTGGAAGAGAATGAAGGGAAACTTGTAACAAAATGGTGGCATATCTCTTAAGGTGCAGAGAGAAGAAAGGATTGGTGTAGACAGAAATGAGAGGAAGACTGTCGATGGACAAAGGTGGTAGCAGGATAGGAAAAAAAAAAGGCAAGGATTAAGCTAAATGAAAGAAGGCTTGTTTGTGAAATGTGTTAATCATGGAAGAGTTTCAGGTTCTGAAGGGCTGAACGTATTTTTTGTGAAGGATAATCATGTCAGATTAGAACAAGAAAATACAAAGAGTGCTCAAGAACACTTTAAATAATGTAGTACAAACAAACCTAATGACCTTTCTGGAAAGTTGATGTGAATGTAATTAGTATTAATGAACTTCTGTTCTGGTATTGTGCATATATGATCTCTTGACTAAAAGTGGAGTATCCTCAGTATGCTTATATCGTTATAGTATTAAAAAGTTAAGAAATAGTACCTGGGTGTACCCTCAGCAAGTCTGCTGATGACACCAAACTGGGACGAGCGGTAGATACACCAGCAGGCTGTGCTGCCGTTCAGCGTGACCTGGACAGGCTGGAGAGTTGGGCACAGAGGAACCTGATGAGGTTCAACAAGGGCAAGTGCAGGGTCCTGCACCTGGGGAGGAACAACCCCATGCATCAGTACAGGCTGGGGCTGAGTTGCTGGAGAGCAGCTCTGTGGAGAGGGACCTGGGTGTCCTGGTGGATGACAGGTTAACCATGAGCCAGCCATGTGGCCTGGCTGCCAAGGCGGCCAATGGCATCCTGGGATGCATTAAGAAGAGTGTGGCCAGCAGGTTGAGGGAGGTTCTCCTTCCTCTCTACTCTGCCTTAGTGAGGCCCCATCAGGAGTCCTGTGTCCAGTTCTGGGCTCCCCACTTCAAGCAAGTTGAGGAGCTACTGGAGAGAGTCCAGCAGAGGGCTACGAGGATGATGAGGCGACTGGAGCATCTCTCCTATGAGGAAAGGCTGAGGGAGCTGGGCTTGTTCAGCCTGGAGAAGAGAAGGCTGAGAAGGGACCTTAGAAATGCTTACAAATACCTGAAGGGTGGGTGTCAAGAGGATGGGGCCAGACTCTTTCCAGTGGTGCCCAGCAACAGGACAAGGGGCAACGGGCACAACCTGAAGCAGAGGAAGTTCTGTCTGAACATGAGGAAGAACTTCTTCACTCTAAGGGTGACGGAGCCCTGGCCCAGGCTGCCCAGGGAGGTTGTGGAGTCTCCTTCTCTGGAGATATTCAAACCCCGCCTGGACAAGGTCCTGTGCAGCCTGCTGTGGGTGACCCTGCTTCAGCAGGAGGGTTGGACTAGATGACCCACAGAGGTCCCTTCCAACCCCTAACAATCTGTGCTTCTGTGAGTGTTTTATCCCACGTAGTATAATGCTAGGAATCTTGAATTGTTATTGCCCTTGTTACTAATTGTTCTGTATGTAGAGTTCTTCAAAAGTAAACGTGATGTGATGCATTTAATATCCAGTACTAAATTGCTGCCCTCTCGCCTATGCTATACAAGCCGTGCCCCGTTCCAGATTATCTTTCTATAGAGCTGTAACAGAAGCTACATGAGAGAAATCTGTATTCGATGGTTCTTAGGGGACAGATAGCAAGTCAGGGCAAATGTGTTGATGGAATTAAAAACTTCATTTTCAATACCTGTTGTCTCAAGGGATCAAGCATGTAAGGAATCTCCAGATTACTTCCAGCTGAACACAGTTCTCACCTATGCAAGTTTATTGTGGATAGAGGAAATAAAACAGGCATTTTGCCTTGGGCACCAAAATGTCTTGCTGCTCTGTGGATCTCCCATATAAGAAAAAGCGACATTTATATGCATACTAAGTCTTACTTCATGCTCTTCCATGACAGTGAGCTCTCCTAGCTGATTGTTCATTGAATTGTAGATTTAATAGCACAGATGAATTCAGCAAAATAATTGTGGAAGGATGAAATAAAAATTTAGCAAACAATAGTCACTTGTGTATAGAGACATATGTAATGCCACTGATTTTCTTTGCCTTTAGCAAGATATCTATGAAAAAAATAACTTTCTGAATATTTGATTTAGTTCACAGTTTTATAATTGGCACTTGTCAGCGTACAAGTTTTATTTCTGTTTTAAGATGCATGGAAGAAAAACCCTGGCATGTGTAGCACTAATTATTCCATTCCCTTTCAAGAAATGAGAGATTTGGAATTCAGTATCTCCTGAAATGAGCTATAGTTTTATACTGCATATTTATAAGCTTTGTAACTATTGTTAAGATCAAATCTAACATGACTGATGTAAAATATGTTAATGTTTATGGAAAATATCTTCTCAGTTTTCAGTTAAGGTTTGTAAAAGCTAGAACATTTTATTTTATCTCATTGTTGTGATTTATTAATGGTGTCCTTTACTGAACTGTGTTTTTGTGGGATAAAAGGGAATGAGAAGGGAAAGCAAGCTATGTTGATTTTTAAAAAGGATAATTGAAATATGCTTTTATCATCATTGATTTGTTCTCTTTCCCTTGTGCAATTGTCCTCATAATACCTTGAGATTTTACTATTAGTACCATGCTTTTTGATTGAGGGTTGCTTGCAACAATTTTGTACGTTATTCTGACAGACTGCTGATGTGTCCTAGAAGAAATGCACAGGCTTAGTAAGCTTTTGGTATTAACTCAGTTTTGTATAAATAAGGCTTTTGTGTTAGAAGCAAAGTTGACAATTATTCCTCAAAATGAAAAAGTAAAAAATGAGGAATAATTTACCATCTGTCTTTAAACAGCTAGAAAATAGCACTTATTTCCTTCTCTCCAGTCAATACTTTTAAATCAATATAAATACATTTAAATGAGTTTAATGAGTTTGTACTTTATAAGATTTTTTTTTAAAAAAGCGCCTTGAATTAAAAATGTTTTCCCCAAATCCCAGAGTATCAGTAGCCATGCTATTCTTTCATTCACTTTAGCTTCTTTAATTCAATTCAACTTCTTTAATTCCCATTCCTGAAACTGCTTTATCTATTTTATTTTTAATGCACATAAATAATGTTTCTGGTTTTGTCTTTCATATTATACAAGAAATAAGCAGATATCTGCCAAGGCTTGCATTTTTCTGCTCACTAACACTGCAGCCAAGAAATCTTGTAACTATGTAACACCCTTTTCTAGATTTACATCAAAATGGAAGCCTATAGAAACCCTAACTAAGAAGTTTACCTTTTGTTGAAGCCTGATTATGCAGCTGTGGGGAGTTTTTATGTTGCTGAAAGTGTTTGGCCTCTGAATCTCTCTCTCTCTCTCTGGTCTGTAAAATCCTGTTCCATCTGATAAATTTGTCCATTAAGGTCAAAGTTTTAATTTAACCCTGGGAAGTCCATGAGGTGTAATTTATCCACGCCAGTAGAATGCTCATGCTGGGGACGGAATGTAGTTGGTGAGCATGAGTGAATAATTTAATGTCCATGCCCATTTGATCCCAGGTCTTCCTTCCAAAAAAATGATGCTAGTCGTAATGTGTTGCCACTGATTTTCTCTCCACTGGGAGATGGGCTGTAACCACCAACATACTTTATAGATATTTTTTTGAAGGGCTACTGGAAACAATTTAAACTTGATTTGACAAATAAGACTGTCATTTATGTAGAGATAACTTTACCTTATTGTATCTGTTCTGAGAGTATGGATGACTTCTCAGGGAAAGACATTTTGCAAAAACTTCCTTACACATTTCTATAAATACATGGTTAAAAAAACCAAACCAAAACAAAACCAACAAAAACCTCTCAAACCCCAAAAGTAAACAAGCTCAAAAATACTAGCAAAGTCTTTTTTAATCCAGACAAACTTAAAAAAAATTAGTCTGTTACTTCATTGCTGTTTAAAATATGGAATTATAGCATAAATTGGATTGGAAGACATTTCTGGAGGTCATCCAGTCCAATTCCCTGTTTAACGCTGCCTTGAAAGGTAGGTTCTTAATAGGTTACTGAGAACCTGTTACCCTTTAGCTGTCCCTTTAGCTTTTGACCATCTCTGAGGGTGGAGATTTCACAAACTCTCCTGGCAACCTGTTCCTATGTTTGTCTCCTCAATGAGGGGCTGCATCTTGTGATGGTTCCATCTTGTCCTTTCTTTTTGTGCCTCGCAGAAGAGCTGGGCTCTCGCTTCTCTATAACCCCTCACCAGCTAGTGGGATCCTGCAATTAATTCCTCCCTTAACCTGCTCTTCTCCAGGCTGCACAAGCCCACCTCTTTTAGCCTCTCTTCATCTGTTACGTGCTCCAGCCCCCTAATTGTCTTGGAAGTTGTCTGCTGGCCTTGTCCCACTCTTGTCCAAAACTGGGCACTACTCTTTATGTGGCCTTGAAAGTGCCAGACAGAGATGCATAACATCTTCTCCTGACCTGCTGGTATGCTCTTGCCAGTGCAGCCCAGAGTGTGGTTAGCCTTCACCACTGCCAGGGGCTTCTGCTGGCTGCTGTGCAGGCTGCTGCTCATCAGGATCCTCAGTCCTTTCCTATAGAGCTGCTCCTGAGGCAGCACAACATCCTGTGCTGTTGGATGAGCTGCTTCTGCTCTAGCTACAGGACTCCATGAGGGTTTTTGTCAGTTTATTTTTTCAGATTGTGAATGTGAGAGTTTGTGTTAACATGCCAGGTTGAAAACTTCAGGGACTTAGGAGTTGCTTCACACGCAGCTCAGCTGTCCCGTCTCAGCAGCAGCTGCCTCCAGGGGAAGGGGAGAGTGGGCAGTGACACACAGGCACCTGACAGCTGTAGGACTCTACCTGTGTGGGTGAGTTAGCCGCCTTTGCCCGCTTTTGTAAAATACTGCAAGGTCTATGCATTTCGGTACCTGCCCTCGGCACGTGTTACTCATTTGTTAAAAGCCTGCTGGTCATTCCCCTTCGTCTGCTGCACCCGACTGCAGCCCTAACCTCCAGCACGTGAACTGTTCGCCTTGAGCTTGGTCGTGTACATGAGCTTGTTGAGGATGCATTCCATTCCATCATTTGGGTAATTAAAAAAAATATCGAACAGTAACAGCTCCACTGTCAACTTTTGATCAACCTTTTAGTAAGTGTCCACTAAATGAAATTTGTATTAGTGATCACAGTCCCTTGAGGCCTGCTGTCCAGGCAGTTTATGGCCACCTTGTAACTTGTGTGTCCAAGCCATGTCTTTTCAGTTTAGTTACACGGCTACTATGGGACACTGTGTAAAAAGCATTGTGAAAGTGCTCCTTCATCATCTGTAAAGCCAGTCATCTCATTGTAGAAAGCAACTGGGTTGTTCGTGCATGATTTACCTTTGGTAAATCTATGCTGGCTGTTTCCAAGCACCTTTTTGTCCTTCATGTGCCTGGAAATGCCTTCCGTGAGAATTTGTTCCTTAATCTCCGTGGGAACTAAGACTTATGGTGACTAGTCTATAGCTTCACAAACCCTCTTTCTTGCCCTTTCTGATGGTGGGTGTAACCACTCGCTGTGACCTCTCAAAGCTGATAAGCAGTGGCCTTACAATGACACTGGCTAGCTCCCTCAGCACATGTCCTGTTTGGTCGCGTGGACTTGAGTGTGTCTAGTCTGCTTAAATGGTCTCTAACTTGATCTTCCTCTTCCATCAGCATTGTTTTTCTCTCCCAGACTGGGCCAGTTGGTTCAAGGATGAATTTAACTATTCATCAAATACTGAAGAGTTACTAGACTCTTGTTAAAACTGAGTTGCTGCTTTCCATAAGAATAAATTGAACAAAATGAGGGAAGCTACTTAGCACTTTATTTGGTTGAAGACTGTTGGCTTTTGTTGAAGGCTTTGTATAGATACAGTTTCTCCAAAGTAGTTTCTTACAGCATCAAGCAAAATGGTTAATTTCTTAGTAACATAAAAAAGCAAAAAAAAAAATTATTTCATAGTAGCAGCTGTTGCAGTAATTTGACTTATGTGATATGAGTGACCATTCTACTCCTCAGAATTAGCATTTTGTGATTTATGTACTTAATTGCAGTTCAGAAGATCCCAAGCTAGTGTATTTACAGATCTCATAGCTCAAGTAAAAAGAATTTTTTTCTTGCTGCAGAAATTTTTAATGAGATTTGATGAACGTGTTCTAGGAGACTCATACTTCATTATTCTCTTCTCTCTTCACTCTTGTGCAAAAGAGCATCAGAACTACTTTGGAATAGATGAAAATCTTGGACCTGTAGCAGTCAGCATCCGGAGGGAGAAGGTTGAAGATGCCAAGGAGAAAGAAGGATCTCAGTTCAACTATCGTATAGTTTTCAGGACGAGTGAGGTAATGTTAATGGGAAAGGGATATTTCTGGTACCATTAGTCAATGTGGTTGCTCCTGGAACAAAATTTTCTTCTTCTGTATTGCATAAAATTTTTCTCCTTTTGAGTGGGCAGGAGGTAAGTTGGCTGAAGGAAAATGCAAGGGGCAAGCAAGGGAGCAGATGATAAGAAAAAAGCTCAAGATAAGTTTGGATCAAGCTGCTTGAAGTTAAGCTTCTAAGGAGAGAAATAAAAGATTAAGTAATGTAGGAAAAAAAGGAGCGGAAAAATATGAAAGCTAGTACTGTGACTTCTTTGTATCTTTGTGTTTTGTTTCAAAATACTTTCTCAGAAGCTTTTTTCCTCGAGATGTGTTTATATACTTCTATGTACGTGATTTGTGGAAGGAATATTTGTATGTTCATAAAAATAATTGTCTTATTTGGAAGAATAGCTCGCTTGTGATCATTGTGGAAGAACACGTCTCAACTTCTATTGCAAGCAAATTAGTGTCTCTTGCAAACTAGTTTATCACAGCAACTAGCTTTGATTTGTATGAAAATACACGCTATTATTATTGTAGCAAGCAACTCTAAATTTTCATAATCCTTAGGACTGTTGCTTTTTATTGAGACTGGGACATGAAGTGTTAGCTAGACCACCTGACAGCTCTGGACTCATGTGCTTTTACAAACAGATATAAAAACAGATATATCTTAATTTTTTTAGGCTATTTTTTTCTTTCATTGCCCAAAAGGAGTGACTCTGTATGTATGTGTGGAGAGGTGATTCAGCTGACTCATTTCTAAGAAATTACTCTCTTTTTGTCAAATCAAATGAAGATAAAGCAGCAAGGTTTAAAAAATAGGTGAATGGGTTAAATGAAGGTGCCATTAGCTGTGGCTTACCTCACCTGTCCAACCTCACATTCAACTACTGTGTCTGCTAGGGTAGTATGACATTAAAATTATGAATTTTTTGTTTTTCTGGTGTTTTAAATATTTTTTTTCCAAAAATGTAATAGTCTTAGGAATTAAAATAAGTTAAGAAGATCATCAGTGAATTTTCTTTAAACAAAAAGTATGTTTGTTGCTGAGACAATAAGCACCTGTCTCCTCTTTAAAAGTTGTTTAGTAGTCTTTTTACTGGTTGAAAAAGAGGGATCTTTTTCTTCCCATTCTTTCTTCCATGCTTTTGCTAAAACCTAAAGTTTATACCTTTAAAAGTCATTGTAGTATTAGAACTAAAAATATTTTGTGTGTTTTACCTTTACTGCAGCTTACTACACTTAGAGGAGCAATTTTAGAAGATGCTATACCATCCACTGCTCGGCATGGCACAGCAAGAGGTCTGCCTCTCAAAGAGGTACTAGAGTACGTAATTCCAGAGCTGAGCATTCAGTGCCTGAGGCAGGCTTCCAACTCACCCAAAGTACCTGAACAGCTGCTTAAACTGGATGAACAAGGGGTATGTAGCACATGACTTTTCTTTAAAGACTATTCCTTTTTTAAAAAAAAAAATCAGGTTAAGTATTTTGCAGCCAATGTTAATAAACATGTATCTGTAATGCAAACAGTTCACTTTCTCGCTTTTGGAGATACTTGGTACTTGCGTTGACAAAATAGGGTTTGTTTTTCTAAGCAGATTATTTTTAAAAGACATTGCAACTTAGGAAAAAAATATTGGTCTATGGAGATTCTCTTTAGATGAGTGACTGAAAGATTATAACTGAAATTTTAACGTCAGTAAGAAGTGATTTTCACAATCCATATTTGTACTTTAACATGTACAAATGATGAATGCAAGTGAAAACACATCTAACATTTTATTGTGCATAGGTGAGGAGGCAAAAGGATATTATGTATTAAGTCTCTACATCTAAAATTTTGTGCTGTTTTTCACAATAACATTTTCTCATCAACGTGCAGTAGTCTTACTAGAATAGAATGCTTCTGGGTTCAGACAACTGAATTTGTGACTGAGACTAAAGAAATAACTGCATGGCAATGAAATATTCCTACGGCTGAAATTTGGAGAGAAAATGGTGAGGCTTACTGTGTTCAATAAAGTGAATCTGCTTCATTTAAAGCTAGTGATTAAATTTACAGCTTCTGAATATTTTATGAAGGACAGACTTGTGATGGCTTTTAAATCAATTTCAAAACCAGTTTTTTAAAAAATGTTCATTTAAAGTGAAGATTGCACTTTCTAGCAGAAGTCAGTATCTATCTGCTGAAGTTGAATCTGTTGATGGGTGCAGCTGATTATGAAGGTGGTACAATTAATTTTTTAATGCTATTTCAGTTTTGAATGTAGTGATTGTGTCTAACATTGATGGTGTCTAGCAGAATTCTTCTGTCTTCTGTTGTGGCTGTAACAATTGTTCAAAACTGAGTAAATGTAGACAGAAGAACAGAATTGTGTTTTTGGGGTAGATTGTTAAGCTAGTTCTGTATGTATATTTTACTACTTCTGTAGAGTGCAGTCTTTGAGGAGGACTTTTAATTGAAAATTCATTTTGTCACATGTCCTTTTTTTCCTGTATCTGTCAGTTCTTCTGCTAAAACAATAAAGGGAAATCAGAAGCACTCACTTCTGAATCTAAGAGTTCCTGATGTGCTGTGTGATGTCCTGTGTGATGTCTTTCCTGTTTGAGCTCCAGCGTGAGTTTAGGTTAATCTAATAATATTCACTGCTCAGAGGGGCAGTATGTTCTAGGCAGTGTGTTCTAGCTAAAACTTCATCTCTGAAATGATAGTTGAAAGTGGATGCAAATTGGATGGTTGACCTGATTTGAATATATAAATAAAGGATCTGCATTTTCCCAGTTTATTCTGGCATATAATCATTAGCATTAGATTTGGCTGTAAATTAACGAGAAAAGTCAACTATTTATCTATAACCTGGACAGGATTTTAAAATTTTTTTTAATCTCTCTCTAATTCCCCTCCCCTACCCATTTCTGCTGAAGGTTGTTTATTGTACATATGCTTTTTGGTTCCCCTCACATCCCTCTGGGTATGTTCACTTCTCTCTAGGCAAAAGGCTGAAGTTTACAAAAAGCCAAAAGCAATTAGGAGCTTTGAATGCAGTGATATTTAGTGGCTATTGAGTGTCTAATCACTTGAGGTTCCCTGCCAGAAAAACTGTAAAATCTTCACATGATGGCAGTCAACAAGTTGTTGTTACGTGATGAACTCTGCAAGATAATGACAAGATGCCAAAATTCAGTAATGGGTGTTTCTGACTAGAGCAGTCATTTTGGGTCAGGCAGGACTGCTATGCACATTTAATGCATATCAGATACATAAGTATTTTATAACATTATTAAATTGTTCTCAGTGTTATATTAAATGTAAGATTTTTAATTTAGAAATCATGAAAGCAGAGCCGTGTCTGCAATTATTTACTTGATAAGACTTGAATAAGCATGCAGTACCATTTCAAAACTGGCAAATATTATCTGTTTTAAATATTCTGTGATTCTGTTAGTTTTTCATGCTAGTTAAATGTGTCACGTAAGAAGGTCCAGCCAAAGCTCATTTAGTTACTACTTTCTTAGGCATTGGCGTTCTAAGGGTACCTCGATTTCTGCTTCTGCACAGTCCCCATGATTTTGGCATGAGAGTTCTTTTGCTTGAGTCTTCTAATTTCATAGTCATGAGTGCTCCTAGCACACGGGTAGAAGGTTGAGAATACTGCAAAGGGGCTCGCAGATGCTGCCTTGGTTAGGAATGGTGGTACTGGTGGAATCAACTTTGTACATAATTGCATGGTGTTTACAGTATTTGTCTGTGAATTGAAAAGCCAGGATTACTTCTTTCCTTGAGCTGGGGACTTTCAGATCCTCACCTTCAGTGTCTCCTAGGACAATGTTTAAACCATGAAATGGTAGGTTGTTTTGGAATATAGAGGTAGATTTCACTCCTGTTTGGAATTATATTTATATTCATGAACAAATTTAGGAATGACTGGTGTCCTCAGAAAGAATGAAGGAGTGTGACTGCATATTTCTAGACTGAATATCTTGCCCAGGTGCTTCTTTGCTGTTAGTTGTTGCTCCTGTTGTTGGTGGTTCAGTTAGCATTTAACTTCTCCACTCCTCAATTCTAGTGTGAAGTCAAGGAAATTAACTTCAGTTCCCTGTGGTTTAAGCTAAACTATTTGGCAGAGAGCTGGGACAGAGGTGGCAGCGTGCTCACAATCGTTTTAAGTCTCTGTTGGGGAGTGTTAAGTAGCAGCGCTGCTTCCTGTAATCTGAAGTTTATATGACCGGTTTCCTCCATGAAATGCTCATGCTAGCTTTCCACTGAATAAAATAGTCACCAGTGTGTAATCTGGAACCTTTCGTTAAAAGCCTAACTCTCTCTAGGCAGTGCTTCAAACCAGGGGTCGAACAAGGCAGCACTCTGGATGGGTAGCATCTGATTGTGGTCTAAAGGGCACGATGAGAGCAAGCTGGTGTCTTCATCCTGCCCTGCTCCAGGGTTCATCGGTCTGACTCAGACAGCTCCTACAGTGCATCTGTAACCCAGAATCTCCTTTTATTTCAGATGGTCATCCCTCCCATTCCACATCAAACTTCGGCACAGCTCCTAGTTCTGCTGTGCTGCCCAGGTGAAACCTTACTGCAGCACCATTCCTCATTCCTGTCCTTACTAAGCCTGTGCTTTGTTCCTAACTGCTCCCTGGCCAATGGCCTCCTGCCAGAGCATGTTCCAAAAGGGCTCACCCCTACATAATGCAGCTCCCAAAGGCAGAGGATGGGTTGGGGCTCACCAGAGAGGTGGGAGGGCTGCCCCCGTATATTACTCTGACTCCCGCTGTGCTGCAGGTTTTCTACACCAGTAGACCAAGCTCTGTCGTGTGCATTGCTGTCAGTATAGATCTGCTGAAATCACGGAGCTAGGCCTGTTTGTACTAGTTAAAATGAGAAGATGTTTTCCCACTGATAGGCTTAGCTTCATAGTAAGAACAGCTCCAGGCTCAATTGTTTTGAAGTGTTTGCTCTTGACTGTAATAGTCTAGTATTTCCCTGTTACTTCATTTTAATACATTTACCTTTTGGGCATGAGATTCTTGGTGTCAATGATTCTCTCTATGGCCTTCAAAAATCTTCATTAACTTGGACATCTTGGGGACTTTCTGTGTGTTGCTTATGCATGAAAATAAATAGTTAAAGTAAGAATGCTGTCAAGTTAAATCTCAAATTGCATGGGAGACGAAGAATACTAGCTTAGAAAAGCAACAGCATCATGAAAACACACAAGACTAGGTTAGTGAAACCGTAGTGAAAGCTTTTATTTCCCCAGGGGTGATGAGGATTTGGGTAGTGGTTTTCTTCTTTTGGTTTAGGTGGTTTTTTTTTTTTTTCATTGGCTGTTGGCAACAGCCTTTATACAACTCTCTGCTTGGAATGGAGAAATGCAGCTTTTATTGAAGAGGGAAGGTTAAGGATTATTTTAAGTCTAGAATAATTTTTTTGACACTTTATTCTTTCACATATGTTTTTTTTTTTTTAGTGTGTCTTATCTTGTATCTTTTCCTCAAAATTTCTGTAAAACATCGGTGCAGTAGCATGTCTACGGATTTGAGTATTACAATATACCAGACTGTGTGTTGCATATCACTAAGGTGAAACAGACTGTTCTTGTGAACTTTTCCCTAATAGGAATATTTACAGTCTTTGCACAACACACGTTTTAGACACTAATCCTGAACTTTGATTAGGAGAATGCTGTACAACTGGAAAGTTAATTGAAGTCATGAATGTAGATGAATGTCTTGAGGGAATCTGGTGTGACTGTTGGTCTCTGTCAGTTTGTGAAGCTCTAAAAGTTGTCAGTGAAGAAGAATAGGACTAATCGAAGTTTCCTGCTTGTCATCTTAAGTATGCATGAAAGCTAAGAAAACAAGACAATACTCAGCTCAAGAAGTAATCATCTCTTCTTATACTTAACTTTTTATAGTTTTTATACTCAATTTTTATAGAAGTAATTTATCTCTTTTTAATGTTCTAGAATTGAGACTCTAGTTTGTTTAACAAAACTCTTCGACTACAATCTGATTTCTAACTTGAAGTATACTTTTGAAAATGGGGAATAATTTTTAACAACAGGTGATTTTTATGAGGAGAGCAAAAGATTACATATAACAGAAATTACTGTTCTAGGGCCTGTTTTAACTGAACTGCACTGAACTTTAAAGGGTAAAAAAAAAAAGGAAAATAAGCTCTCCTTGATTTGAATCGGAGAGAGTTGTACAAAAATGGCCAATTAAATTAAGTTCTCATACTATAACATGCAGCAGAGTGTGCTTTTATAGATAACAAAGTCAAAAGTCTTCATGTACTGCTCTGATCTGTGATAGTGAAAATCCAATTTTCTTTCAAGGTAGCTGTTGTTTTTTGGTTTGGGTGTGGTTTTTTTTCCTTTCTATGGAAACTTAGTTTAATATTGACTTTCTTTTTCTTCCGTAATTTTTCCTTTGCTTTCTTTTTTTATTATTTTTATTTCAGCTGAGTTTTCAACATAAGATTGGTATCCTTTACTGCAAAGCAGGCCAAAGCACAGAGGAAGAAATGTATAACAATGAGATGGCAGGACCAGCTTTTGAAGAGTTCCTTGATCTGCTGGGCCAGAGGGTACGGCTAAAAGGATTTACTAAATACAGGGCTCAGCTAGACAATAAAAGTAAGTTGTGTTTCCAGCCTATGGTAGAAACGATATTTATCCAGTTGATCTTCTGCAAATCCCATTTTTTCTTTTCATGCTCTTGACTTTGGGTTTTGATAAGTAAGATTTTATGGTAAATGAGGAAGATGAAGCATACGATGAGAGTATGTATCACACCTTGTCTGAAAGGTTATTTACTTTTTCTCTGACATTAATAGAACTGAACATTAAAGCAATTTATTTCATTTGTTTACACTTAGTTAAAATCATACTATGTCAGTGATATTTTTTTATATTTTTTGGAATTTCCCAGCTACACTACTTCAACATCCTATCCTTAAAAAGGCAAAAGAAAAGATATGTGTTGCAAAACATGGAGTCATGACAAGGGACAATTTTCCTTATTTCAGCTAAACTTTTGTGGTTCTTTTTAATCAACAATTGATGTTTTTATTTGAGGAACAAACAATTTTTCTGGTTTCTCACACGTGCAGTAAGCATGTTATCATTTGGCAGATGAGAAACATTAATGTTTCTAACCACTGTATTTTTACTGCCATTTCCTTAGGTCTTTCCATTTCCCTAAGTGCGATAGTTTAATAATTTAATTGTACAAATTTGTTGTGTTTTGTAGAAAAAGTAGGAACTGAAGTATTGCTGTTAAAAAAGTCAATGATGTGTTTACCCACTTCTGTATGAGCACTGCCTTTCACTGCCCTTAACTTTAACTTGACTCATCCTAAGTTTAATGTAGTTTTAACAGGATTTTGACAACTGATCACTATGAGTTGTGATGTAAGGATAGCTAGGTATTCATATTTTTTATTGTAACTTACTATTTTTATAGATACATATAAGGAAGAAATTTTTTAAAATGAGGGTGGTGATACACTGGCCCAGGTTGCCCAGAGAGGTGGTCGATGCCCCATCCCTGGAGACATTCAAGGCCAGGCTGGACGGGGCTCTGAGCAACCTGGTCTAGTTGAAGATGTCCCTGCTCACTGCAGATGGCCTCTAACAGTCCCTTCCAGCCCAAACCATTCTGTGCTATGATTTGATTTGTACTTATTTTTGCTGTAGCTTGCCTATTGCGTCATGAAAATAAAACTTTTTTTCAAGAAATTGTATGTGGCCTGTGTATAACAGCAAATGAATATTTTTGTTATCAAAGTACATCTTTTTAAACTATTAAATCCTGCTAGTTGTGTGCATATTCTACTTTTTTAATCAAATAGGGAAGTTGCTTGAACTGTTAGAGATAAGCTGCCAAGAAGGAAGCTTAGGAAGATGTACTTAGAATCATAAAATCATTAAGGTTGGAAAAGACCTCTAAGATCATCAAGTCCAACCATCACCCCAACACCCCCATGCCTGCTAAACCATGTCCCAAAGTGCCACATCTACACGTTTTTTCAAACCCCTCCAGGGATGGGGACTCCACCACTGCCCTGGGCAGCCTGGTCCAATGCCTGACCACTCTTGCAGTAAAGAAATTTTTCCTAATATCCAATCTAAACCTCCCCTGATGCAATTTGAGGCCGTTGCCTCTTGTCCTATCGCTAGTGATTTGGCAGAAGAGATTAACCCCCCCCCACCTCACTACACCCTCCCTTCAGGTAGCTGTAGAGAGCAATAAAGTCCCCCCTCAGCCTCCTCTTCTCCAGACTGAACAACCCCAGCTCCCTCAGCCGCTCCTCATAAGACTTGTGCTCCAGACCCTTCACCAGCTTCACTGTCCGTAGGCCCATCTCCAGCGGGAAATGAGGTACGCGAAGTTGGTGATAAAACCTCATGCTTTTGCAATGGAGACCAGCTTTGCAACTCAAGAGATCTTTCGCATTCTCCATCTCTAGTATTGGTGGGGGATGGTGAAAAAAGTGAGCTGAATCCTATGACAGATTCTAATTTATTACTTACAAGGTGGGAAAGCTGCAATTCCGTAGCCCTGTCAACCTGTGTAAGCAGCACATTTATTTTTATTAACATTATTGCCTCTTTGCTTAGATCCATGCTTGTTTCTCTTTAATAATTCAGGCTTGATGGAGACTATTGTATCCTATTTCAGTACAGTATCATAACTCATTTTTCAAATTAATGTGTAGAAATACTTATTAACATACTGTGGAAGTCAGACTTCTGGGATGAATTGATAAATAGGATGAAAAATTCAAAGTAGTAAGAGGTGTTTTTGTTTTGCTGGTTGTTTTTCTCCCCCAATCAGAGCACGACCAAATACCACCTACTAATTTTTACATATGACAATATATGCTGATCTGTCAGCAACTTCAGTTTCTGTATTCGCCATTCTTCAGTATGAATGTACATTGCTGGCTGGCATTGTGTACATATCGTACAGTAACATCATTTTAATGTTTTACTAGTGTTGTGTACCATTAGTGATATTGGCCTGTCATAACATGTTCTCATAGTTTGCAACAAACAGAATGGAATTAAAAGAGTTCACAAAGAAATAGTCTTCAGTTTTATATTGTATGTAAAATACTGGCTTAATTATCTTTTTGTGTTATACTTGGATTTTTTAATATAATGGCACAAGTATTACTGCATGTCATATTTATAATTGAGTAATACCTTGCTCTGCCTGCCTGCAGGTTCAGAATAGTGTAATAATTTCATCTCTAGTAGCTACATTTTTGGTAGGCATAACGTTACAGTAATATTTCTTGCTCAGTTTTTATAGGATTCACATTTATTAAGTTTTTCTGTTCTCAGTGTTTGATTAGTTGTGGGTTTTTTCTTTAAAAAGTTTGGGGTTTTTTAATTTGGTCTGTTTATTTAATATTGTGATAAGAAATTAAGCGTTCCACTTCTTATGGAATATAGAATGTAGGATTGACCTGGCTGGCAGGTAAGGCCCCCACCCTCCCACCTTGCTCGCCCACCCCCCAACAGGATGGGGGAAAAAATCAGAAGGGCAAAAGCAAGAGAAACTTGTGAGTTGGGATTAAGACAGTTCAATAAGTGGAGGAAAGAAAGGCAAAAAACCACCCCTCCGGCATGCTCCCCGGGGTAGGACACAGTGTGAGGAACAGCGAAAGCCCTGGTGCTGTGGAAGCACTATTCAGCAATGGCCAGAACATTGGTTTGTTATCAACGCTGTTTTGATGACATGTAGAAAATGCAGCACCATATGGGCTGCTGTGAAGAAAATTAACTCCATCCAAGCCACACCCAGTGCAAATGTGAAAAACATGTGGAGTATATTAACTAGAAACTATTTTCTGCCCCTCTTTTGTGCTTTTTTTATGGCACGCAGTTCTAATTCCCAAGATCAAGAAATGAGAAAATTAGAGGAAACATTACCAGTTCAACGCTATATAATTTGTGTAGTATATGTTTTAAAATGTATCAATGTACCAGAAATGAGAAATTAAAATATTATTATTGGAACATCAATATTTTCATTTGCAATGTTCAGACTTTAGTTATGGATTGGATTATGGATAAATTGGATGATGTTTGCATTTAATTTCCTTATATACCTGTTTTAAGAGAAAAGAAGGTGAAAGAAATTGAGGAAATGTGACAATTTTATATCTACAGAGGAATGATGCTGTTTCATTTTCATTTAATGAAAGGAGCTTTTCTGCAAAAAAAGCAGAAATGTTTCACAACTGAAAAAAAGTTTAGCCATTTTTTTCAAACTTTGTTAAATAAAACCAATGTTCAAAAAGGAATGAGGTGTCTTCTGTGCCATAATATGAAACTAAAGGGTAGGTCTTTAGCTGATGCAAACTGGTTTTATTCTGTTGGAAAAAAGTTTTAAATTGCATGAATAGATTTAAATCATAGCATGCAAAGAGTGGTTTCCTAAGGAGCAGTATGAATGTTCTATTTTACTGACCTTCTTGCGGTTGAATTTGTTTTCAGCTGATTCAACAGGAACCCATTCCCTCTATACTACCTATAAAGATTATGAGTTAATGTTTCATGTATCAACAATGCTTCCATACATGCCCAGTAACAGGCAACAGGTATGTTTTTTAACTTTTTGTTGTAATTTTACATTATAGATGTTTGTCATTGAGGATTTTTTTAAAGTAATACTGATTTAAAATGGAATTATTTTATTTGAAGTATGATTCAATTGTATTTTTTTTTCTTGAAGTATTATAAGACATGAGAATTCTCATAGGGTTTTTATACTATATAATTAGGAACTTGCCCTATCTCCCCCATTTCATGATGTGATTAAAAATTAATGTTGTCTGTGATGAGTGAGTTATTTTCAGTTTGGACTGGATATACATCTTATATATGTTTTAAACATTGAATGGAATGAAGCTTGAAAGTAGTCTTACGGTTAAAATATACATGTAATAAGATTTTTAAAACAGTTCCACTTAATCTTTGTATTACAGATCTTGAAATGTTTATTAATGTGTCAGCTTAGTAATAAATGCTTAATGATATCCTTCAAGGTGTCTGCTTGTGAAGACAGGAGACTGCAGTGTACTTATTTTATTTCTGGAGAATTCCCTTTGCTTACATAATAATTTAAAGCATTAAGGATGGCTAAAAAACAGCACAGCATCCAAAGTGTGCGGTGCACCAGTAAGGTTGCTCTGTCTTGCCTGCCTCGGATGTTTCTTTCAGCTGAATTAAGAAGCACAAGCACATTTAGTATAATATATCAACATTAACACGTAAGAAAAAAAAAGTCAGTAATATTGCTCATAGGTCAGACTAATGATAGTTCGTGTCTTTCTGTGCTACTACTCTGCGTTTTTCTAGATCTGTGGAAAGAAGCACTGGATTTATTTAGTTAGTTTTAGAATATTCTCTTTTTACCATGCAAGATATAAAGATTTCAGTCATTCTGGAGGGTTGTCATGAAACAGAGATGCTATCTCACTTTCTTTTTAAACAGCATACAGAAGATGGTTACTGGTTGATAAACCATGTGTGAGTCGTATCTTTCACATCTACCCTATCAATAGGTCTTGTGGTAAGAAAGATGTGTCAAGGCAGCAAGAAAAAGATGAAGAAAATGATTAAAATTCTCGAGAAAGGATAAATGAAAATCAAAATGGAAGAAAGTATATAATGTTTTTATGTATTGTAAATAGTCACTACATAATGTTCTGAACAGTTTGAAGAACTGTTTTGAGTGAGCAGTTAAGACAGCTGCAAATTTTACTCCATTACACTTAGGATTTAGATGTGGTTTAAAGAAACTAAATTAGGAATCAGAAGACAAACTCTTCACCATAGGAATAATGTGACAGTTTAGATGACTCACATTTTAAAAGACGTGGCTTTCAGAAGACCTAATGTTCAGCTATATCACACACTCGGCTGTGCCAATAGCTAGTAATCAAGGTATGGGGTCAGCATCACTGGTTTGAGATTGCTCCACTTCTCTAAACTTACACCTAATTACAGTACAGCATTAATTTCGTGAACACACTAGGAGTTGTTCTGTCTGTAATCAGTCATAACTATCTTAGACTGGAAAGCACGTGTGAATAGAGAAAACAGTACAATCTTAAGCAGATATAGTACACTGAATGAGCTTGCCTTAAAAGGAAAAAAAAGAATATTTTCATAGCTAATCACAGGCACTGATGGTAAATATGGCCTTACTTGGAATTTATTACTTTTGTCGTTGTATTTCATGACTTTCCCTTGTTTGTGCGAACAGGATGTCCTCTTCCCACAATCCACTAATTTTCATAATTGTTTGCTGCTTGTCAGCTTCACTGCTGTGTCGCTCAGGCATCCCCTGTTGCTGTCCTTTCACTGCTTCCTGTGCCTGCCTTTCTTTCTCATCATTTCCTCATCTGTTCATCTTTATAGTTAGGTGCTGATTCTTGTGTATAGCAAAATCTTCCAGTTTCAATTCCATGGTTTTCCCCAGCAACAAGTACTCCTTTCCACATTATTTTAGTAAGCTCTCATCATTGTCACTTTAACGGGTTCAATACGTAGCAGAAGCACCATGTGGTTAGTCATGGCTTTCTTGGGATCAAAACAGTGTGGCAGTTTTCCAGGTTCGAGTAGTAAGTCCGTCTGAAGACCCACCACGTCATTTTTTTTTTTTAGGTGCTGGGATCTAGCAGTATTTGCACAGCATGGACCCTGTTTTAATGAAATGTGACAAGTGCACCCAAATGACCAGGATTTAGCCAGCCTTAATGTGCAAAAGGGATCTATGATCGTTGTTTAATTTTCTTCTATGACTGTTTAGTTCCCAAATATGTACTGAAGCGTGAAATGTATGAACAGTGTTATTTCTCACAAGCTAGGACAAAATTCAATTAGGTCTTTTACCTTGAGACATTATAGATGCTGAAGACCACAGGTGCGTTTGCATCAGTTGTGCTGGAGACAGAGAGAGATTTAGAGGTTCTGTGAAATATGAATGTTGTTTGTCTCTTCGGGGTTTGGCTCACGAACTCTTACATACCCAAGTAAGGGCAAGTTAGGGACAGTTGTAATTTTCCTTTTAGGTTATTTTGGCAATGAAGACCCCCCATTCAATGGCTATTTTTTGCTAGCATATTGTATATGTACTGTCAATGAGGTTATTGCATCCTATCCCCGTGTCACTTGTTTGGTGATGACTGGGCAAGGTATTGAGTCGCTCTTCATCATCAGGAACTACGACCTTCAAGGAGCAAGCACTGAACATTGCTTATATTCCAAATACCTGTGAGCCAAAATAGGCCACACCAGAACTGTTTGTTGCTTCTTCCAGGACATAACTACGCCCTGCTTGGTCCCTGATCAGGACATCCCTCTAGTTTTAGAGCCAGCAGGAGATCCCAAGAGCAAGGTAATTTTCACTTTGGCTGCAACATAGGCTGGGAACGTTCAAGTCAGCTGCTCCTTCCCTAGGACAGAGAAGACTACCAGCCCTGGTGTGGCCAGTTCCTTTTCCTTTACTGGCCTTTTCTTCAAACCATAGTTCAAAGCTTTCCCCTTTAAACTTTACCTTTGCAACGTCCCTTTCCAAACCGTTCCCTTGCAAGTTTCCCATTCACACATGTGCAGTCAGCTTGTGTACACAAGGTCAGGCCTGATTAATCCAAATTAGTTCAAATAATTGGTGTTCACCTGGTTTAATGAAAACTTAAAAATGAAACAGATATGCAATAATGAAATAAACTTGTTGAATTTAAGTTACTGTTGAAATGACTGGGATAACAAGATGTGGTTATACCAAACTTGGTTTAACCAGATCTGCTGAAATACTGTTTAGTGTTTGTTTCTGGTTATGGTACTGGTTAAGAACACAAATTGAAAATAAAACTTTTGAAACCACTTATTTTAGAAATGTACTAAAATAAGTTTTAAAGTTTTTCTTATTTGGCTCTGAACATTTCATCATTTAATTGATTGTAGAATGTATTTCACTGCTATTTTGACAAGAATTCCTTCTCATTTCACAGTCTGACTAGGCAAATTAATTCCACGGAAGTGAGTAGATTTTTATGGCTGGCCATAAGCTGTAAATATGCTATGTTTTAAGACAGTGCTTTTCTTCAGAGATGCATATCTGAAAATTCGAGAATTAAGTAGTTAATATCTCAAAATTAATATAGTAACTATCATTTGGTGTAAATAATTTTAATCTATTGGATTCTGCTTTTCTAACATACTTTCCTTACCGGACTCCCCCTTGCGTGTCTTGTATTCTTACAAAAAACTTCACTGATTTCCTTTTGGCTGCCTGTTGTACTTGATTGGATTAATTTTCAAATTCTACCATGCCAATTTAAACTGATACTGGAATGATATCAAAGTGTGTTTGATGTCTCCTTACTGCAAGTAATCCTCTATAATCTCTGCACCCTATTGAGAGCTCCTATTATGCTCTGCTTTGGCAGCAGACTCTTTAGAGTATGTTAGAAAGTCAGAGTAAAAAAAATTAATAATACAACCACCCCCAAAACCCCCAAACCTGAGCAGACCTCAAAATGGGAGAGGAAGGGGAAACTGAGAACCCGCAGAAAAACGCTAGGAGGTAAAAGTTGGGAGGAAAAGCTAGGTTATAGAATGGAAACTAGAGAAGGGATTCTTATCAGCCTTTTTGCTCAGTTCCGGTTTCCTTCAATTCCTTTTTCATTTTCAGTATGCTGTCCTTATCTCACATAACCCAGGGAGGTATGTGTTCCCTCCTTCTTCTCCGCTCAATACTTTATTCTTTTCCTATTCCTTTATCCTATCCAGAGCACTTTTTTCCATCTTCCAAATCACCCCAGCTGACTTCTCTCCCCTTTCCAAGTTCTTTGCATTATGGTACTCTGTGCACAGCCACGACTGTGCTTTGCCTTTGCATTGTGTTGAAGTTCACTGACCACTTACGCATGACAGTTGTTTATAACAATGTTACACTGATTTTATTTTAAAATGTTGAAGAACTCACTAAGATCTCTGCAAGCTTGGTAAGGTTCTTAAAGATGATGGCCTGACTTCCTGTTTCCCATTTTTGTGCATCTTAGAAGTTCAAGCTCTTGAAAAATAGTTTATGGATAGGCTATGGAAATTGCCATGGTTTTGTAAAGGCTATTTTTACTAGTAAAGTTTCAAACATTTCTAGAACTTACCTCTTAGTAAGTGACTGCTATTCGTGCTTAAGCAACATACAGTGGCAAGCAAAATCTCTTCGAGGTCTACAAAAGTAGAAAATATTTTTGAAAACAGTATAACTTTAAATAGGATGTTGTTGCATTCTAATTTTTATAGTTTTGCTCTGTGGAAATGTATAGGCGTAGGCATGAACCACTATAGCAAGAAAGAGTCATTGGGCAGTTAGGTGGATCACAAAGGCAGAAATGAATCACCTTGTACCTCATAATTGGAAGGTTTGTTACGGATTTAACTGTGGTGTGAATTCCAGCCGGTGAGATAATAATAACCTCTAAACATGAACTTGCGCTTTACTACTATGATCTAATTGTGTGGTTCACTAGGTCAGCAAATTAAAGCACACCCGACACACTTTGTTCTGTGATCAGTTCCACGTAGTGTACTTCTGTAATTTGTACGCAGCAGAGTCTGTATCTTAAATTACTCAAATAGCCACTTATTTAGATTTTAGTCTTAAAAACCTGAAAACTTGACAGAGCCACATGACTTACACCAAATATTGTTTTCTGTTCTTATACCTGTTTTAAAGTTTCATCAGAAGTCTTATTTCTTTAATCTGCATTTGGGATTTGGATTATGTTTAAAATATTGTAGATATACCGAGTGCTTCAAAATTGTGACTTTGGCCTTTCTTACTACCTGTAGAATACAATCCTTTGTTATTTTAGGAAATACAATGAAATAGACTTATGGGCCATAGACTTTAGCATGTGCAACTTTGCTTTTTTTTGCTTGGTACCTGAAATACTTTTAATGGAACTGAGAACAAAGAAGCAAATACTCTTTTATTAGAAAGATTATGTTCTGTAAAATCAGCTCCATAGAGAATTTTTTACTTTTTCCATTGTAAAGTTTTCAAATAAATTTATTCTTGTATCCTGTTTAGTTATACATGAGCTAAGGTAAAGCTTTAAGTATATGCTATCAGTTGACAATGCAAGGTCTTTGGCAGACTGGGTGGATATTTAAAACATAGCACATGCTAGACTACTTTTTTCCATCTGGTAATATACATGGATGTTTTATAAGCAAAGATATTTAAAAAAAATGTAAAAAATTAGAGAGGTACAATATACTTCTATGAGGAAAGTGAACATCATTATACTGTGTTATTTTCTTGTTTTTATGGGGAGGAGAGAGAGAAGTAATCCCTTACTGCTGGACGTGTTTTGTAGTTTTTATTAGGTTTTAGCCTGTAACAGTGATTTAGTACTTTGAATTATTCCTTAGACATATTTTGATGATAAAAGCTACCAATTACAAGAATAAGTTTTTGATTAATGAGTTTCTAATCACTATTGTATCTCTGTGAGTCTCAGCTCTTGTCCTCAAGTATGCAGTTGTTAAAATTTGTGATGGGTATTCATGATAATCTATTTTTAAAAGATTAAGACCATAATATTAAGGACAATGTTTAATAAAAATGCAGCATGCAGAAGAAAGGTTTATTGGGAAAGAAATGCAATATTACATTTTTCGTATAGAAGCAAATATTACACTGTAAAGAGGGAACGGATGTACAGTTCTCTGGATAGTGAGAAATGGCAAGAGATGTAAAATTTTTTTATTACTAGAATGAAGCACTATAGTAAGAGAAGGATATTTTTCTCGTAGAATAAAACAGAAATCAGCAGAAATCATGCAGAACTAGTGTGGGGATGCTCACTAGTGTTTTTGTGAACTTAGCCCAATTTCCTTTCTCTTGCTTTTTGCAGTTCAGTCCGATAGCCTTTATCTGTAGGTATCCAGGATAAGCTTAATTAAAAGTTATTTCTGAAAAATTAATCTTTGTTTATTTAGCTTTGGTATTTTTTTTCCTGAAATGAAGAAATTGTGATTATTTTTTTTATAACTAATTTTTTTCAATGCATGTTTCTTGTCTAGCTGCTAAGGAAAAGGCATATAGGAAATGACATAGTTACCATTGTCTTCCAAGAGCCAGGAGCACTTCCTTTTACTCCAAAAAATATTCGTTCCCACTTTCAACATGTATTTGTCATAGTCAAAGTACATAATCCTTGCACTGAAAATGTGTGCTATAGGTGAGTAGAGCCTTATAACTATTTAAGTTTGTTACTGATACTACAATGGAACTGCTTCTTCTAACAGTTTTGTATTTCTTAGAGATATTATGTCTATAATTTTAAAATTTCTGCTACATTTTCTGTGAGTTTGAAACCTCAAGGTCTCCCTTGCACACATCTAGAGTTATGGGGCACAGTTTGTAGATGTAAATGGGAATATGCAGAACTCTGTGTTGCTGATTTATGGGCACAAAATGGCGATATGACGGATTAGTGAAAATAAGCTTTGCAGACATAGCAATAGAAATTAATTTAGAATTTGTATTGCACGCATCCTTTTTCAAAGAAAGTGATTTAAAATCAAGTATTTTAAAAGGCTAGTAACCTCTCTAAATCCCCGAGGATGACAATATGACACTGGGATAAGCGATGGCCTTTAAGCACATGAATGAGGACTTTTGGGGACTATAAAAACATCTCAAATTTCAGATGACCTTAACTCTTACATTTAAGTTACTGCATCATGCAGCAAGGTAACTGGGGTGGAAGCATAGTTCTGAACTGTTTGGGAACTGTGCAAATAAGAAGGACTTGAAGCGTAATGCTACAGGTTTAACATGCCTAAATGTTAGTTATTCATTGTTTAGAATGAAATTAAAGTACATCATGAGGTCAAGTCATATTACTGTCTTTTAGCTGTCTTTTAAAACTTAAGCTGTCTTTTAGAACTTGCTTTTGTTTCAGTAGCTGTTTTGTGCTTAATAATACATGACATTCCATAAGTTATGTTTTTCTTGTTACTAAATGGTGTCTGTCTGTCATCACAAATGTGACTGCATTTCAGTCAGACTAGGAGTAGTATGTAGTTTGCACGGTTTTTTGAAATCCTTTTGCAGTCAAAATACATTATGTAGATATTAGTTGTAGGTATAATTGTATCAATGAATAAATATTCCTATTTCTTTTACATCTTGCTATGAACTGTCTATATCAAGGGTTGCAGGTATCTTGAAACGTTATGAATATAGAGTAGGCAACTTCATACTTTGTCTTCACACTTCATTGTAGTAAAATGTCTGAGGATTAAAATACATTCTGTTTCTATTTATATATTTCTTAGTTTTAAGATCATGCAGCTGAGTGACAGCTGAAAATGATAGTCAGACTTACACATAAAAATACTTCTCTCATTTATGTCTCACAAAGCATTTTTATATTTATTCCATTCACGGAGACAGTGACACCCTAAGAAGTCATCCTTGATATTTTTTGTGTTAGTAAGATGCATCCATAATGTCTTATATATATTTAAAAGAAAAAAGCCATTTCAAAACCGACATCCCAATCAGTCTAAACTGTTTGAAAATTGGCATGTCAAAGCTAAACGCAGCTGCGTAAATGGACTGCACAGACCACAGTTCTGCTTATCATCTGATCTTTTTTTCGGGAGTTAACCGATGTATTTTTTTCTTTCCATTTCCAGTGTTGGTGTTTCAAGATCAAAAGATGTACCTCCATTTGGTCCACCCATTCCCAAAGGAGTAACTTTCCCCAAATCAGCAGTTTTTAGGGACTTCCTTTTAGCCAAAGTTATTAATGCTGAAAATGCGGCACATAAGTCGGAAAAATTTCGAGCCATGGCCACAAGGACACGTCAAGAATACTTGAAAGATCTGGCAGAGAATTTTGTTACCACAGCTACAGTGGATACTTCAGCAAAGTTTAGCTTTATTACTTTAGGGGCAAAAAAAAAGGAAAAAGTGAAACCAAGGAAAGATGCACATCTGTTCAGTGTTGGAGCGATTATGTGGAATGTGATTGCACGAGATTTTGGCCAGTCTGCTGACATTGAATGTCTGCTTGGAATCTCCAATGAGTTCATTATGTTGATTGAGAAGGAATCAAAAAATGTTGTGTTTAACTGCTCCTGCAGAGATGTTATTGGATGGACGTCTGGATTAATGAGCATCAAAATATTTTATGAAAGAGGAGAATGTATTCTTCTGTCTGCAGCAGATAATTGTGCTGAAGACATCAGAGAAATTGTTCAAAGACTTGAAGTAAGTAGTTTCTAAACTGGAATTCCAATTTTTTTTATGAAGAGTTGCTTGTCTGCATCTTTTTTGAGATATAATTAAAAATGTCCTATGTTTACACTTCGGGAATGTTTTCAGTTTTCAGAGACCATTACAAACAGTAATCCTCACAACAGCATATGAGATAAGTGCTATCAACCCATTTTCAGGGATGAGGAATCTGATAGACTTGCCCAAGACCATGGATGGCTTCAGTGTTGAAATCAAAATTGAAAAGCTAAGCTTTTGTCTTCTCTTGCTGTAGCTCAAATCACACCTTTGTAGGTAGAAAAATACCTTAATTTAAAAAGATACAAAATCTTAATGTGTGAAATATGCTCACTTTGACTTTTTAGAATAACCCATGAGAATATTAGCAGAAAGATTTTTGTAAGTGATTCTGCTGATTTGTTCCTCTGTGCTATGCAACTGCAAGAAGTAAAGAAAACTAGACCAATTAATGCCAGTTTTTACAGCTGACTGGACAAAGTTGTTCAGACGCTTCATGACCCTATTAGCACAACTGTCCTGTAACTGTTTCAGCCTGTACAAATGAACTGACAGCAACTCCAAGGTAAAAGTGCTGATGCATCTACTTAGTGCGGTTACACTTCACCCTTTGGTCTTAATTTAAGTGATCTAGATGGTCTCTGTTTTGTTTATAGTAGAAAGCCCAGTACTGCAAAGAAATCAGTACGCTAGCCATTTTCACACTGGAACAGTCGGATTGCAGCTGATGTTTTAGGGCCTCGGTAGTTCTGCAGTCACGTTTAGGATTGCTCAATGTCACGGTCTAAATAATAACCTTTTTCTTCCAAGGTACAATTACTGTTTCAATAGATGAATGTCTTTCAACTCTTCTTGCCACTGTTATATTATCCTTTTCATTGAGGTTTTCAGTTTCACTTTCCTTAGACAGATATTTCACTTCTGAAAAATAGCATAGGTGTAGTTTAGTCCTATTAAGTATTGCTAAATGAACTATATAAATTCCTTAACACAGATGGAAAACAAGATTCGAAGTTCTAGTGAAAACTTCTGCTGTCATCAGTGATGACAATTTCTTTTGCTGTTTTTCACTTACTCGGTTTTCCAAAACATGGAAATACCCCAGTTGCTGAGGATAGGTCTTTAAAAGTCAGTAATTAAAAACACAAAATGAAATTATTATCTATGTTTACTTGAATGCTTCCTCTCTTTTGTGGTCAGATTTTGAGTTAAATAATGACAAATTTGCTCTAAGCCTCAAAAATTTAGCATCAGTTACGGCCGCATTAACCCAATTATTAGCTTCAATCTCTGTTTCAGTGAACTCTGGCCGCCTTCTCGCTTTCACTGCCATCTATCCAACTTTCACATTGCTTAAAAGAATTAGCTGTCATTACTTGTTTTAAAACTTTTTTCATCCCTCTTTCTTACTGCATATTTTCCTCCTTTTTCCCTGCTTCTTCCTCTCTTTTGAAAGCTGCATATTAATGTTATTCCCTAGTTGTTTTGTGATGTAGAATGCTTTCCTCAATCCTTATATACATTTTGATATAGAAGCTCAGAGATGACCATTACAACCGTGAAAACGTACTTAAAACTCTGATTCCACACTTTGTATGCTTACTTTAAAAATCTTTTAAGTGGCTCAGAACACAGCTAAGGTCAGCAGCCACATGTGCCAGCAGATGCTAAAGATGAAAGCTCAGACTGTGATGTAGTACCAAACTTCAGTGACCAGATGATTAACCCTTTTCAGTCACTAGTAAAAGCATTTCTTAAAACCAGTGAGTGAAATGTTGTAGTTACTAAATGAGATTGTCAAAGAAATAACTACATTTTACTGCATGGGTTTAAACCATGTGGATGAATAGGAAACCTATTGAATATCCAGATTAAGCAAAGATGTGAAAAGCTGAGACTCTGATTTTGGTTTGATCCAAAAGAATCGGTTCAAGACTAAAAGAGGAGCTGGGATTTGTCCATCTAGAGTCAGATCTGTGTTTGGGGGGGAGAATATGCAGTGATATAAAGCAGAAAGAGCAGCAAAGGCAGACTATAGATTAACTTGGCGGGCTGTGTTTGAAGACAGAAAAAGCAGTGGTTCTGAGCTTTAGGATAACAGAGAATGGCAAGTGATAGAAGATTAAACAAAAGCCCTGGATTTTTAGGCAAGAATCTGAGTACACAAAATTTCCTTAGAAGCCTATATACTGAAAAACTTCTTCACCTTCTTCATGAGACTTGGAGCACCCCTTTTTTTTTAGTTTCATCTGTGTTAAGTGCATTCAGAGGAGCCAGCTCTTAGTTCATGCACAGCCCCATGTTCAGTGAAACAGCAGCCAGCTAAGCAGAATGACCCGTTTTGAAGTGGGGCAGTGCTGCATTTTATGGGACAGTGCTATGTAGCATGCAGTGTCCCCTTTTAGGGGATATACTTGGGGAGGACTTGATCTCCTGGAACCCTTTCCACTGGGAGCAGATGAATCTTTGGGCGAAATGTTTATCTTCCTTCTCCTTTAACCTTTGAATATTTAACTAACTTGAGGAGATTTTGAGTGCTCTGAGTTGGGGAAATCCATATACTTTGGCTGGTGCATTCACTCTGCAGTTTTCTGTAATTATGCCGTAATGATAAAGAGGTGTCTGCCCCCCCGCCCCTGAAGAATACAGTGTAGTTTCATAAGGATAAAATTCCATCCCTCAGCTGGGCTCCTGACTGTAAGAGCATGTTTTTCCTTTCACTGCATGACTAAATATTGTATATATTTTAGAAAGTTGTGACAGAGTTGTAGGTAAACTAAGAGCTGAAAATTTCATTTATCTAGTGCATAAATTATGAAAGTCTTGTTGAAAATGAGTTGTGACTGAAGATGAACCTCAGAGTTGGAAAAAAAAGAGTTAAAGCTTAATGCTTTCAGCATGCTGTATAGCTCTAATACTATATGCACAGTTGTAAACACAACAGAAAGTTCTGTTTAAAATTGAAAGCTGCTAAAAGATACCAAAAACACAGAGCTGAATAATGACAAAGGAAATAGCTTGGTTTTTTTGATAGGAAGATCCAGAATATGATTCTGTAAACAAAACGTCCAGAGTACATTTTGGACACCTCAGGAATGACTTTCATGTTTTGACTTTGAAGCCTGCATCTTCAGAAATAACTGGAAGGTTTATGAAATCAAAGTGCTGCGGTTTAAGTAGCCTAAATTTGCCAGGCAGTAATTCTCGGAATAACTGATTCTTGCAAGATCTTTCTCTGATGTTTCACAGCTCAGTGAAGATTAGCCCTTAATGGATGAGGGCTAACTGTATTTCATTACCTTGAGTTTATTGTGGGTTAAACGCAGAAGCATGGACAAACTCCCTCAGATCAGCAAACTTACATAAACTCATGGGTTTGTGGCACTTTGTGCCCGTGTGTGCAAGTTCTCATTTTTTCTGCTGAGTGGCAGATATCTGTATAGAAATAGTCTATAAAGGCAGTAGTGCTTTAAAACTTACGAAGGCACCGAAAACCGTGACTTTCAGTCACTGACCAAGTTGCAGGCATAGTTACATGAACACTATGAAGTTTTTCCAGCCAGCCATTGGATTGGGAAGGGAGTAGAAGTGAGGCCTCTGATCCCTGACTCCATAACAAACTTGGACAGAAGATTTGTCTAAAGAGGAAGTGCAAGAAAGAAGATACGAAAGTAACTTAGAGCTCCGTAATAGTTGCCAGTGAAGGAGACAGTCCCATCCATTCCCTGCCTGCCACCCCTTTGGAACGCTGTTTTAAAAAGCACTCTGTCTTTCAGCTGTGTCGTATCTCTGATGTGCCTGCATGGCTGCACAAGTCCTAATGCGATTAGCATATGCACGAGGGACAGCGTAGTGGTAACAGGGTCTTAGATCAGGTTAAACCTCCCCTGAGAAGGCACCTAGTTGACTGCCTGTGGCTCGGGCAGTGAAAGGAATGGATTTATGGCAGCTTTACCCAGCCATGGTGCCAGCATCTCGCTAGCTGCACAATCCCCCTCCCTCGCCATGCAGCCCTGCATCAGGTGGGGTCATGCTGCTGTGGGAAGCGCCCAACAAACTGGTGAGCTAACCTGCCCAGATTCTGGCTCAGGTAGACAATGGAGGGGGAGAATGACTCTTCTGAAATGGCCTCCTGTATTAGGCTCAAGCCATAAAACAACCTTTGTAAAGACCTGTCCCATACCACTGGCTATCCAGGACACTAGCCTCCTAACAGAAGCACTTTCAGTCAGATGCCTGAGATTGAGTAAGGTGTCTATCTTTGTAATGCACGCTAAAAGCAACCAGAAACAGCGTGAACACCTTTGTGGAATAAGGTGCACCTTGGAACCGCTCTTAATGCAGCAACACCTTGGGAAGATCCCTCGATTCGTGTCATAACAATTGCACCTTGAAAGGGCAGAGATTTGCCTTGCTGGAGAGTTATAAAGCACTGTGAGATGTTTAGATGGTATGCGTTACGAACAAAGATTTTTGATAACGGTGTTTCACGGTGGCTGAGTTTTTTTCTAATTGTACTAATAGAGCTCTGTGGCACTGACAGAAGGGAATGTTGGGGTAACTCACAAATTACCTCGTAATGTGGACTAGAATTTGATCTCCTGAGTTTGGTGCAGCATCCCAGCATACATGCTTTTGTATGATTCTTTTTCACTGGGCAAAACTGTTGAGGACTTGTTACACAGTATATAGAAAGGAGCCTCCTTAGCAAACTCTGAACTGGAAGGATTATGGCTACTCTGTATAATGGCAGAATTACTTTTCATCGAATATGAAGAAAGTAATTTTTTTGTTTCTAAATTTCCTAGTGATATGAGAACTCTTATCCCATTTTAGTGATGTCCACATCTGGAGATGATGCTAGTTAGCAAGCTGACTACAAGGCAAAATAAATCAAAATTGTCCTAATTGCTATGTTCTTGAGGAAGAAAAGCTGTTAGAAGAGAAGCATTTTACTCAATTTGGCTCATGTTGTATCTCAAGTTTAACACTGTCTAATACAGAAGAAAAAATGCAGGCACACCTGCAGTCATTCAGCCAGCAAGAATGAAGTGTCTGACAGGATAGCTTTTTGCTTATTTTGTGTTTTGAAGCTAAAGCAGCTGTTAAGTTTTCAATAAGATAGAAATGGTATTGTGTTAATGTTGGGCAAGGGCAAAGGAACTTGACACAGGTCAGCTGCTTGCTCTGGAGATGTAAGTTTTTTACCATGATGAAATGCTTTGTCCATTTTATTTTATGCAGAAACCTTCATTCAACCACAAATATTAAAATTTAATTGTGAGTGTTAGTATGTTAAAGATATTTAATGTCAAACCATACATGGCTTTATAGTGTTTGAAACCAGATCTGTTTGTGTGTCCAAAGTGAGTGTCCTGACAACAGCGTAACAATCTAATACTTCTCCAGATAGTGACCAGAGGATGTGAAACCACGGAAATGACCCTGCGGAGGAATGGCTTGGGCCAGCTTGGATTCCATGTGAACTTTGAAGGGATAGTGGCAGACGTGGAGCCCTTTGGTTTTGCCTGGAAGGCGGGCCTACGGCAAGGCAGCCGCCTGGTTGAGATCTGTAAAGTGGCTGTGGCAACTTTGACTCACGAGCAAATGATTGACCTTTTACGTACATCCGTGACAGTAAAAGTGGTGATTATTCAACCACACGAGGATGGAGCGCCTAGAAGGTAACGAGCAACAGTTCTCAATGTGACATTTGTGTCTGGGTTTTTTTTCTTTGCTTCTACTTAAATGATGGCTCTTCTGTTGGAGGCCCTCAGGAAATGGGTATTGTCTCCCATGTTTGGTGCTAAAATTATTGAGGCTCTTAAAGCAATCTTTTCTGCCAAACCCCTCTTGGCTTGTAGCAGAAGATAAAATGGAATCCTGTGAGAAACTTAGCGGGAAAGAGTAAGAAGTAAACTTTAGTGCATCATGACTGAGTTGTTATAAAAGCTGATGTGACTTCTTTTCTTCCATGGAATAAGTCTGTATTTTAATGCTAAGTTTGATAATTGGGAATCCTTCTCTGAAAACTGTACCTTGTCTGTCTTTGACATCTCTCTGACTCCTAAATATAGAAAAAGACTTGTTTTATTTTTTCTTACGTTGAAATTTTCACAAAAGTAGTGAAATACTGGGTTCTGGACATATATCGTACCAAGTCTTAGAGTCCTCCTCACTTTCTACAGAAATCTAATTTAGTCATATTAAATAGTGAATGACATCAGTGAAATCATCAGTTAAAGCAAAGAAATCTTGCTGCAACGTGAAATAAATGCTCACACACTCAGGAAAAGACTGGAATATAGATTGTTATAATGACTGTACTGTTGTTCTCAGTGAAGAAATGCAAGTTTCTTATGTCAGTGTTCCTTTTTTGGTGACAAAAATACCTGTGCTCTTCTCTCCATTTTTGAATGCTGTGAGGTAGAGAAAAAGTAGGGAAAAATTAAAACTTTATAATAAGGTGACTTCATTTCTCACATTCCTTGTCTAGGCACTGTTAATTTGCCTCCTTCCAAATGAGAACCGTACCAGAGTAAATTGAATTACTTGTCTTCTTGTAGAAGGCCAAATTGAAATCTCCTGATGATTTTTAATTTAACAGAAAAAAACATTAGATGTGTTGCTTTTGGCAAGACAAGAAGCCATAAAATTTTACGTAGCGTGCAGCACTGTGAAGCTGGTGCCAACTGTACACGAATACTGTTTAATTGGTGGCAATTCTCCAAGTAGTCGTTGGCCTGATGCATGACACAGAAGTCCCCTCCCCTGCTTCAGCCTGCGTGTCGATGCGCTGGGTTCCTTTCTGAAGAGAATACCTGCGAACGCAGAGTACCGCTGTTTTGCTTAGTTGTATAGAATTTGCAATTAAGCCTCCCTTTGCTTAGCTTTGCTATTCTCACCATCTGCTTCTGGGTATGAATTTTCACTGACTTGTTTGGTATACATTTCCAAGCTGTTTACAGAATATGAGCCTAATGAGCTGATCCTATTATGTTGAAGGTAAAAATGTGTATTTTATAGGCCCTGATGGAAAAATATGTACTGTATGAATTGTTTACATCTTCTTTGATGCATTTTTAGAAATAAAATGTCAAAATCCCAAATCAATGTGATACATGGCACTCAGTGTATGTGTAGGAGGAGTTTTAACTGAGTGCCACCAAACTGGGAAAAATCCGCAAAAGCTGCTCTTGTTTATAAATTTTTTGCATTTTTAAAACTGTGTGACTAATTACTAAGGAAAATGATTTTTTTTTTTAAACTATGTTTCTATTCTAAAATATGAAAAATGCCAAAGCATTTATGTTGAAGTTCTTTTCAGCTTCATCTCTGTACTAGAAAAAAGAAATCTTCATTAATGCCTTTTTCTCTCAAATATCAACTTTTCACTTCAACTGAAAACTCCTCATTTTCCTCTTTATATCCCCAAAATATGATTAGTGATTTTGAGTGCCCAACTTGAAAGAGATCCAGTATCGTGAGTTTTGAGCTTGCCTTTTCTCAATGTTTGCAATCGAAGCAGAGCAGGCAGAAAGCAATATAGATACCAGGTGACAAGACTGAGACTTTCAGCTGACAAGCATGACCTATGACATGGTTTGTAAAATATATTGGTGAGCGGGGGAATGCAGAAAGGCATAAATTACTGGAGGTTTGGAGAAAGAAGATAGTCTGTCACAGCTACTTACTAGTTAAAACTTGTGCAAATCTATCTCCCTGTCTCCTACTCAATTGCTTGCCTTAGCCATCTGCAATGTCTTATCTTGCAGAATCATAGAAACAGAGAATAGCTGAGGTTGGAAGGGACTTCTGAAGACTGTTGAATCCAACCCCATTGCTCAAAGCTAGAGCAGGTTGCTCAGGGGCGTATTCACTGGGTTTTGAGTATCTCCAAGGATGGAGACTCCGCAACTGCGGTTCCAGCGTTCTATCATCCTTACAGTAACAAATGTTTTTGCTTATACTTAAATGGAATTTCCTGCATTTCATTTTAAGCACCTTGCTTCCTGTGCACAACTCTGAAGAGTCTTACTCTGTCATCTTTTCTCGCCGTCACCTCATCAGATATTTATACACATTGAGAAGACCCCTCCTGAGCCTCCTCTTTCCCAGACTGAACAATCCCAGTGGTCTCAGCCTCTCCTCCTGTTTCAGATGCTCTGATCCTCTAATCATCTTTGTAGCCCTTTGCTGGACTTGCTCCAGTATGTTCATGTCTCTCTTGTACTGTGGTATCAGGTTTACCCAGAAATTTACAGGCAGTAGTTTTGGATGTAAACCAGGAGTATTTGGAGAACTAGAATGCATTTCACCTTCATTTGACAAGAAATGTCACTGTCCTTGGAGAATCTATGCATGGCTGTTTAGAATAGAATCAGGTCTCTGTGAAGGGTTTCCAACACGCATCTGTGAGTGACAGTTAAGGCAGGTGTGCCAGCTCATCAGCAGAGAACTTTACTGTCAAGTAGCTCTAGTAATCATCAAATAACACTCAAAACAGACAAACAGATGCTTCCTTCAAAGTTGGGGGTCCATCAATCCTTAATCCACATGCTGCACGTATAGAAGAATGATGGTTCAAAAACGGAAGAAAGCTTCACGTGTGCTCCAATAATTATTACTTTAATTCACAGCTGGTTTTAGAGATTTTCTTCCAAGAAGTGATATTTCAGTCTATCTGACATATGCAGAACAGTAGATATGGAGACTGAAATAAGTACCTTGAAAGTTTGAGTCATCCTGCAGAACATATGATCTTCTGGCTGCTGGGGTTTTCTCCTCTGTATTTCTCAGGGTATTGAATTCACCTTATTTCTCACGGTAGATATTGGTGGTTTATAAAAAAAATTTTACTTTAAATGCCATAATCTGGGGTACTAAGTTCAGCTGCTAAGTTTTTGTCCACAGTGCATAGTTGTAAAAATACTTTCATCTTTGTTTCTACAAGGATCAGTTGCATTAAAAATTGACATACATTTACAAGAATATAAATATAATTTTAGTAAAAAATTATTCCATAGTTTCATGAAAAATCCCCATCTACCATTTTATTAATGCCTGTCTTTCATTTACTGAGATAATCAGCTGATTTCTGCTGCTTGAAAGAGTAGTTTCTGTGTAGCTCTGCTGGGTTTTAGGACCATGAAGCAGTGAGGACTTTCTCTTTAGGTTGCTTAATAGCACTGGTTCCTTGCTGGGATCAAATTCTGAAGTAAGTTTACACAGATTGAACATGAGTGCCATGGCAATTATACCCTTCGGATGAAAATGAACTACAAGTGTGCAAGGGTGTTTCCAGAGCAGTCCCGGTCCCTTGGAAAAATATCATCTGAAGTGCAGATCTTTAATCAAGTTCTTAACTTGATTATTTTTTCTCCGTTGGCTTACCCACAAATCATCCTCAGTCCATCAGCTCTTTATATTTTAAAAGAAAACCAACAAAGTGTAGGTGTGCGTACACTGAGGATATTAGCAATGGACTATTAACAATGACTTTATTTTTTGCTGCAAACTGTCTTGTAATAATTTATTTCAGCAAGAAAATAAATTATTTGGCACAATGAATGTGCTTACAAAGGAATGTTGCAGAGTGATTAGGAAATTTCAGAGGAAAATTCTGCTCAATAAATGTGTTCCATTACTTAATGTCGATCCTTCTGACTATAGTCTTGATAGCAGTATATGCACAAGCAACCATGGAATAAGGCCTTTCATTTGCTATCCTGTAAAATTAATCAACTTGAGACAGAGCTCCTGCTGTTTTCAGTTTGCTTCAGCAATTAAATAATCATGCACAAATTGAGAAATAATTATTTACATGGCACCAAGTTGATATTTAGACAGAAAGAAGAAATTGCTATTTAAAATATAAATTCTTTAAATTACAAACCAGTATTAATACAAACATGCTGGTCAGTGGATTCAGATCTGAAGAAGTATCCTTGTTTCTGTGCTGTGTCTTTCCCTTCAGAATTGTTGATTTGTTCTGCTGCTGCTGTCAATATTACCTAGTACTGCAGTGGAGTAACTAGAATTATACACATTTTAACAGGAGAATAATGATGTTCATTCTAATGTGCTTTCGGTGATGGTGTCACAGTAGTGCTCAAAGACACGATATCCTTCGTCAGTCAAATCCAGTCAAGGAGTTCTTGTCCTTCTAAATACATTTTAAACTGTAGAGTCTGCTAGTCTTACTTACTGCATTGAAACTTATGTGTCTGTCTTAGTTAAGCTACCATTATATACAAAAATGAAACTGATTGATAAACAATTTCTAGAAAGCTTAGAAAATGAGCAAGACTTTAAACCAAATTTCCAGGATGGGTGAGAAACAGAAGTTCAAGTACAACCACTGTGAGAGATGTAGCAGCGGTAGTTTCCACCTGTTGGTCTGAACAAGGAACAGATTGTTTTCCTACTGTTGTAGGTAATGTGGAAAACGGAAAAATTTTAGTAACTATGACTGAAACTCCCCGTGGGCCATTATTAAGTAATACTGCATTTCTTTTGATGTTGTTTTATTCTTTTGGACTTTGCAGACTCTTTCTTACAACTAAAATGGTTGTAATGACACTCTGTATTTTCCAGTCCTGATGCTTGTTCCTCTTAAACGATTGTGATCTTATTAGGCCGTTGTGTTTCTAGAACTTTTTTTTTCAGTAACGGGTAACTAGCATAATGTTTGGAAAAATGTTTTTAGGCAGTGGAAGGGTTTACTGTGTGGAGGAGTTCAGATCTTCTCCCAGGGGTATTTGCCATAAACTGGTGAGATAGTTCATAGGGCCTTCAGATTATTTAATCATCTCTTTTTAATTAAGCCTTCTGAGCTAGAAAGAAGTCAGGTCTAGAATTGCTGGCAGGATACTGCCAGTGCAACAACACTTGAGGCAGGTTAAAGTAGAAAAACCTGAAGCTGAACATTTGGTTGTAAAATTAGAATTTGGATGTACCAAAGCATTTAATTAGCACCCCTGCTACTAACCTAAGAAGCCTGCAAATACCTGAAAACTCTAAAATACGATGGGGTTTAGAGGTAACTGAGAGAACTAGCACTAAGAAAATATATTAAATGGAAGATGTATCACTTGCAAAAGTTAGTCCTCTGTACTCAACAAGAAATAAATGGTAGAAAATGCTTTCTTTACTGTCAGAATTACTGTGCTTCTTACAACATTGTTAGATTCAGGGAGTGAGACATATGCACTGTGATTTAGCCTGATGGAGACGCTTGACAAAAAAGAACGCTGTCAGGACTCTTGAGTAGCACCAGAGACTTTAACCTAGGCTGTTACCTTTTAAGTGCAAGTCCCAGTCGAAGGTCAGTGTCACAGTAAGACCTTTTGGCTCTTGCCCTCACTGTGAAGCCTCTGCCGCTGCTCCTGCCTTTGGACAGGCAGCAGCACTGACAAACAACAGAGCTTAGGCATAATTATGGGCTGCCCTCATCCCCATCTTTCATATGGCGTGCACCATGTGCTTTGTCTCTTAAGTAAACATCGTAGTTTTCTTCTGCAAAAAAGAAAAAGATTTTTTTATTGTTTAAAAAAAAATAATTTATTGCTGTCACTTTTTATAAATTCTTTTGAGCTTTGTTCTTCCCAATAGTTTTCAAAGAAAAGGATGTGTAAACTTGGCCTTTGCCAGTATATAGAATTTGCATTTTAACATATTTCCTTAAATTCATGGTACTTAAGAGAATAAGGCTAGGTATGCAGTGTTATTATAATCCTTGGGAAGCTGAAACTTTGTTGTATGGGCATCTTTTTCTATTTTGATTTGCATCAAAACAAAGGACAACCTAGGCAATGTGTGTAACATATGATCTCCACCCCGAAATAGTCTAACAAAAGAACTATGAACTAAAAAGTTACAAAGTTGAAAACAATGCTCTGATGCTTATCATATTTCTCATCAAAGCAAAAAATCTTTGTGTTTTTCTTACGTTTAGTTATGAATGAACTCATAGCAGGAGTTAGTTATAATTCCTGAAGTGTATTGCGTGTACGGTTGTTACAGTGAAGCAGAAGAAAACAAAAATGCCAGGCAAAGCTCTGACTGTCTCTATGGAGAGATGTAAATAGGAGTTCCAGACTTTTTTTTTTTTTTGATGTTTTCTTCTATTATTCAACATGATTGAAAAAACTCAAGAGAACCACGTGGTTTTGGCATTTTGAAGCTTAATAGATTGCCTACTCAATTCTGGGTCAGCAAAGAAGTTTCTCATTGTAAATAACTTGGGGTATATATACACCTACTCTTCTATAAAACATTTTTTAGGATCCATTTTCGTTATGACTGGATAGGAATGCACAACATCTCTGCAGAAATTGCAAGCCATTTGACCTTTACCTCGTCGAAAACCTTCTGGGTTCGTGGAATCATAGGATGCTTCAGATTCGAAAGGACCACGGGGGTTATCTGGTTCAACCTCCTGCTTAAAACAGAGTCAGCTATGAGGTCAAGCTAGGTTATTCAGGGCTTTATCCAGTCAGGGGTTCAAAAACTCCAGGAATGGAGACTGCATAACCTCTCTCTGGGAAACAGAAGGTTTTCTTTAATGAGCGTTATTTGTGTTTTCCTGTTATCTCCTCACGTGTGATCTTATACCTAATCTTGTCTCTGCAGTATCTTAAAGGCTACTTCAAAATCAGAATTCATTCTGAACCCAGTCCTTTCAGAGCTCAAAGACTTAGATCTCGTTTGGTACTGTTCCTGCAACTTCATTTGTACTCTTTGACTCGTCTTTTCCCTTTCTTAAGTTGGAGCATAATAGAACTTTTACATCCCTGCCATTGGTTTTCCTAGCTCTTCTTTATCTCACAGTCTTATGGTGAATTTCGCAGACTTTGCTTTTTAATGTCACAAAAACCTTACCTATTTATCTGTTTTTCCCAGTGATTCTTCCTTCTTGCAAATAGCTGCTCAAGCCTTTATTCCCCGTAATTGTTGTCTTTTGATGTAGCTGTTCCCCTGTTCTCTGGGATTTGGAAATGTGACTTGCTCTGCTTGTGTCCTAGTTCCCATCAGCAGAGACTGCAGGGGTTGTTACTGCCTTAATGATTGTACAAGTAAGCCAAGCACCTGGTTGGTTGGGGGTTTTTTTCTCCTCTTACTTCCTGACCAGCTCCTATCGTCCAACGTCCTGTCTGTATTTCTCGTCTTTTTCATACAAGAGTGCAGGTGGAGGCTCTTGGGAGGCCTCGGAATTGTTTGTCAGCTCACCAACACAAAGAGTCTGTTTAAAACAGAGTAGTAACAAAGATCAGAAGGACAATGAGTGTATCTTCACAAAGGAGGGATTGTCAGCTTCGACTCTTCAGCTCTGTGAAGGCACTGCCAGAGTTACCACTTGCCTTAAACCAGGAGTGACAAAGTAGGCAAAGCCCTTGTCTGAGTCTGCCGTAAGCAGTTTCAAGCATCTATTGTGCTGTGAAATTATTTTAAAGTAAAACTGATTTACCATTTTTCAGATGACTTCTCTTTCTTTTTTGAGGAAGTGTGACTACTGTTAATAGGTTTCTGAGATGTCAGAACTTGAAACTTTTGTCTTGACTTTTTGGGCAAAGTTCTTTTTAGACCATTTAAATATTCTGCAATGTCTTGGACTTGTGCTGTAGTTGATACAGGGACTCAGAGGAGCTCGAGGGTTTACCTCCCGGAGGCCCTTCAGAGGGTCGGAGAAGGGGAAATGTGTGTATGTCTTATTTACCTATATGGTGCATCTAAGCAAAACTAAGCTAGTAAATTCTGCTTTTTAATTAAGTCCCTACAATTATGTGAAATTAATGTATGTTTTGTTATTGGGATTCAGCAGATTGCATGGTGGGTCCTCAGTCTCGGTGTGAGACCTTGTGGGAACTACTATAGTGTAGGAACAAGCGTGCACTGTAACAGAAGTGCTCACTTTCAAATGCAAAGTTTGAGTTGGAAGAATGCAATTACTAGATACAGAGAGACTCCTTATTGAGCAAGATTAAATGTTTTGAGTTGAAATGATGATAATAAGGGATAATTTATCTGTGTAATATAACTGGTGAACACCAGTGGTTACTTTTCTATCCCTACATCCCCCTTAGTGATTCATATCTGTGATACGTGGAACTAAAATTAAATTATAACCACTTCTTCTAGTTTTGTTATTACCCTAACAAATTGTTCGTGATGCGTGAAATCTGTAAACAGTTGAGGTCCAAATACCAAAGTCATACCAAATAGTTGACAGTGGTAGGATATAACTGAGAAGAAGGCTTTTGCAGTAGTTAGCAAGGTGGCAAACTGCTGATCACAGTATGTGAAAGCCTCTAACTTTCCTGTGGAGATAACATTGACCTTTTTTGACTAGAATCCTTGGCTGATGTCAGGCCTGTACAGAGCCTTTTGCAGAGCCTTCATATGGAATCTTAAATTAATATTGAAAGGTTTGGTTAACATAGTTTGAAAAATTTAATGGACTGTTTGATAATTGTTTCAGAACATGATGCTCCTTACAGTAATATATGAATAGTGCAGATTTTTATAGTGGGCTCTTAAATTTTAATATGCAGTCATGACCTGCTTGCTGTATCGCAGAGTCATGCTCGGTGTAATTGCAGAGTAGGTTTTATTAACCAGGTTTTTTTTTTGTAGAATAATATGGCTCTTGAACAAAAGATGTTAGCAGAAGTCTGTGCTTTGTGTTGAAGGCTTGATTTAATTAATACCAAACTCCAGTGAAGGATGGGAAGTCCTATCATTTCTGATGTATGGTTAAGATTTGGTCACACTTGCTTGATGAATAGCATGAGTCTGTTTTTCAAAATATTGTAATGAATATGAATGGGAAAGATATTTGATATCCTATGCTTGTTTAACATAATTTAAAATATCTTTTTAAAACCATAAAATACAGATTTTTCTTTACATGTTCTTTAAAATGAATTTTTAAAAATTAAAAAAAAAAAAGTGAATGAAAAGCTATCATTGAATACCAGTGCCAGTGTATATTCTTTATCCAGTGAGATGAGTAATAATATTATAAATAGAAGTTAGATCAAGTGGTCCAATTAAGTGTATAATAGGAAATTGCATTTGATCTGGGTTTTCTTTTCTTGCAAGATAACTTGCAGTTTGATCCATGGTGGGGATCCCTGTTGGATTGCAGGCGTGAATTAAGTGATTGTCTTTTTTTCTGATCTTAGAGGTAGCTAGAATTATGACTTTACATATCTCAGTATATTGCAGTATCTGTTCTTTAGGCAGTACTTGTGAAGCAATGAAGCTTTTTTATATAAATGTTGAATTGATTGGTTTGGCACTTTTAAATGAAAATTATGTCTATGTGACAAAGAAAGCCATGTAAAGTAGTTCCATTTTAACCATGGGAATTTTGGGGGGTACAACAGTAATGTTGGGGCTTCATTATGAATTTAAAAGTAACATTGTTAGACTTTTATAGTGATAAGAAAGAGTTGTTTTGTAAGCCTTTTTTTTGTTTTTTTGAGGAACACTACCCATATAATTTTTTCATTTATCAGAGGAATACATTTTAGTAATGTAAACAAATACAAAATTTTACAAAATTTTAAATTCTTATTATTTGCGAGAAAGCTTGTTGTTTCTTATTTTTATATTATGCTTTAGTTATTCAGCTAACAAGCTGAGTCAAACTAAATAGTAGTAACGATCCCTTTTGCCTTCAAAACCCATGGCTATTTTTGTAGCACTTGAAGTCCTTTATGGGGGGTAGGCGATAAGGGATACAATGACAATGCGTGCTATAGCTTCCTCAATTAGCAACAAACTGTGAAATTGATATCCTGATAATTAAAGTTGGGAAGGGAGTGGTTTATTTCTAACACTTCAGATCTGTAGGAATGAAGAAGGGAGTGAAACGATACTAAGAAATCAGCAGAAGGATGATTGAAACTGTAGCCTACATAGTTGCCCAACTTCCTAGTCAATTAATGACAAACCGTGCATATATGGCCATATGAAAAATTCTGCAGTGCACTAAACTAGTATTAGCCTTACTTTGTCATCTGGGCTCTCTCTGTTCTGTTTGTTTTATATACAAAGTTTATAAAAGTCTTTAACAGAATAGTCAATCTTAGACTATTTTTTTCTTAAAGAACGTTCACGTAACATGGACCTGCTCGGGAAATGACTCAAGGTTACGTTGCTTGAGGCTCTTGTCTGCTACACCTTGGTGTCATTTCTTGCAGACAGTGAATGAGACAGGGAAATTGATGAAGAGAAGAATGGTCTTGGGATATAAGCAGTTGAATATTGCACTGGAGAAATGTATTCTATGCATGCTTCTGCAGTAGAAATGTTGGTGCAATTTTATGCAATTAGCTTAACTTGGCCTTTCCGCCATGTTCGTCGCTCCAAGAGCCCAACACGTGTTTTGTGGCTTTCAGACGTGTAAAACAATTTTTATAAATACACAAATGATCTGAATTAGGTTGAAGCGGTGGTCTGAATAAATGTGGCATTTTCGGGGCAGGGAGAATGCTATAGATAGATCAAATTGACCTTCTGAAATTAACAGATAATTTTATAACATTGTCTTCTCTGTAGTTCCATTCCTTGTCTATGGGAGGAGACTACAAGGGACTTACTACCTCCCTAGGGAAGCTACAACCAGAAAATTATTCTTGTGAAGTTCTCTGATGCTGTGAGATCAGAGTAGCTGGAAAGAAATTAGTTTTATACTCAGTGAAAGTATGCAGCCGTCAAATAATTTCTTATCACAAATCAGTGCAGAAAAATGCAATTGAATATCTGACACGTATTAAAACATAATGATAGTTACATATATTGAGTACTGTCTCTTCAGTGAGTGCAGTCTTTTATATGCATGGAATGAGGTAAAGAGTTCTTTGCTGAAAAGCCAACGAGAAAGTGTATGATTTTACTCCGCTGCCAAAAAGAGGACAGTTTAAGGGTACATGTGCGAAAAAAATAATTTTTTTAATTTCTTACCTAGCAATATTAGTGTTCTTTTGATGTACAGTTTTAGTGTGATCCTTTAGATTTAAAAGAAAACAAGTAAACAAATGTAAGAATTTCCAGCCTGTCCAACTATGCTTTGTCAGCGGAGTTTGCTCATGTCAAATTCTACTGGTGAGTTTAATACTGATATTTCTGATCACAGAATACCCTTGAAAAAACAGGAATTCTGAGTTCAGTTTTGGTATATTCCAGTGACCCCTCTTCAGATGACCTTCATTACGGTGTCTTCTACTCTACATTGGCTACTATTCTCCCCTCAATGCTTTATCCTCTATATCTTATAGTTCTTTATTTACCCTTTTCATATGTTTCAGTGCCAGAAGGGACTAAAATTTAGTGCTACAGAACAGTTTGCCTGTTTAGTATCACAAAATTCAGCAGCCTGGACCATTTGGCAGGATCAGAATGGGCATATACAGCATATCTACTGTGTAACTGCTGCGGTTGAGCACGCATCTGCTCTTCAACAGCCTTGAATAACATAGTTAGCGTTTTTATAATATCTTTTTGGTTTTCTATCTGCTTACCAGAACACTGACAAGTAAAATGTTCTTTTGGTGTTTGGTTCAGAAACTTTGGGGCACAGTAATTTGATTTATGAGAATCTGTACAGTTTATTTGAACTGCACGTTTGTGCTAAATCATTTGTGCCAGTACATTTTTCGGATTAAGACTGTAAACACTTTACACTCTATTACACTTTCTCTGGTGATTTTAATTTAGTTGGAAATGGTAAATGTTGAGTTTTCAGCAAAAGCAAAGTTTGATCAAGACTCAGCTCAAGTGATAGAGCAGAATTGTAGTTGAGACAGAGAAGCAAATTTTCTCTATTTCTTACTTAAACTTTATGTGTTGCATTAGAATTAGTTAGGGTATTTTCTTTACAGATGTAAATATAGTACACCCTGCCTATCAGACAAATAATGGGGATGGTATGGGAGAATATAAAATATCTGCAGTGATAATCAGTGCTGGCTTGAAGTGGGTGGGAAGCTTCTGTTAACTAATTTCTGAAACAGTAACCTGTAATTCAAGTCCAGCCTGAGCCTACAGCAAATATCGCGCTGGCAGAGTGAGCTTTTGGGGAACACTGTCACTCCTTTTACCTGAGTTTACATTTTCAGGGAATACTGTTAGTATTTAACCACACTCTGAGCTTCAAGCAGAGGTTGAAGCCGGGCTGTTTCTGATTTGTCTCTTCCTTCCGCCTCCCCATTTCTCTTCCAGGCATAGAGACCTCCAGGTAGAGAGACATTAGAAAGTACAGTTTGAAAACAGATATAAAAATATTTAGATGCCACTTAATCATTTGTGTCCCGGTGTATATGCGCTGTCATTTGGTGGGGAGAAGGCGCAATTCTAAAGGAAAGTTCTCAATACCACGAAGAAATGTTTAGTTTTCTGCAAAGCAATAAACATTTTGTAATTTTGGAAGTGTAAATGTTTACATTAAGGAATTATTTGCATTTGTTAAATTTAAACAAACTAAAGCTATTATTGAAGAACCTGATGCTTGCTGACTTCTGAGTGCTTTGCTTCTACTAGTTTTTATTATGTAAAATTCAAGCTGCAGATTAATTTAGAAAAGCTTAATATCTTATCCTTTTTGAAGGGCAGGAGAGAGCTCAAACACTTTTGAGCACATGAGAACAAATCCTTTATTTTGAAGTGTTTCCTGCCTGGTTGGCGTGATAGTTCTGAAGCATCGAAGGGCTGTACAGTGCTATATGAACACCTCTGGACACCCAGAAGAAAGTTACGCATATACTTCTGACTGCGGAATGCAAGGTTTCTCTTTCTGTTCCCTCCAGTGAGACTGATGAGCATTTTTTTGTCCCACAGGGGTTGTTCAGAACTTTGTCGTATACCCATGGTGGAATACAAACTTGACAGTGAAGGCACCCCATGTGAGTATAAAACCCCTTTCAGAAGGAATACCACTTGGCATCGGGTGCCGACTCCCGCTGGGCAGCCCCTCTCTCGTGCCTCTCCAATCCTAGGAACATCTGACAGACTGCAGTGCCAGCAGCTTCTCCAGCAGGCTCAGACAGCCATTCCTCGCAGCACCTCCTTTGATAGAAAGCTGCCAGACGGGGCAAGGTAGTATGCTCGGTTTGATGCCTGCTGTTTTCCTCCTGTGCCTTACTTTAGATAGCCCTGCTCTCTAGAACTCTGGTACACTAGTTTTTTAAGCCTTAATTTGTTTCTACTTGAAACAAATGACTTTTGTTGTTTGTGACGGAAGTGGACTGTACTTCTGCCGAGGACAGATGACCGTTCCCTTTAATCCCAAATCAATAAAGTGGGAAACGGCCTTGTGAATTTATGATCTAAACCATGTCCTGTCCCCCACCTTTTGGGAGCCTGTTTAAACAAATAATGAACATAAATAAAATGAAGTAATCCCTTTAAAAATGAATTATTTAATCTCATTACCAAGCTATTGGCATAATTTCAAAGGGTTCTGTAACTCATTACCAGTCCTTATGCTTTGTTTTGCTTTTAATTAAACTAAGCAGAGCTTGTGATTTGAATATGTAACACCTCTTAGATGATGGGACGGTATCCTTAAATGTTAGCTCTGTTGTAATTTAATCGTAATTCTTCATAAGATAAAAATTTATTTTTAAAATTAAAAATTTGTAAATACATTTGACCTTTGAATTATATGGGAAATCCATACATCTTGAGCAGAACTCTCTGTCCTTTATTGTTTGCAATTATTTCTGCTTATGCCCTTTTTCCATGGGGTGATGTAGTTCTAATTCCCAAAGAAAAAATACTGCATGTTGAAAATACTGAATGGATATGAAAATCTAAAATATTAATCTTAAATAGTTTTTAAAAGTTCTGCATGAAATAATGAAATACTGCTATTACTACGTGATCTTTCTTGGTAGAAAAGAATTAGTGATGTTTTACTTTGTTTGAAATATACACGGGCAATAGTAATACATATTTGAAATTACGTCTAGATCATGGTCTGGGGAAGGCAGACTCCCAGTTATGACCATTTGATCTTTTGTATTCTCCTCCTCTGCCCACCTCCTCACCCCCTGAAAAAAGGAGAGGTGCATTTCTGTAAGCATGTATATACCGTTGTAGGACTTGAGCTTTTCCTAATGCCTTGTCACTGACATTCTGGGTAAAATCTAGAAAAAGGAGACAATGTGTCAAATGTCTAGAAATACTTCAGGATTTATGGAGCTTTATTAAGCATAGTGTATGCCTATGCAGAGAAAAAATGAAAGCTTTCTGACATAATATTAATTTCCAAAATCATCACAGACATAAATTGCTCTTCTCCCAACACTCATTGAAGCGTGTGAAAAAAAGCTAAGACAGAGGCTTTCTCTTATCATGAAGAAATTCCTGTGTCAGTTAAACAAAACAAGTGCAATGCAGAAGTGCTGCTCTGGGGAAGACATGTATAAGTAATGAAAAGAGAGGAAAATGATGAACTGTGACATGTGGGTCTCATAATATGAACGGAAAGGTACCTAATTGTCAAGGTCTTCCCACATGGGAAGAGGCATAGTTAGTGGCTTGGAAAAGAGATGGGCGTAAAACAAAAGTTTGAAGTAAGGTTGAGTAGTACTTATAGGTAGTCTTGCAAGGGTGAAAATGTATACTCAGCCTAGGAAAATGGTGAAGAGATTTTAAGGGGTCAGAGACCCAATATCCACTTAGACAAACTGAAGAGTGCAGGCAGCAAAAAGCAGATTGAATAAAATGAGGAAGTTACAGCAACTGATCTGAAAATGAGCTAACACTGAAGTCAGTGATAAAATGGTTGTTTTTTGAGATAGAAAGAGGAAGAAGCAACAGAAATGTGGACTAGATACAGTGAAAGACTTATGCAGCAACAGGTGAACTACTGTGACATGTAACAGTCAGTCCCTGGACTGAAATTAAAAATAACGAACTGAACACCTGTGGTCCTAGTACAGTTCCTGAGGAGAGTTAAGTGCTTTGAGAAGGCAATCCAAATGTTTTTGTGTTGATCAAGGAGTTTCCTCTAATTAGTAACTAAGAAACACAAGGTTACCCTTGACCTCTCCTCCTGTTTTTACAAAATGCTCATTTATATGATAGCTGCTCATAGCAAGTGCCTAGGAACGAAGCTTCAGACTCCCTCTTCTGTGCTTTTGCACCAAGAAGTCTTTGTGTACTTTGAGTCACACTTGTAGGCGAGTGTGTCCACCTGGAGTCTGAAATCCATTCGTGAGAGCAGGCAGCTGCAACTCTTGTGTAAGGGAACTGTGCGAGGCATTCACTGACTGCATTTCTGTGGTTCTCCTTTTGTAGCCACCTTTTGTTTAGTAGGCTAATGGCTAGACACTTGTCTGGCAAATGGGAGGCTTGGGATCTAGACATTCCTCAGCCTGGGATAGTACAAACCAATGTCTTGGTTTTGAGGACAATGTCCTAAACATCAGTCTGGAGGCTGGAAACGCATGGGATCATAACTTACCCATTCTTTAACATTGTTTCACTTAAGCTGTGCAAGAATCGCAAAGTTCTTGATGGTACGAAGCAAGAACACGCAACTGAATTCAACTGTAGCCTATAGACTAGTTCACTTGATTGAGAGTGGCTCAATACTTAATCAGAGAGAGACATGCTGAAAAATTAGGCACTTCACTATCTACTTATTGTATATGTGTGTGGCTGTTAGCAAAATGTGATAGCTAATGTCTGTAAAATTTTCAAGCTGAACAGTAAATTTGCTTATTGAAGGTCATGTCCTTGGGAAAGTGTTGTGCATAAATCAAAAATTGCTTCTCTTCACCAGTTCCCTGAGTACATACATTCATTTCTACGCATAGCCTTTAAGAAAAAATAACAATGTGAAAACAGGAAGGGAATTATGGGGAATTCAAAGTAATGTCACTAAGGGAAATTGTATTGTAGTTATGGACTAATATGCACAGAAGTGAAGGATAGGAGGGTGATCAAAACGGAATTTCAGCATTGCATTTCAACTGTTTGGAAATCCCAGAAGAGTAGTTAGAGACATTGTTACCACATGAGGCTCAGAAGTTTAAATAATAAGTACAAAATATTACTGTTTGTGAAAATGTTTTCTTACTGACACAGAAGAACAAAAAAAATAAAAAAGTACTGGTATTATCTCTTATTAATTACTATGTTGAAAATTGGAATACACGCAAAGTGACTAACAATCATTTCTGATCCATCATGAGAGCTTCCCACAAGTAAATTTAGAGGCCTAATTCAGCTCCTCTGACTCTCGAATAATCCCACTTGTTCACAAGTAAGACTAGATATAAGGACAATAGGACTTGGCACTTAGTCTTTCTCTTTGTGCCTTTTTTATATTTTCAGTTGGAAATACTTGATTAGTGATGAAATAAATAATGCACTGTTGAATACTTGGTTAAGCTTTATGTCACTAAGATAAAACTGTAAATTCCCCTAAATTAATATAATTACATGTTCATATTGCATCTGCATGATTTGTAAAAATGAATGTATTTGTATAAAAGAAGCACAGCCCAGTTCAAATCTGAAACCCCACAAATAACTCAGTGCACTGTTAATGACTCTAGTCAACATTACAGAAGTTCTCCGAGCAACCAGTCTTCCTCCAGTGACCCAGGGCCCAGCGGGAGCAGCCAGTGGAGGCAGCAAGTGGGATATGACGGGTACTGGTGATTTTTATTTTTTTTTTTAATTTTTTTTTTTATGAATCTTGCCATAGCTCCCATGTATCTTCTTTCTGAAGCAAAATTTATGTGGATGTTCTAGATCATAGATGTATTTGTAAAATCTGTTAGTGTATTTTAAGATGTACAGGTTTACTGATCTTTAATGTTACATGTATGCCAATACAATTTTGAAGTCATACTGCTTTAACTCTTTAGGAACAAATTCTTATTTTAAAATTCACATAAATAGCAAAGAGTTCTTAGGTTTGCTTTCCCAGAAACAGGTCAGAAATCAGCTAGTAACTTAGAACTGGAATAAAAGAATAATTTCTCCTCTTTTTGCTTCAGTGGAAGGGTGTTTGAATAAATAATTGTTTTTGTGGTCTTCAGAGGTTTTAATTCCTACTGTGCTTGTTCCAGTGGCATCCATTCTCCAGCATCTCTGCTCAAAAAGTAGCAGCAGCCTTTCAGAGGTCTCCTCCCTGAAGGCTGTTGCAGTGTATAGATGGTTCTTTCATAGCCCCATTAATCCCTTGGGGCTGAAGGTTCAGAAGTTAGCTATCTGTGTATAAAGGACCACCCCAATATACCGTCCATGTTATAAGAATATTATGTGAGAAATCTGTTCTAAATTACTTTAAATTTATCACTTTGTTGTATAAATATAGCTGCCAAAAATACTTCTGTTATAAAATGTTGAGCTGTGACCATATCTACATAGCAGAATAAAAAAGTATTCCAGACTTGACGCTTGGCTTTTGGAAACTGCTTTTCAGAAAAAATGTAAATATTGGAAACATCAGTTTGACTCCTTGTCTGCAAGCTTAATATTGCTTTAGCATGACTGTTTGTGGATAAGATGTTCTGCGTAGCAGATATATATGCATTATCTTGGAGACTCCTCAAGGAATTTCAGATTATTGACTGAAAACTCTGGCAGCTAAATAGTAATTCAAATAAAACTATAGCAACTTTTCTGACAGTAGACACATGAAAATGCATCTTGTGTCATTTTTCCAGCACAGTTATTTCTAATAGCAACCTTGGTTTTAGCGTGTTGCTTTGTGAAATAATTGAACTTCTGCAATACACTACAAAGCAATGGGTCTGGTACTAGCTTACGTGTTCAGAGTGTGAAAACCTGCAAAACTACAGAATTACTTTCTCTGGGACTTGGTTCATAAAGCAGTTAAGCATGCATTACCATAGCTCTCCGTTGCAAAAAACTTTGGTTTTATAGCCCCAAGAATGCATTTCTTCTTAAAGTTCAGTGTCGTCTTGGCCTGTTCTCACGGAAGATATAACAGTATGCTGCTGAAAAAAATTAGATGTAAATATTTCCATGCAGTGTTTGGAAATGTTACTATATTTGTTTGGTGGAGTGGGATGATGATTGTTTAAACAAATCACTCTTCAGAGTAAATCTTTTGTAAAAAGGGTTGTTGTTCATCAAGTAACTAGTTTTCTAGGAAGAAAACCCAAACAGCTTAATTTTCTGCTTATGTTAAAAGGTGCCAGTCCCCTTTGCTCCATGAGCATCACCAAGGCTCAGGCTCACTGGAGTGTGAAGGAGGCAGAGAACGCGAGGAAGCTTTGGAAGGAACTAGACATTCTGGTAATAAAAACCACTGTGTCTTAAAAATAAATGTTCTTTGCAATGCAGTGCCTGTTGAAGCACAGCCTGCTTCTGATGCGGAGGTTTGCTACCCGAAGAGCAAGTAATGTGACAGTGAAAGCAGGGACTATTGCTGACAGTCTAGCAGAATATGGTGTGGGATATTTAGATATTACTTGGAACAAACTACTCCTGAACTTCAGAAAGCCTCATGAATGATGACAAGCAGGCTGAACTTCGTTTAATTGTCATTGAAAAACTAGATTTTAGGAATATCTGCAAAGATACATGTCTCTGATTCCAAAGAGTTCACAGGTTTGAAACCTGATGCTAAGCCATGTGCCTTTTTTCTTTGTACAGTATACTCACCTTTTTAGCATTCAGAAATTAAAACACAATTATTTATGGCAGAAACCAAGTGGCATGCACCATCGACCAAAGTCCTGAGCTCCTACAAAGACCGGGCTTTACAAAAAGAAGGCAGTGGCAAGGAGTCGCCAAACAAGCTTTCACATGTAAGTCTTTTACTTGGATAAAAAAAACCCCAACACAGCCCCCTCACCACCTTGGACTTAAAGAAATACTTCTTAAAAATACATTTTAGTAATTTATGAAGACCACTGTGTTTTGGGAGGCAAAGAGTATGCTCATCTAGGTGTGGGGTGAATTGAGTATGCTTAATCTGTGTTTATAAGCTAAGAATTCCAAGAGAGCTTGAGTCTGAGGCATTGAAGAGATAGAACTAGCATAGTCTGCACTCAGCTGTGTATTTACAGCTTCATTTATACTGGCTTGCTTAATCTGTGAAGTATTTTATATCCTTTAAAAGAAAAATTATATTCACCATACCACTTGTCATGTTGTGTGAAATACCCATGTAGTGTAACTATCAATAAGCACTATGAAAATGTAGTTTGTATGTTGGGAATGCTGAAAAGAGTTCTGGTCTACTTAGTGTAGAGGCTTGTCTTCAGTAATGGCAAAATCCTCAATGACTTAGAGATGGAAACTACTGTAAAGATGTGCATGGTCTTCTTTCTTTTTTTTTTTTATTTGTTGTATGGAAAATCCTGCTATATGTGGTAGGAACCTGTATACTGTTTGTAGACTTATACGGTGAGAATATGAGGCCAGGATCTCATTTTATGTACATTGATACCATATGAGAATCTAGCTTGATACTTCTTGGAAAAGGTACTATCATAAACTGAATTATGCTGTAGAATTATGCACATCAAGACAAAAGTACTTTCTTTCACCTGAAGCTGAAGTTGACGGGAAGCTAGAAGCAGTATATGTAACAATCAGTACTGAACAGAGCACCAATACCAAAGTTACATGATGAGTTTGCTCAACTTCAGTCAGACTGTTCTGTCAGTGGCAGCTCTCATGCGTTCAGGGTTGTGGGGATCTGAACAGAAAATTTCATAATGGGCTTACGTTTGTGTTTGCCTGCATATGCATATGTGTAGTGCAGGTGCAAAAGAACTATATTGTACAAAGTAAGAAGCAGCATTATTATATATTACTAATAAAATGAGTCTTTTTTGTTGTTAAAAGCGGTAAAACAGGAAAAACAAAAATGGTCATCACCTTGTAAAGGACCTTGTAATAGAGACCTTGTAAAGGTCTCTTGTGCCTCCTGTTTTTGTTCAGCTCAATGTGCCGTATGAAACTCTGTCAGCCGGTGAAATTCACACTGGGGTCTACAGCAAATGCACAAGAACTCTGTAAAATATGTAACCATTAGGGAAAAAAAAAAAGGTCTATGCTGTCTTTTTATCAGTTTTAACTTGGGGGAAGGATTGTGGGAGGAATTCTGCTGGCTGTCTTCAAGCTCTGTTTGTTCTCCTGGAATAAATACCATATCCCTGCTGATTTTTTTTTTTTTCTTCAGTCTTGCTCCATGACACAATCTTTAACAACATGTAACAATTAGGGTCATGCTGAGCTTTCCTACAATAACTTCTCTTAGCACGAGGAAATGCATAAAATGATCCTAAGCTATGGCCATCGTGAGCTTTGAGCAGTTCAAGATGTCTGTATCAATAGCTGTTCGGATTCTCTGTTGCTTGTAGGGTCAGGAAGGTGCCTGAGCACGTGTGTTCAGGAACAGACAAGAAATTTTTGGGAAGATTCATGCATTCAATACATCCTCTGAGGCTAATTTTATGCCTTTGAGCTTCCCTGCCTCTTAGTTTCTTTCCGCTTTGGTTCAATTTTACTTTTACAGTAAGAAGTGACACGCCTTTTCTCCAGACACTTTTCTCCAAGTTCGTCTCCTTGGAAAAACTGCTCATAGTATTTTTGTCAGTTCTTCCATTGTTTTTAAGGTGACAGCCATCTTTTAAAGGTTAGAATGAATGCAAATGTAACCCCTCCTTTTTTTTGAAAATAATTTTCTCAGATTTTGAGGCCTATTAATTTCCAGATGGCACGGAAGTATCATTTCTGGAAAGGCTGCCTTGTCTGACTGCTTTGATGTGTGAGCGACAGCTATGTTTATATGCATCTGCAAGGAGGGAAATCTCATAAAAATGTTAGTCACCCTTCCTGCTTATATTCTACCTAACAGAAGTCCATCTGCCCTAACAGAAGTTCATCTGCCCTTATTCTGGCTACTCTGTCACATGGATCAGTTAATCCAACTCTCTGTACAATCTCTTTAAAAAAACCCAACAAAAAGTCCCCAAATTTATTGACACAAGTGGTCAACATAATTATTCCCCTTCAATAGCCATGCTTAGCTTAGGTCCCTGGGACTGAAGTTGCTTTCATCGGGTACACGTACATCGCAATTGGCTTCAACTTCACTAGCCACACGTCCGGCTGGATTTGATCCCATAAGCTGCAGATTTCACCCACCCTGGGAAAAAGCCAAGGATAATTCAGACTTCGGTGTTCTTCAGATTTGCAGTAGAACTTGTTTAAACAAATAGTAACCAATGCTTCTAGCTTTAACAAATGCTTTTTGTAACTGTTCAGAAATGCAATTTTGTGGCTGTTAAGCAGGTCCTATAATCAGAAAATTCAAGTGTGATCTTCAGATTTGCCATAGAAGACGGAGCTAGGGCCTTTTTATTTGGACTGACATTAACTTTTAACATGTCTAGCCAGTTGTGCAATTCATTTCATAGAAACAGGTACTGTAATTAGCTCTTTTCATATTTTGCAGTTGTTTTATAGCATACTGTAAAAAATAATAAATGGTCTTTGAATGGCACAAATTCAGTAATTTATGTGAAAAGAAATATTTTACTATTTATCTTGAGTTGGGTCTTTTTTTGTTTGTTTTCTTGTTGTGAAGATTGGAGACAAAAGCTGTTCAAGCCACTCAAGCAGCAACACCCTGTCCAGCAATACATCCAGCAACAGTGACGAAAAACACTTTGGTTCTGGAGATCTGATGGATCCTGAGCTGCTTGGATTAACATATATAAAGGGGGCTTCTACTGACAGTGGGATCGATACAGCTCCCTGCATGCCTGCTCCTCTTCTGGCCCCGTTGCACCTTGCTGGCAGCAGGTCTGGAGTACATTGTCGTGCTGAGCAGTGGACCGAGTCTTCCGAAGCTCCTGGGCCAGATGATGATCCAGCTAAAATCTATGCTGTTCACAGCTATGCCTCTGCTATTTCTGCCAGTCATACAGCTGAAGGCAGCATGGGAGACCTGAGCGAAATCTCCTCTCATTCCAGGTACGTGTTTCTTACATTTGGGGATTATGGATTCTAGATTACCATACAGAGAACTCTTTTTCATGGTTGTTTACCTTTCTTTGAAAAGGCACTTAAGGGATTTTGATTTTTTTTTTGTTGTGTTTAAAAGTCTGTATGAGCCATTTTCAGGCAATTTTTGAGGAGTCTGCCTAAAAAGCATAGCTAGCCCTACTCCCAGGTCTAATGGAGGCTTTCTATGTGACCTTGTGCACATTGCTTAAGTTTTTAGAGTTGGGAAACATCTCTGACTAAAAGTGAAGTTTGCAGCTAGGACTTATTTCGCATAGGATTTTTAGTGCAGTGGAACAAATTACCTGGGTGTTAATGCTAAGGGAAATGAGAGGAATTGCAATGAACAATTTTTCCATATAGTGATATAGTTCTTGCATATAGTGAGACTGCATGCATACCATCCCTCCCGATTTACATTATTGTGATGTATGCTTTACAGTTTTGTTTGTTTGTTGAACTGAATTTCTGATTGATTTTCAGCTCTTCTTTTTGTTACCAATGGAGTGTGTGCATGGTACATCTATTGTAAAGCAAACTTTGAAAGTACGCTTTTACAGCTAGTTGCCTTTATCTTCCAATTTCCATTTTATGGTGACTTTGAAGCTGCAGCTTTGGTCTATGTGTTAAGGTTTTTACTCCGTAAAGGATGGAAGGAAATTGTTCTTCTTTCCCTGTGATTTTTGTGTTTTCAAGGTCAATCAGTACAGGAAAATAACCAAATAATATCCTGTATCCTCATTTATTTGCATGCTTGACAGGAGTGCATTAGCCTTGCATACTTACTCTAACTTCCAGATTTTGTTTTACAAGTTATAGAAGATAGTATAGACTGTTGTATAGACTTGTGAAAACTAGGTAAATACTTGCACATTAAGCTTTCTTTCGCTGTCCTTGTCATAATGTAGAGGCTCCAGATTTACTCTGCTTTGTGTGTGCTGAGATTTAATTTTGTATACTGAGACAGCTAAAGTGCTAGAAAGAAGCTCTGTTCTTCTAGGACTTCATCATTATGAGCTGACATAGATTTCTAATAGCTAGAATATATATTCTCAGCACTTGTGTGGCAGCTGTCATGTTTAAAGTGCCAGGCATGCATGAAGTAATATGCTGCTCACTTCTATGGAATAAACATTTTATGGATTAATTAAAAATGAAAAAAACCCCCACACATAAGTGATTTACCCAGGCATTTCCAAATTAGTAATTATTGTTGAGATGATGATTCATATTAGGATTGCCCAATTCTGCTTTGGCAATAGCAATGTTTTCAAAGGAGCACCTTCTAATTTGTGTGTCAAATCCTTTAGCTATAGAAAAAATGTCGGACTTCTGTGATTCAGCTGTTTTATTTGAACTTTGCTTAAACATCCGTCAAATTATGTTGAAGTGATAAATGATTTTGCAGTTGGGTTTAAAAGCTGGTGGCACCTACACAGCACCCACAGGCATAAATTGTTAAAAGATACCTCATTTTATAGCTGTGATGCTGCAACACTGACATGTTCAAATAGACAGAAGAAAGCTGAGTTAACATATAAGCATGTGATATCTACTGCTGAATTCTATATATATTTTCCAACTGGTCAGACACTGAGTTTGTATTTCTTCATAATCTGTAACAATGAAATTCTAACACTGCTGAGGCATTTATTCACATTTATTTTATGGATGTTAAATAGTAAACTTCTTCATCATCAACTTCAAGAAACAAGCTCACAGACGAGTCAAAAGTCATTCATCTATAAATTTCTTTATTAAAATTGTGTTCTGTTTACTGAATAGAGAAAGTGCAATCCACAGGACAGATGTGGGTTGGGTGAAAGATACTGGTCTGATTCTCTAACATCATCAGATGAAGAACCACCTGCAAAAACGTAATACTATAGAGTCCAAGTAAGATTTGCAGAACTAAACCTGCTGTGTGAAACGGTATCTCCAACCACAAGACTGACTTAAGCTATGCACAATGTTATGTCTCATGGCTCTGTGATTAATGGTCTTATGTCTCCTATTCTATGTTAATTATGCACATGGATTATCAAACACCTTCATGTTATGTAGCGAAACAGCTTACCTTAATTGTCTTTGGTTTTGCTTTGTTCCTTATGTAGACCATCTTTTGGATCCTAAAAATATATACTGCTTGTTCCAACCATGGCATTGAAGTCATTATCTAAAACCAGGCTTCTCCTAGGCATTTTATTTCTTTACTTCAAGAACTATTCCCTTATTTAAAACCCACAGAATGAGGTTGGATGCCCAATTTTTCTTAAATTTAGTTACAAATAGAAGTCCAAAATACTCTCTATAATGTCCTTGCTGTTGATTTGATATGTATTTTACATTGTACTTCAATGTTAGCTTCATCTTTAGATTTCAAGTTTTCATAACTGAATTATTTTCTTCACCACATCTTTGCATCACTTCTTTGCATATTTGCAAGGATAGCAAGCAAAAAAACCCAAAAAAAACCTTTTAACATCACCTGAATTATTTTCTTCCCCCAAAGCCTCATAATCTTGTTTCTAATTTTGGGGGAGGAAGAGGGAGGAGAGAAAATAAATTGGTTTTAAGATTTAATGCACATACTAACTGTGATCAAAATTATGAATCCATTGCCTTAACGGTTTAACTTTCTTCCACAGTCGACATTTTGATTTGGTCTAATGACATCTATTCATGTGCATTGCTTGTGTCTGACTCTGCATGGATAGCAAAGTAGACAACATGTCTGTTACATTTTCAGCAACACCTTCTGGTCCTCTGTGAATTAATCCAATGCTCCTGGGGTTAGATGAAAAGATAGCACTGCATTTGGTATTCGTAAACCAGCAACGAAAGTCAGGAGCTGCTGCCTTAGGTTCCAGCCTCTCATTTTAGGCAAGGCACTTGGTTTGTGAATGCCTCAGTTACTTCACCTGCAAGATGAAAAGAAGAAATTTTATTCTTCAAGGAAGTGTTTGCTTTAGTTCATTTTAAATCATTTTGAGAGTCTTCAGTAAAAGGCTTCATTAGTCCCTACTAGTGCTATTATTCATAATAAAAGAGGCTATTAAAATTATCCAGAAGGCTGTTTTTCTTGAACGGAAATTTACTTCTGTTAGTACTGAATGCTCAACAGTACTGAATGAAAGACACAATTTAAACTGGTGTGAACTGGCAAAATTAACATGAAGTGGAAAGGCACAGAAGTTTTATAATTAGAGAGATATTTGGGGTAATTCCCTTAGTAGTCCTTGATGTAAGTGGATTTATAACATTGTTAATGTGTGTGCACGTATTAACTTGAAATTGCATGCACAAATTCTATATATATGTCTTGAATTTAGTCTTTTAGTTCTTATCAGTTTGCACTGGCATTTCAGCAAGTTGAATTGTATACATTACTTGTTTTAGAAACTCATCACAATTCTGTTCTCAAAGAGCTTTAATGTATACACTGCTGGTATGTAGAAAATTACTGTACCGATATTGCTACCTTGATTTTAACCTTGAGGAAAACATAACATAACGAATTACAGCTGCATACCAGGCGAAGCGTTTCTGATTTGTTGTTGTATAGCAGATTTCATTTGGGGGTTTGTGTGTTTTCTTTACTTTTTCAGTGGGTCACATCATTCGGGAAGTCCGTCGACACATTGCTCTAAAAAGAGTGGCTCCCTCGATACCTCCAAAGTCTACATAGTGTCCCAGAATAGTAGTCAACAGATTTCTGGATCAGTTTCCAAACCATACCACAGACAAGGAGTGAATAAATACGTCATTGGCTGGAAAAAATCAGAAGGAAGTCCTACACCTGAGGAATCTGAAATTTCTGAATGCCATGAGTAAGAACTCTAACTTTCTTGGGGGAGGAAGGGTGATGAAAATAAAATCTAAAATAGGATAGAAAGATAAAAAATTACAAATTCTGTTTTGTTTTTAAATGCTTGGGTTTTTTCTGCACCTTTATGTATCAGAGGTACATCCAAAAAGTGCAAAAAAGACAGTAACTGCAGGATGCTGTTTTGTCCTCTGTTCCATCCAGCTGCATCTTTTTCCCTTGTGTCAAATAAAACAAGCTGACAAATTTCTGAAAGTGTGCGTAGGCAAAAACGTATGGCTATGTCAGACATTCTAGATTTCCATTTTGAAGCTTTAGCCAACACTTGGGAAGCTACAGTTTTATTAAGGTCTCAAAGACCTTTGCTAGAAATCTTCAGGAACTTTAGTTAGAAAAAGCTTCCTGATGCTTCTGTATTAAACCTTACTACCTTGTTACCTGTTACATCAACTAATACATTACAGGTGAGAAAGGTGACCATAAACTTTCCAGTGACCTATGGCAGATAATTAAGAAAAATTAGTGCCAGTTAGAGGTATTTTAATGGTTCTTTGGTATTTTTTTCACACTTTGCTTTTAATGAACAGGTGTGAACTGGTGGTTAGGACCCCACATGACAAAGATCAAGTGTGGATATATCTGACCCTCTCTCCAAGAGAGTCTACAAAATATGCAGGCTTCACTGAAGCTGTTTTTTTTCTTTTTCTTTTTTAGCAAGTGACATTTAGACAAAAACATGCAGAGTAGTTCTAAGGAACAGCTATATGTGCAGCTTAACACAGGAGTAGCTCATGAGGGATGTGTTCTTAGGTGAAAGAAAAAGGCTTGCAGTCAAAGGACAAGGTGCAGTATCTCAAACGTAGATGGAGGTAATGCTTTCCCAGTACTGCAGCAATAAGACGTAATGTCTGAATCTGCTGTTTGAAACTAACTTTTACATTCCTGTTATCTTCAAAACCATCTTCTCTGATAACCTCCTTGCATTCTGTTTGTGCATAAGCTGTTTAGTTCTATCTCTGAGTAAATCATAGTCAGCCCTATATATCTTGAGACATTGACGAGATGACATGCAGTACCTGATTTTCAAATGTTTAATGTAGGATTACTTTGTTTAATGGGAATGGGTTGTTTGCATCTAATATCTCATATTGCATATATGTATGTATTTATGGTAAGATTAATATTTTAAAATATAAGCTGTGAAACATGAGCTTGAAGTTAAGCTCTTAATTTCCTAATTTTCAAAAGTAGAATATGCTAGTACCTTCCTGTCCTGGTTATTGTACTGATAATTTAATTCCCCACCAATATTAATCACTTAAATTGTTCAGTCGTAATACTATTTGCGCGTAAAAAGTGATAACTTCATAGATTCCCACAAGTTTTTGCTTTTCGAAGTTGATGAACTCCTGAAACAGTTTCATTTTATTTTGAATGGAATCGTTAAAACGAAATTGCATAATGGATCATGTCATTTAGACTGAAACCATGGCAATTTAGAAAAGTATCTTTAATAGCTAATTCTATTTAAAAAGTATGAATTGAATATGGCAGCACTTCATATATCAGAAAATATCTGCAGATTTTTCTGTGGTATACAGCATTGCTTCACCTCTTTCTTTTTAGGAAAGCTTTCTATAAATCACGGAGAGGAAATATCTCTCTGAGGATAATTATGTTGAAGTAAAATAACATCTCTAATTAGCAGTGATGATGAAAATCAGGTCAATTGCTGAATGTTGTGCCACTATAGGATATAATTCACTGAGAATTACACTTTACCATAGCAAAGCTTGTTTCTTGGCTGCTGAAGACAGTCACTGGTTATGCTGCCCTTGGCAGTAAGTCGTGGCTTCAAAAGTATTTTCTGTGTGATTGGGAACCTCTAGCTCCTTCCACTGCATTTCCAGAGTAAACCTGTTAAAATTTTCTCTCTCCTTTCTCACTGGATGGAAGATGAGAGATAATAATTCGGTTTGACAGTCCTTTGTTGACTGTAAATACATTTTCATATGCTGATAATTTGGGAAGACAGCTGTTTTGTTTATCTAAAGAGCTTTATGAAATTGCTGATAATAAAACACATTTGGCACATGGCACAATTGATTACAAATACACTTCAAACATTGCCATTGATGACCATAGTAATTTTGCCACATTGTAGAGCTGGATGCAATATCACAGTATAAAATATTGATTTTCTTATTTTCTAAGGAAGTAAAAGTTAAAGTATTTTGTGATGAACTATTGGAAATGTTGATATAAATACAACTTTAACAGTAGAGAAGTGTGGTGTGTAAAAAGGAGAGATGCAAGCTAAGAGAAACAAGCATTATGCTTTTTTTAAATTGTTCTTTTTCAGTGGTTTAAGAATTTCATTTTGGTCTCACAAACAGTTTCATAGACATAAAATTACTGAACAATGTCCTACATAAGTGTGTGCTGTGTCGGGAGATAATTCTGGCAATTTTCACTTTGCAACAGAAGATGAATGCAGTTTTACAAATCCAAGAGTACTGTTGCTTCTCTTGCTAAAACCACTAATTGTCCCAACAGAGTGTATGATGATATTGATGCTGTGTCTGCATCGAGTCCCCTCCAAACTGCCGTGAGGAATGCCATTGTCGAAAGCCAGCAGGTCTTGTCCAAAGAAGATTTTCTGAAGTTGATGCTGCCAGACAGCCTCTCTATGGAGGAGGGAAGGAGAAAGGTTAGCTGCTTTCTTTGGCTCTTTGTGTCTCAGACACAGTCACCTTAGCAATGAATAGCTGGTATTCCCAAAATTGCTGTAGAGAAGGCAATATCGTTTTGTATAGGCTATGTATATTCCATGGGGATGCTACAAGTCCTAAAATATCATTCTCCACAATATGAAAATTATATCTAGTTTGATGATTATATATGAAATATAGCATTTGTTTAAGTATGACTTGGCTTAGCTTGAGCAGAGACGGGTGCAGGTTGAGCAACTTAATTATAATTTCAAAGGTTAAAATTAACATTTTCAAGGTTGGATGCCCAAGTTTATATACCTCATGTGATATTAAGGTGCATGAATAAAAGTAGCCCTCTTTCCCTTGCCCTGTGATACTCAGTACCAACAATTCTCTTTGAAGTCTGAATCGCAATTTTGTGTAGGCATCAGTGGCAACTGCTCACCAGGCTCAAAAGGCTAGTGGGGAGCATACATCTAATCTTTATAGTATGAAGACAAGCGGTAATATTTAAAAGTTCACAAAAATTGGATAGAGAACTTAAAATTTACTGTTCCCCAAAGTACACATGATTCTGAATTCTCTGCTTAACGTGGAATAAAGCACAAAGCAATTAAATTACCTGAGATAATTGTCACACTTCCATATTAACTCAGTGCTCTCTTAACCCACTCTGTTTATACAGTGTGCTAAATAGCATAATCATCATGTCTGAGCAAAAGTAACACATGGGAATCCTCTAAGTGCAGAGTTGAATTTAAAATTCAGATCATATATAATTTTTTAACATGCAGTATGTTAAGGATGCATTATATGTTTGAATTCTCATGAATAATGTCCTAGAGGTTTTTATGATTTATGACTGGTACAATAATTGCATTTCTGTCACGATTTCAAGAGCTGTCAATGTTTCTGGCTACCTAAATAAGAAACAACAAGGAGTGAGGAGGTGTGGCCATCCTGAGATAAATTACTGCTGTCCCCTTTCCCTCCCAAGATACCCAAACAAAAGCTCCCTAAGTGAGAGAGACCGTAGGCCTTGACTCACAGGGGATCGCCAGCCATAGGACTCATCAGTACCCAGTCTTTGATTATGCCTTCTTAGAGGACAGGAGTCTTGGTATAGGTGAGTCTGTTGCTTTTGACAGCAAACCCAGGAAGGAATTTTCTGAATATGTAAGATTCTACGGAATCAAATCACATTTTTTGTTTGGTTTTACCTTATTCATAGATCAGGGAATAATGAGTCCTTTAGGTAATGTTTACTTTTTGTCACACCCTGAAAAGAAACTCTGAAAAGCTCCCACAATTAACATTCAACATGTCTGGATAACTGTTGAACAACCGTTTTAAACAGAAGATGCAGTATACGGCTGGGAGAGTTGAGTAACAGCCGAGAATTGCAGCAGGATGCTTGCTGGGAATCTTCAGGACTGGACCGGAGACCCTTACATGCAGAGGGTGAAGGTTTTTAACCCTTTGCCCATTGCGGTCCCTGATCATGCTCAGGATCTCTTGGTATTCTCTAACCTCTTCTTGTAGAAGGATACCGCATACCCATTTGTTTAAGGATGCTGTGCATGTCCTCTATCCATTCCTGTAGGGATGCTGCTTATGTCTATGGCTGTGATCATTTTACCTATGCATTAAAATAACTTTTATACCCATGGCCCGTATCTATTTCAGGCAAATCTCTAGAACTGATGGAGCGTTTTGATGCTTTCCTAGGTTAGAAGCCGAATATCTCCTTCAGTTTTCTCTGGGATGCAGTTAAGCATTCTAGCAATTGAGCATGTTCTGTAGTGCCATCAAGACAGGCGCTTTCCTGATCTAGTGCTGTGAAGTGTGTGAAGCATTGTGTAAAGACTGCGTCTTGTGGCGTGATTGAGTGTTTCTGTGTATTCCGTTTAGAAGTATTCATCAGTAAGCAAGTTTTGTCAGAAATATAACAATGTAGATATCTTCAATTCTGTGCTCTATTGACTTTTAAAAAGCTACTGCTCTTAAGCATACATTCTGCATAGGGAGTGTGCAACTCATAGTTAATTACAAAGAAAACAGGACAGGACATTTCTGTACGCAGGACAAACCAGTTAAAATAATTAAGGCAATAACTGGCCTTTGTAGATGTGAAGAATAACTGGAATTGCAGTGCTGAAGACTTATGAAGTGGAATGGCCCAATGTTACAATACAGTAACATCTTGTTTTACTGTAGATATTTGGGTTGTGGTTTAAGTGATGTTCTGAAATGCATAAACAGTTTTCACCGAACTCTGTTGCCTGCTTTTCTAAGACTGTTTCGTGAGATCTGGAGAGATGCAGTGTCTCAAGTCACTGTTATCATCCAATGAGTTATATTGCACCATGTATCAGTTCAGAATGTTTAATATTAAAGCGTAGTCATTTCAAATTAAAATCAAACCGTTCTATGTATAGTCTTGAATAAATGTTGCTGGTGTTGGTAACCCTATATATATTTCTGGAAAAAATTGCTGCACAAGGCTATGGAGGTTTCATTTAACATTTCAGAGTTAATAAAACTACACAGTATCTGATTAATTCATGGTGATATGTTTCAAAATATCAAGAGGAAGGATGAAAATCAAATTCAGTAACTCTTTTGAGGCCCCAGTAGATCTGATATTGTGGAACAAATCTCTGATCTTCTGTATTAGCTGAAGAATTCCAGAGTGCCTGCCCAGAAAAATACTCCCAAGAACTGATGATGGGATATGATTGTCAGAATTATTTTAACCAGTAATACGTGTTCTTATATCTTCATATTTTGATGTATAGTTTTCATTTTATGGAAATCTTTCTCCACGGAGGACACTTTATCGTACCCTGTCTGATGAGAGTATATGTAGCAATCGAAGAGGATCGTCGTATGCTAGCTCTCGAAGTTCAATGCTGGACCAGGCCTTGCCAAATGATATCTTATTCAGCACTACTCCACCGTATCACAGCACGTTGCCTCCCAGAATGAGCCTGACTCCTGGAATGGGCAATCTGAGAAGTAAGTGATTGTTGCTGTCATTGTGGAGTTTGGAATGTTTGTAATAAATGAATCGCCGAATAGTAAGTTAGATTTTACTTTTAAGTTTAAATTATGAAATGTCAGATCAGTGTTCTAAATACCATAGTAAAAGCATATTAGGTCAGCAGTACATGCTTACCCTTGTCCTAGTGATCGATTAGGATTTACCATGTTTGGAGACAGCATTCATTTTATTTCCAAAAAACTTTCATGACACCAGTGATACGCAACATTTATCTGAAAATATGTCTTGCTATCATTTTTTTTTTCAATGATGACCTAATTAAGCCAAGCTGGTCTGTTTTAATATTTTTATTTGCTTATTTTTTGTGTGCATTCAAAGTACTGTAATACTTGTGAACATATTCAATAAAATAGCTAAATGGGACAGCTTCTCTTTAGATTATGCTTTTGAGAACATATTAAAAAGAAATGTGCAGTAGTTGTTGTCATCATCTCCAATTTCAAAACAATTTGCTGATAATTTTATTTTAACACGTTAGTAAAACCTTTGCAAATAACACTTCATTTTAATAGCAGAAAAAAGAGCAGTCTGGAGTGCTAAGTTAAAATTATTTTATTAAGGTGTCTCCTCACTTGTGAGGTCTTCATAAGCAAAATCTTTATTATATGATTATCTTGCAATAATTCCCGTATGGATTGATGAACTATAAAGTTCATAGTAGTTTTATGGAAATTATGGAATTAGAATTGTGAGAATAAAAAAAAAAGGCAATTGTGAGAAATATACACGCTTATATACCTCAGCCGAAATCTATGCAGTCAGATAAATGTATTCAGGCTACTTATCCATATTTATATACTTTAAAATATTGAATTATTTTTTAAAAAATGCTCAGTCTCTTCACTTCTCAATTTTTTTAGGCTGACCTATAGGGGACACCCAATCTAGAAAAAAAAAGGCACTTTTGATTAGCTACTTTAATATTGCATCACAGCTGACTACAATTTATAAAAATAGTAGAGCAATTGTGGACCTGGAAGTCCATCGTTAAGAAACTGTGGGTGGATCTCTTGAAAGCATTAAGAACTTTTGTAGGCAAGTGCCCAGCAAGAATGCAGACAGGTGACTTAAAAGAAACCGTAATAAAAAGGTCTCTGTCATTCATCGTGTCCTTCGGGAACTAGCAGTCACTTGCTAACTTTCAGAAGTAAGCCTTATATACAAAACACTCTCTCTAGTTACAGTGGCCTCAGCTATGAAACGGAGTTTTAGTCACTAACCACTGGTTAATTTTAAATTGGTATCGCAAACAAGTGCTAAATTTCTGCTTCAGATGGCAATGCATGCTTGGTGTACCTTTTGCCATTCTAAAAATCTTCTATCAGAGCGAAATTCTTAACTATAAATTTAATATGAAAAGATTCTTTGCTTTTACTGATAGAGAATGAAGACCCATTTTGTTTCCTATGAGACTAATTCAGTATATTTTGTAGACTATGCAGGAGCTATGTATATAATCAGGCATCTTGACAGTATTTTTTTCCTTTACTATGTTAGGCCTGAGTTTTTAGAACCATTTCTTATAAAGGTAAAGGTACAGTGGGATCAAACCTTGAGAGTGCTTTTATCCTGGAGATTGACACCAGGCAATCCGTGCTGTACACTCCAGCTGGATACCGCTCCTGCAGCAGTGAAATGTTGGTGTTTTGTGTCTTAGTTCTTATTTAGACCTTATTTTCCACTCCTGCTGCTTTTTAAATTCAGAAAGTTATTTATACACATAGCTGGGAAAAAACATCAAACTTAGTATCCTGTCCATCAAAATGAAGCTGGTTGTTGATGTCCAAGGTAGTTCATGCTATTTTCATATACAACCTCTATTTTCTGCTTCTGGTTTTGTATTAGAAAAATGCCTTTCAATGCCAGCAATGTAGGATCTTTTTTGGTGGCTGTTTCACATGAGATTTAATTGGTTATCTGGAATTACACTCTGAAAACAAACACATCATGTATTGCACACCTTTGTTTTCAAAATAAGGTTAGTCAGTATCTCCATATAAAAAACTAACTTTGGCTCTTGTTAGGAAGGTTTTGTAATCGGGCCATAGCAAGTATTTGCATTTAGTAGCTGTGGTGAGGTGAGAGGGGTCTTTTTCATTTATAATTTTAGCTTGAGGTTGTAGTTTCAGATATCGGGATTCTTAGCTGTCATAGTAATGTCTTTTGTAAAATACATATGTTTGTGATCTTAAAACATTCTAATTTTACGGGTATTTAAAGTTTACAGAAATCAGTGTAAATAGTGTGGTTTTGGCTGGAATTAATTTTAGAAAGACACATTCTTGCATGTTATTACCCAGCATGTGGTACATGAAATATTGTGGCAGCACCAAGTCTTGCGAGACCCCTCTAGCAAGGAAAAGAGTGTGATGAATAGGTAAGCAAGGCAGCACCAAAACCAAAGCATAATAGGCAACCTGAACTTTCAGTTCACTGGGAAATCAGAATTGTCAGACAGAACAACCCTGCAAATACGGAAACAGGAACCTCAGCTGTATGCAGTGCTGACCGTGGGAAGGAGATGAGAAAATGAAGCTATGGGATTTTTTTAATTATTTTATCACTGGGGGAAGTGAAGTGAAAAAAGTTGCTTTCGATAAAGCCTGAAATGCAAGCTCTGACAGTTGAGTGCTGTTCATTGCACACAGTACACAAATGTAGAAAGACTTATTTCATTTTGTCTTATTTATAACTTAAACCAGAAAGGACAACTCGTGTAGCTGAGAACTCTGGAATTTTACTGTGGGGACATTAAAGATGCCCTAACTGAGAGTGCTGTTCATGTTGAGTGATTCTGGCATGCCATACGTGGTTGCAGGTACAAATCTATCCCCATCTTGCAAAGTCATGGCAGCTGAAATACCAGGGAAAGAACGAAAACAGTGAGAACCACTGATACAGAACCAGTGTAACAACACAAGTCAGATACCCAGGAAGGCACATAGAGTCAGTCTGACTGGCATTGCGGGCACCATGGTCCACTCCAAAAAGAAAGGGGAAGGAAAATTACCCTAAGTGACACGCTGTCATCACATCCCCGTGCTGTGAGGAAAGGAGCAAGGGGCAGGATACTTGCAGAGAAGGGAAAGTTTGGCAATGATAGACTAGCAAATTGTGAACTTTCTCAGATTATACATGCTGTGGGGCAAATGCTGCCAGATGTGCAGCTGAGATAGCTGCAACTATGTATTACATCAAGTTTATCTTTATACTGGCTTACTACCAGTGTTAGCTTCACTTAGTTTAAGCTCATAAAGGCCCTTGACCAAATAATTCACTCAGCGAGGGAGTATGTGTGTTGTCTGTTACTGATTCTGACACAGTGCATAGTTCATCATACCAGAACATGAGACCATCTTCAATAACAAAAAGGAAGGAAAAAATGGTTACTGGGAGCACACGTCCACTATTGTAACAATAGTGTGAACATGTGTCCATGAGAAAGTCTCCTACCAGGCTGGCATCTCGGAAGGGAGACTTTGGGCGACGCTGGGTAATACTGAAGAAAGGAAGGGTTCAGCAGGCAGAAGCTGTTGTTGAAGAGGACCACAGAGGTATAATTGCTGATTGCAGGAAAGAAGAACAGGAAGCAGACACTGGGATTTATGTCTGCATATGATCTGATATGTTCCTTCAGCTGCAGCATCTTTAGAGACAATCTGCTTGTTAAATGACATGTCTAGTTTGAGCACAGAAAGTGAAGAGTACTCAGCAGATATTTTTTCATGATCTGCAGTCTCTGCATAAAAGTAGCAGTTCCAACTAAAGCAGGATACTTGCCTTGGAAATAGAAAAGGTTAAGTCAGGTGAATCTTACTCCTTTTTGTATTACTAGTTACTCTTTGAATACAGAGGTGTGTGGGACTGATGACACTCAAGTTCAGGAGCTCTGCTGGAAACTGAACTGACCATACAATTTTGGTGAAAATAAGGACTCTTCAAAATGCTTTACACTTTTGTGTATCAATAATAAAAATAAAGAAAATTCCTAAGTGTAGGTAGTGACATAACTGAAAGCACAAGATCAAAGATTTTGTGCCAAAAGGAGTACACCAAATTAAATCATCTTTAAAACTGAAAGAGAACACTTAAATTGTTTCCTCAAAGGAAATGAGAGATAAATCAGTGCTGCTTCAAAATCAGTCCTGATGACTGATGAGTGAACTACCAATGAAGGTAGTGGCCTACGAGGCCAGGTATATCCTCCTGCAGACGCAGAGGTGGGCATGCTCGAGCATAACTTGCTGCCTTTGCGCAAATCAGAAAGACAACAGGCAGCTGCTGATGTGCGGTCATGCAGAGAAACAGGGGAGGCAACAGCGAGGTAAGAGGAGCAGGGAAGAAATGCAAATAGAGGAGGCTAGAAATAATTTATCTCACCCAGTGTATTCCTGAAATACAAACAATATTCTCTGAAATTCAAAAGCACAAAGAGGCCTGTATCATTAGAACTCCTTTTTTTTCCTTTTTCCTCTTCCCCTCCTCATTGCAGAAGAACACATAATTTATATCTTGAAACTCAGTTATTCTGTGGCAGTATACTCATGCCTGTTCAGTTATTCCACTTATAATTTCAGCCATCAACATGAGCACTTGCGTTTTCAGAGCTATCAATATTCAGATCTCTACTCTGGCAGGCTCTCTGCAGCTCAGTTGCTCTGTCAGGGCTTACGCAGGACCGAAGCGGATCCAGCCTGAGGTGAACCGAGGTTCTCGCAATGACAATGCATAATGAAGGATGACTGCTGGTGAATATATCCCTCCTACACCTGAATTTGGAAAAGCAGCAGAACCGCACTGGGAACAGGCATCTTCCTGACAGGTTTCACCATTGACCTCTGTAGGCTGATCACACAAAAGCGAGGGCTGTCGCTTAGGGCTGCTGGTCTAGAACCAAAAGCGGGCTTGCCAGCCCTTCAAATAAGGCATTCTGTTTATTTTCCACAACAGGGATGGATAAACCATTTGTACTTGCGTAAATAAGGTTCTTATAATTTCCAGGCCATATACTAAAGTTCAGAGACTGCTCTGATGTTGAGCTTCCAATGTATTTGCACCTCAAGGTAACCTTAGAGAAGATTTTATGTATGTTTAGGAAGAACTGAAAATAAAATCTTAGTACAGATGTATGAGTAGAATATATTTGTATATTACATTTTCCATCCCGTATAACATCCACTTTGGCATGCTAAGAGTGGGTATTGAAAGATACTTCTACAGAAGTTTGCCAAGCCACTTCCAATTGTAATATAACAATACTGCATCTTTCATCTAAGTTGTAGAACAAGATAAATTCCACAGTAAACAGGTTTCTACTTGTTCTGCCTTGTTTTTTCTTTGTGAGACTTCTAGTTTTTAAGAGAGGATTGCAAACCTCCTTCACTTTCCTGTTTCTGATATTTTTTTTATTTTTTTTTAAGCTTTGTGCAGAGAGTATGATATGTTCTAATCATTGCTCTGTGCAGCAGAATGCTCTGTAACAGGCTACTGCTTTTGGCTTTTTAGGTCAGAAATCTTTAATTCCAATGGACTTTGGTATTCTTTTTCATTGGTATCAGGACAATGACAACATGCCATTTTCTTAAACTCTAATGTATCTTCTACTTGTATGTGTGCTTTTTTTCCTTTGTTGATTTTTGTGTTTGGTATTTTCCTGGAAAAAATATCCCTCATAAATATTGTAGTCTGAATCACTGGAATAACTAGATGGAAATTTCCTTCTGAAATGTTTGAGGAAAAATTACTAGTTTGACCTTTATATTTAACAGAAGTTAATACATCTGAAGCAAAATTTCTTTTTTTCTTGACTGTGCTATTATTGTATCACTAACTTGATGGTTAAGATGAAATGTGATTATAAATAATGTAGTTTGTTTATGTTCAGTTTTAAGAACCTCTGTGGGCCTGTTCAGCAGTATTCATTTTAACGTGTTCACCTTGATCAGAGTGAAAATTGGCTAGATAAGGAAACTGTAAAACTATTGAAGATAATTATGGAAATTAGCATCTCCTCTACTACAATGTGCATTCGTAGTACCTTTCTAAAAGACTGCATAAGTGAAAGCTGTGTTTGAACTAACTTTATAGTGTATACATTTCAATTAATGTACAGTCTCTTTACAGTGTACAGTGTGTTACAGCTCTGGAGTTTAGAGATCAGCACACAAGTCTTACGTCCTTGGATATACAACTACAAATATTAAACTAATAGGGTAGTATTTTCAATGTCAAAGTGAGTTTTGGATATAGGCTAGAATGTACATATGCGTTGAAAGAAAAGCAGGTGATATTTTTAAATTGCTTCTGGAACTGAAATATTTAAATTTCAGAATAAAGCTCTGCATGTAAATATCTTGCATGTTGTTTGACAGCCGCATTAAAAATATAACTTTGTGTCTCTACCAACTTTTCTGCTCAGTGCTCAGGTTTAATAAGGTGTGCTTTAAGAATGGATGCTGCCTACTCACGCAGCATGCAGGTGAAAATGCAAAAAACGCATCATGTGCAAAGTGGCACCAAAAACCCTTTAGAAACCCTTCCCATCTTACTCTGCCAAAGTTTAAAAATTGTTCCGCCCATACTGAGTATTGAACAGGAAAAGACAGAAACGAGAGAAATGAAGATAAGCACTCTTGCTTATACATTTTTTACAGTTCATTATAATAGCTTCAAAATTAATTGTACGTTGTTGTTATAGGAAGACTAATTATTGTGTTTATTGTTTAGATGAATTCTGGTTCTCAGATGGGTCCTTATCTGATAAAGCCAAATGCAATGATCCTGGCCTGATGCCCCTGCCAGACACTGCCACAGGGCTAGACTGGTCCCACCTGGTAGATGCCGCACGCGCGTTTGAAGGTAACAGGAAAATTTGAATAAAGATCAATGTTCAGTACACAAACTTTTTAAAAAATATATATTGTATAGCCACATTTTGATTTACAAAAAGCCAGTTTTGCCTGTGTAGCCCTTTAGTTCTTTTGGCAGTATCACTTCTCAGCGCGGAAGATTATCACTGAAAATTTGGGGTATTCGTGATACTCTCAGTATCTATCTTAGATCATCCACTTAGGGGCCAAAGTTCCTTCTGTAATCAGCTGGAAAAATCAGGTGCTTTGAAGAAGAGATTCAAAGCGTTTAAGGTAGATGTTTAAAATTAAACTGGGAGTAGCACTTCCCTGAGTTTATTGTATTGTGTTTGTAAACCTGTATGTGTAGTCCAAACGATGTTGCAGTCCCTCTTGGTTTTCATACTAGGCCCTTGAAAAACAGCAAAAATGTATCCTATATTTTCCAATAGCAGAAGTGAGGTGCAGGATGCAGACCAGGTTTGCAGTATTAAATTATAAGACCAGGTTAACTAAAAAAACCTCATTTGTCTCTCTGAGAGCTAAACCCACACATAATGTTTGAATGCAGAAAGGTGATGTTGGTTTGAGTGTATATATGGATATAGACAGTTGAATGTTTGTGTTTTGTTGTTTCCAATGGGCGTTTTGGGTAGGTCACTGTGTGGTCCTAAAATTTCCAACATTTCTTAACTGGTGTTACTCTCGCTAGTGAATGTGTGGGAAGTCAGAAGTGTCTGTGAGTAAGGATGACTTTATCACAGCCATCGTTATATAAGACACAGGTCCTAGCTTTATGAGGAGAACTGATTGTGAAGTTCAGTGGTCAGATGTTCTTCTGTGGTTTTGGTTTGTTGTTTTTTTTTAACTAAAAGCAGCCATGGGAATCAGTCTTCTGGTACCCGATTCCTTCCCTAAGTATGAAGTGATTAAACTTCAGTTTGGTCAAAAGCTCTTCAGAACTACTTACTGTACTAATTTAAATGGCATTGTTAAAAACCCAACGCAACGGTGATGATTAGCAATCGAAAGTACTTTATTGTTTCTTAACTTGATTAACTGTGTGTGCATTCATTACTATTCAGTACTACTCAGACATGCCTGTTGTGGCTGGCAGGAGTTGCTGTGACAGTGAGGATCTGACAACTGTTCCCAGGCATTGCTCTGTTTGATTGCTCAGGGAAGATCCTGCTATTTGTTACTGACATCTTCAACAACTGAAAATAGATTTGGATCAGTAAATGACTAATTCTGTAACTTTGTACTTGAAGAAGATTTTTAAATGCTAATAAAAATTTGAAGTTCAGCTGATTAAATGTCATTCAGTACCAGTTATGCTCCTGTACTGTTAGCTTTCTTTGAAAACTTAATAGATTTTCAGTATATTTACTACTTAATATCATGATGAAAGTAATTTCACTTTGGTAAGTGTTGTGTGAGTGTAATCACCATTTGAATTTGAGAGAGAGGGGTAGAGCATAGCTATCCACAGTGCTCTGTCCTAGGGAGGAGGAGTATTTACTTGTGTTTGTGAAAATCTTAGATAAATCTGTAGATAGTGCTGAAGAACTGACGGTCTGAGTCACAAGACAGAAAATTTTTCTTGTTTGATTTTGTTTTTTAATTATTGTAAGAATTTAAGTAGTAAATAATAATGTAGTTTTGTATGAAGGAATGTGTTTCTTTTCTGTTCAGGACTACAATAAAGACATCTGTGTATATGCTAGATGATTTATAAAATATGTTGACTGAATTCATAGTACTGCAGTTTGAAATTTTTACAAGAATGGAATTTTTAAGCCCTTATTCAACTTTCTCTATCCTATGTCTTACAATTTGAAAGTCATTTAAAAAAGAATTACTACGAGGCAAGTCATAAAAAACAACTGGATATGAATTAGCAGATGTAGTTTCCTTATGTGTTGTAGTGTTGTTGACTTCGGAGTTGCTTCAACTTTTTAAAAATAGCTTGGAGCTACTGTTCGGCATTCTATCAAACTGAAGAAGAGTGTGGATGATTCTAAAGTTTTTCCACTTCTCAGTATAAAACTGCTTTGATCTTTTTATTAAGCTGGATGGAAATATGATCACATTTTATATAGGACTGTCTCAAAATAACCCAAAACAACCATTCAGTGAAAAAGATCACAAAATGGATAGGACTTGTTCAATACTGATTTGGGAAATTAGTGTTAGAGTTGCTCTCTAGGTTTGGCTTTGCCAGCTTGATATTTCAAGGTTGTGTTCTGTTCTGGAACCTAGATACATGACTTAATTTTATTTTTTTCTTTGTACAGGGTCTTTTCTTAATATTGGTTTATTAGAATTACCAAACTGATTCCAAGGTCAGGGTTTTTCCCCTACAATCTCTCTAGGTTGTATGTTGACAACTTACGTATTCTGATCGCTTCAACATCCGCAATGTCGGCCCCACAGTCCTTCATCTGTCTGCCTTAAAGTGCAATTTTGTCTCGATTAGTGTTAAATATAGCCTTTCTAAGTGCTTATAATTTTGGCTATAGTTGGATTAAGAATTAAATACACTAGCAAGATTTTTTGCGACCAACATCTGTACTCAGAGTTTACTCATGGGTGTAGCAGTCTCAGTTTTAGCTTCTTCCCCTGTCCCCAGACGAACAGTTGATTAGGTGGTTTATTAATTGGTATTAGCTTTTATCCAGCTGAAGGCTTGGTCCTATGTAGAACAGCAGTTTTTAAACCTGTGGTCCATAAGGGTGGAGTAAGTCATTACTTTTGTTTTTTAGTTGAAGGTATGCTGATAATGCTTTTCACTTTGTGAGGGTTTCATTTTCACTGCTTCTGTTTGGCAAGAACTTTTGTGGGGAGCTGAATATTTACTTCAAACTTTCCCTGAAAACCCTCCGCTATTCCTAAGACAGGTCTTCACGGCGCAACGGAGAGCTGCGCAGGCGTTCGCTCCACAGGCTCCAGGAGCGGCATCAGTAAGGGGTTTTGCTTGAGCTATGTCTGTTGAGGGTCAGTGTCCGTAAGCTGGAGGACAGTGCAATGCTGTTTGAAGTCTTCGCGCTGCCTTCCTTTGCAGGACAGAGTTTTGAGACTGACATTTATCCAGAGATCATCCTCAGCATGCGTGCAGTCCATAGCAAGGGGTATGCTCCCATTACGTTCATACAAGGACAGGCTACTTCCAGTTCCCTTCTCACGTTGTGGTGGGCGCTGCAGAGACAGTAACCAGGGAGCAGCTGACATGCCAGAAGGACACTGCTGTAATATTTTTGTATCCGTCCCTGATAGAAACGATAAAAAATAGATGGAACTGGATGTGACTGTACAGCAAAAGAGGTAGGGTTTGGGGGAGGGCGTTTGGGGTGAAAACGGAGAAGTTAGAGAAGTAAAAAGAAAGCAAGCATGTTGAGCAGAGTAAAGATAAAGGTATGGAGATTTATAGAATAAATTGGAAAACCAAATTAGAAAAAGAACAGAGAAATCTCAGAAAAGAAAAAGGGTAAAGGAGAGAATGTATTTTCAATTCTCTATTTCTATTATCCTTCCAATAGATGTCCAAGTTAGGGAAGAAGGACTGGCTTTCAACTGGTGTATTATGTTGCTGATGGCTGATTTTGGATCCTTTTGGTGTTTTGGGGAACAAAAGGAGAAACCTTTCTAGATGTTCAGACCTGTTACTGTCATTACAGAAGAGAATTGATACAAATATAAAAATTTATTATTATGAATAGAACTTTATACTATTTGTG